>NC_092149.1:65495376-65857876 GCF_045791955.1 Oncorhynchus clarkii lewisi
TCAGTGCCCGACCTCGCTAATGCTCTTGTGGCTGAATGGAAACCAGTCCCCGCAGCAATGTTCCAACTAGTGGAAAGCCTTCCCAGAAGAGTGGAGGCTGTTATAGCAGCAAAGGGGGGACCAACTGCATATTAATACCCATTATTTTGGAATGAAATGTTCGACGAGCCGGTGTCCATATACTTTTGGTCATGCAGTGTACATACACACCCCTCCTAGATCAAACATAAAGCTGCTGCCAAAGCCACAGGCTTCATCAGAGCAGATAGACCTGAGACATGGGAAGAGACAACCTGTCACAGCCGGCCCCGCCATCACAGAACATGAATTGCACCCTATTCCCTATATAGCTGAAGTCAAACGTAGTGCACTATACAAGGAATAAGGTGCCATCTGGAACGTAGTCTATCAGTATTCGTGGACAAACACTAGCAGACTTAAGGTCTCCTGCAGAACCCCACACACATCCACTGTGGTCAGACAGATCCAAGAACAAAGCTATTCACTATGGTTAGAGTGGCAAGACTCTTATGGTACTGCACCATACACACAGTCTGGTAGGGGAACACAGAATCAGAGCTGAAAGGACAGGCAGCAGAGAGAGAGAAGAGCACAGGCCAATAGATGAATAGCAGGCAGTGGAAAGAGGTGAGAGCAGCAGGACCTATAGAGAGCTCCAGTAGTCTCATACCTACACCAAATGGCACCCTATTACTTTTCGAAGAGGCCTATAGGGTTTAGAGTGCCATTTGGAACGCAGCCCGGGTGTCAATTCTCTCAGTTTGACTTCCTCTACGGGATATAAACATCACTTTGACAAATGACATTACAGTGTGATACACAGCAGAGCTGAAGGGCTTACACACACACAGACAGAAGATGATGCTTTTGGCTAGGGTGTCAAAAGAAGCTCCTGCCTCCAGCATTCTCATTCTCTCTCTCTCTCTCTCTCTCTCTCTCTCTCTCTCTCTCTCTCTCTCTCTCTCTCTCTCTCTCTCTCTCTCTCTCTCTCTCTCTCTCTCTCTCTCTCTCTCTCTCTCTCTCTCTCTCTCTCTCTCTCTCTCTCTCTATTTACATACCTAAGTACTCAGACTCTTTACTCAGTACTCTGTTGAAGCAACTTTGGCAGCGATTACAGTCTTCTTGGGTATGGCGCTACAAGCTTGGCACAACTGAATTTGGGGAGTTTCTCCCATTCTTGTTTGCAGATCCTCTCAAGCTCTGTGAGGTTGGATGGGGAATGTCGCTACACAGCTATTTTCAGGTCTCTCTAGAGATTTTCAGGTCTCTCCAGAGAAGTCTGGGCTCTGGCTGGGCCACTCAAGGACATTCAGACACTTGTCCCAAAGCCACTCCTGTGTTGTCTTGGCTGTGTACTTAGGGTCCTTGTCCTGTTATTTTCGCATGGGAAAAGACGAACAAATCAAACCTGTTCCGAATAAATCATTGATGGATTGTGGCAGGACGATATTTCGCAATTGGTGTGAACGGCGTCATAAACAAGACCTGCTCGTATTCATTTTTTTCTTCCCATTTATTCGGACGAAAGTAGCGGACTTGGTGAGAAAGGGTCTCTACTGAAATAGGCCCTTTACAAGATTAAATCATGACAGAAGTGTTTGATTCTTAATAAAGAGATGGAGTCCAGACAGGCTACTTTAGGAAACTTTCTGAATGGACATACAGTATATGCCTGTAGAGAGAATCAGCGAACTCACACGCCCACACCCCTGTAAAAGAAGCAGTCAATCAAAGCCACCAGCGTGTCAGACACAAGAGTAAATATTTCTCCTTTTCTTAAAATGTATTAAATAACCTAGGCCGACTTTAAGCTTTCCAAAAGAAGGCTATTACATAGTGAATTGACAAAGAAAGTATGAAGGGGAGAGAGACTGCTATGCGATAGTATGAAGATGAAATTGACAATCATTAAAATAGAAACAAATACATGCAACATTTACATAGCCTATTTATCAGCATTGATTAGTCTATAAGGACTACCTGGCCTGATGACTCCTGGCTGTGCCCAGTCCACCTGGTCGTGCTGCTGCTCTAGTTTCAACTGTTCTGCCTGCGAATATGGAACCCTGACCTGTTCACCGGACGTGCTACCTTGTCCCGGACCTGCTGTTTGACTCACTCTCTCTACCGACCTCTGAATGACCCTGCTAGTAATCTATGAATGTTGGAACATTTTGAAGAACAATCTGGCCTTAATGGCCATCCTGTATCAAATTATACCACGCCAGGTTGGATAGGATTTGGGCACTGCCTTGGGGTGCTGTGGGGGTGCTGTGCTACCTACCCCACTGCTTATAAGTTAAGTATAACTATAAGAAATCTAAGATGTGTCAAACTATATCCAGCTAGGCATTTGGTTTGCTAATTTGTTAGCTAAGTGGCTAATGTCAAAATCAAGCTTCTTGGTTACAACAAAGACATTCAATCTCCTCCTGGATCAAAATCCCTGTTGTCTAAATAGTATTGTGCGTCAAATAATATTATTTAAAAAACATAGCGCCCCTTGTGTGCACATGCGGTATGGTGGAAATTACAAGGTTATGTTATAATACTGTTACTGCATCAAATGGTTGTTTTATGCAACAGAATAAGGGGTTGTTAGAACTCTCATCTGTGTGTATTCTACTGAGGATGGGCCTCGAGAAGATTTCCGATGTCTTTGGGTGATACCACATTCTAGAGCATGAGTTAATGTTTCTGTTCTGGGGTACCAGGAGTAGATGGTCCCAGAATGGAGTTGGAGGCCAGACGCTGGTCTCTACACAATGAGAACTGTTTTTACAGCAGATACTGTTTGCTGTGAATTATAAGTATCTTTCATACAAATATTAACCTTGTGACCCATTCCATTCATACATCTGTTGTTTGTCATGTAGACTGAAGGAGGATGGACTTTGCTATAAAATGCTGTGGCTCAAACCAGCTCGTTGAGTTCTCAGTGATTACCTCCATGGGTGATTACCGATTAGCTCCATTACTGCACTAATTAAATAATAAAGTTTGATTGTTTTGAAGAAATCTAAAAGTCTTTCCTTTTGATTACAAAAATTCCACCACAGCGGTAATACCATATACCCCGGTATGGTACAGAAACTGTATGACGTATGAAAATATGGATACCGCCCAACCCTACTCAGAGCCAGAACAACCTTGTCGACTGCTTTTGAATAAAGTCAGACACATTCAACCTTTTTTAAAAGACCATTTATCTATTTAAAAGAAGACCATTTATCCATTTCCCTCCCTCCCTCCTTCCCTCCATCCCACTCCCTTCCCTCTCTCTATTCCTCCCTCCCTCTCTCCTTTGCTCCTGAGTTAGCTAATCTCACCTCCGCCGCTTATAGCTCAGCGGAAGATGTTAGCGTGTGATGTTGAACTGTGTTCCATGACAGTCATGATGTGACGCATAAACCCACATTGTCCCGTCAGCCAGTATGATGGTACAGGGAAGACTGGAGCTGCCAAGGGAAAGGAGAATTCAGGAAAACAATGCTAAACAGGTGTTTGATCAAAGACAGTGTTTTGCTGCTCAATGTGACTGACAGATGTAGTATACTTCCCAGAGCCATACAGTATATTCATCTACCTTTAGAAATTCCACAATGGCTCAGACTGAATCACGTGTGACTCCTTCATCCCTCATCCTGTATAAAAACCCATTTGAACTGTACGATAACAGTATCATTACATAGTCATAAACATGACAAAATAAACGTTTTATTATAAACCATTCAACAACCTGCTCAGTTAAGGTATATGATATATGGATTACATACAGTACCAGTCAAAAATGTGGACACACCTACTCAGTCAAGGATTTTTCTTTATTTGGACTATTTTATACAATGTAGATTAATAGTAAAGACATCAAAACTATTAAATAACACATACAGAATCATGTAGTAACCAAAAATGTGTTAAACAAATAAAATAAAAAGTTTACATTTGAGATTCTTCAAAGTAGCCACCCTTTGCCTTGATGACAGCTTCACTCTTGGCATTCTCTCAACCAGCTTCACCTGGAATGTTTTCCAACAGTTTTGAAGGAGTTCCCACATATCGGGCGGCAGGTAGCCTAGTGGTTAGAGCGTTGGAGATTAAATCCCTGAGCTGTCAAGGTAAAAATCTATCGTTCTGAGTTAGGCAGTTAACCCACTGTTCCTAGGATGTCATTGAAAATAAGAATTTGTTCTTAACTGACTTGCCTGGTAAAATAAAAAACATATGCTGAGCACTTGTTGGCTGCTTTTCCTTCACTCTGCAGTCCAACTTATCCCAAACCATCTCAGGTTGAGGTCGGGTGATTGTGGAGGCCAGGTCATCTGATGCAGCACTCCATGACTCTCCTTCTTGGTCAAATAGCCCAGACTGCTTCCAACTCACACTCTCAAACACGTAGATCCCCTGAACGCAGCTCACTTTCCAGCCCACTTTCCAGCTCACACTCTCAAACACATAGATCCTCTGAACGCAGCTCACTCTCCAGATCCCAATCACCTGAATTCTGATCACCTGTTCACACACCTGTATGTCATTTACACAAACTATTTAGTTCAGTTATTTGCACCCCATCATTGTGAGGTATTGTTTGTTTTGATACACATTTCTATTTGGAGCTCTGTTTTTTCCTGTATTAGTCCTCCGTTGTATCATAGTTTTGGCCACCCTCACTAACAACACCTTTTTGCCCATTCCCTGCCTATACTTTTGCCTGTCAGATATCCTGTCATCAACTTCTTGCCTGATCTCCCAGACTACCTTACTAGCCTTTTCCCTGCCTGTACAGTTGCCATTTTTGACCCCCCATATCCACAGTAAAACGAGTCCTATATCGACATAACCTAAAAGTTTGCCCAGCAAGGAAGAAGCCACTGCTCCAAAACTGCCATAAAAAAGCCGGACTACGGTTTGCAACTGTACATGTACCATCGTTATGTTTGGAAGAAAAAGGAGGAGGCTTACAAGCCGAAGAACACCATCCCAACTGTGAAGCACGGGGGTGGCAGCATCATGTTGTGGGGGTGGCAGCATCATGTTTGGGGGGGGTGCTTTGCTGCAGGAGGGACTGGTGCACTTCACAAAATAGATGGCATCATTAGGAAAGGAAAATGATGTGGATATATTGAAGTAACATCTCAAGATATCAGTTAAAGCTTGGTCGCAAATGGGTCTTCCAAATGGACAATGACCCCAAGCATACTTCCAAAGTTGTGGCAAAATGGCTTAAGGACAACAAAGTCAAGGTATTGGAGTGGCCATCACAAAGCCCTGACCTCCATCCCATAGCAAATTTGTGGGCAGAACTGAAAAAGCATGTGCGAGCAAAGGCAATGCTACCACATACTAATTGAGTGTATGTTAACTTCTGACCCACTAGGAATGTGATGAAAGAAATAAAAGCTGAAATAAATAATTCTCTCTACTATAAATCTGACATTTCACATTCTTAAAATAAAGTGGTGATCCTAACTGACCTAAAACAGGGAATTTTAACTATGCTTAAATGGCAGGAATTGTGAAAAACTGAGTGGAAATGTATTTGGCTAAGGTGTATGTAAACTTCTGACTTCAACTGTATTTTCTGCTGCTCTATACAGTGACGCAGAATGTTTCACAGCTTTTTACAATGCTGCCTGCGTGGGAGTCCCTCCTCCGCATGCACACACACACACACACACACACACACACACACGTTTGCAACTTGGCCCATTCACTGTCAATCAGTGTCAGAGGATCTCTCTATTTGGGCTCCCAAGTGGCGCAGCGGTCTAAGGCACTGCATTTCAATGCTAGAGGCGTCACTTCAGTCCCTGGTTTGATTCCAGGCTGTATCACAACCGGCTGTGATTGGGAGTCCCATAGGGCAGAGCACAATTGGCCCAGTGTCATCCGTGTTAGGGTTTGGTCGGGGTAGGCCGCCATTGTAAATACTAATTTGTTCTTAACTATAAATCCCACGTGGTAAGAGTAAACTGAAATAGTTGAGGTGGTTAATTTGCACTAGAGTAAACCCACCATGGTGTTGTACTGTGAGTGTTGATGTTAATACCACAATACAGTACACCCATTTTAATAAATCACCTCTTTCCGGTCTGCAGTCTGCAGACTGTCCACATCTGAGTGGTTAGAAACATTATTGGTACAACAACCCCAGCTACCAGTATCCTCTGTGTGTGTGTGTGTGTGTGTGGCACAGCTATCAGTGTCACATATCCATATCCACCTACCAAGGGAGCAATAAAAATACAGAATGACAACCATTAAGTACCGCACAACTGCACAAAGCAATACACTCCTGATGAATGAATAAACTGCTAGGAGATATGTGGGGGTTGAGAGAGAGATGGAGAAAACCTTGTATGGAATGTAAAACCAAAATGTATTCCAGTTTAACCCTAATCTCGGAACTCAGAACCAAATCTTGCGTGCTAACTAACAGACGACTTTAACCCCTTATATCTGATCATACAGTGGCGTGTATCCAAGAGAAGCCAGGTTTTATAAAATGATTTATCTTTCGTCTCTCTGTTTTCATACTGTTCTGTCAATTCGCAAGTGGCTGAATCTCACCGGAGAAATACTCCGCACGAGGGAAACAGCACCCCTCTGTCTCAGTATGTGTAGCCCATGTATCTGATACTGTCTGGAACAAAAGAGTATGACATGTTGGCGCCATAGCATTTGGTTGATTGATGCCAGCAAGCATTTGGCCTCCCTTGATAAATAAATAAAATAATTAGCCAATCAGCGTTGAGCTGTGGGTTGTCCTGGCGCAGCAAACCCCCCCCAAGGGAGGCCGGTTTGGATATGACTTCACACCAATCAAAATCACATCCTAAGCAAAATGTCATCATTGTCAGACATACATACCAGTGGTTATCTTATTATATTCTTTAACATTCGCTGTTTGTAATCTTGTTCACATAACTGAGGATAACTGAAAAAAAGAGCTGTTCAAACTGACATGATTGTTTTTGGTCTGCTTGTGGTGATGTCCTGCAGTAGCTAGCTTGCTAAATCGTCCCTTTACTAAGCCATGGATGGAGATGTGGATTTGGACTTGTGATTTTGACTTAATTCTCTGTACAGATCTAACCATAAATGAATATACTGTGCCACAGGCCTGATGAGTGAAGTTCAACGTAGTCTACTTAGTTAGCTAACTTAGCTGATTCATTTTTGCCCATGCGAGGATGCATTTTAGCTAGGTAGCCTATGAAAACAAAAGTCAAAGCGTACTGCATGATAGAGTCATAGACCGTTTTGACAACATGAAAGAGAGGATGGCATTGGCGTTCAACTAGTCTACAAGTAGGGGGCCAATGTTTTTCTTTCTTGCACACACACACACACACACACACAAATCAGTACCATGGGCAGCCATACAGTATTTATTAATAAATTGTTTTTGGTATCTTTACGTTTGTTTTCAGTGTATTAAACTAAGCATATAGAGCCTTGTTGATTTGATGATGTTTAAATGTTAAAGTTGAAATGGTGCTGGAATAGCAGAGGCAGTGCTCCTGTTGTCTTTGTGCAGACTTGCGGTAACTCTGTGGTCCTAAATCAATAGTTGTTTAGTAAACTGTCGAAAACATGAACTTGCTTGAAGATGTTGCAGGTCATATAACTGTTATGTGCAATATTTGCTTTGTGGACTTCACCGGACAGATGTCGCTCTCCAGTTTTGTGATGAAACAATGTGTAGTTGAATTTATTTCCGCCACTGTGGACTGTCTTTGTTGTCACAGGCTCAGGGCCTTACTGCATATCACGGGGGTGCCTGAATGAATGGGTTGAAGAGCAAACAATGCAAATATCACAACGTAGGTTGTAATATGGTTTTGTATTGGCTTGGCTTCCCCAGTGATTTTACCCACACACCGCTACTGTGATCATGATTGTGTGGTGATCAATGAATGTCTGACAACACTATGAAATCCACTCCAGTGTTGGTTTAGACCCCTCTCTCTACTGGGTGGTTCTGTCCAGGACCTTCAGCATGCCAAACTGCATGCTGCTATTTGTCTACCTCAGTAAAAAGCCTAGCTGCTATGGACGGTCGTGGGCGGCAAATCGAGAAGTTGCCCACTGCAGCTAACAACTCTGTTTCCACGACAACATCAAGACTCAGTCTCCATGGCGACCAATAACAGCCAGTGTCATAGCAGTAAAGGATCTTTATAGAGAGAGCCTAGGGCTGTGTCCCAAATGGTACCCTATGTATCTTATAGTGCACTTCTGACCACAGGGTACCATTTGGGGAGCAAACAAAGACCCTGACAGAAATGTCCTTCCTTCCTAACCATCAATAGGATTTGATTGAATGATGCCAGCCATACTAAAGGACAAGCTAGATTCTGTCATTCTGACCCTCCTGGCCATGTCTTCTTTACCTTAACCCACAAACAATGAACACAATAGATAGTTTAATTTAGCAACCATATAGGCCTGCTTTGTGAGACCACACAAAGGATAACATTATACCTGGGATCTTTACTTAACCACCATAGCCCACAGAAGGAACAAAGATAGAGAGGGATGGAGTGACAGAGAGGACAAGAGAGGAATAATGAAAAGAATGGCAGAGAGAATGAGCCAGAGAAAGAAAAACTACACTTATGTCTGTAACCATTTGGAAGCCAGAGTAGTGCTCTCCTCTTCACCCTGTAGGAGACAATACCCTCAACCAGCGAGGTGAAACAGCCAGAGCTAAATACGGTAAAACTGAGCAGCCAATCCCCAATCACCCACACTGCTTTGTTTTCCTGAAATGTCAGGATTTTATGGGGACTAAAAATGTTTGACCATTAAAAAAAAAGTATCCTTTTTTTCCCTAACACTAACCTTAAACCCTGATGTAATACATACTCAGGGAGAACAATGTGTAGATTCACGCGCAGAGCGAGGCAGATGTTAATTAAGCCTTCACAGAAAGCAGGAATCATGGTCAGAGGCAGGCAATGGTCAAACACAGGTAGGCAGTCAAAAACAAACAATACCTCACAAACAAACAAACAGAAAGAACTGAACTAAATAGGGAGCTGATGAGAAACGAACACAGGTGAAATCAATGAACAAAAACGAAAGACAGGGCTACGTTCATGGACAAAGAAACAGGGCTACGTTCCAGGACAAAGAAACAGGGCTACGTTCCAGGACAAAGAAACAGGGGTGCGGTCCAGGACAAAGAAACAGGTCTGCGTTCCAGGACAAAGAAATAGGGTTGCGTTCCAGGACAAAGAAATAGGGCTGTGTTCCAGGACAAAGAAACAGGGCTGCGTTCCAGGACAACGAAACAGGTCTGCGTTCCAGGACAAAGAAACAGGGCTACGTTCCAGGACAAAGAAACAGGGATGCGTTCCAGGACAAAGAAACAGGGATGCGTTCCAGGACAAAGAAACAGGGATGCGTTCCAGGACAAAGAAACAGGGCTGCGTTCCAGGACAAAGAAATAGGGTTGCGTTCCAGGACAAAGAAACAGGGCTGCGTTCCAGGACAAAGAAATAGGGTTGCGTTCCAGGACAAAGAAACAGGGCTGCGTTCCAGGACAAAGAAACAGGGCTACGTTCCAGGACAAAGAAACAGGGATGCGTTCCAGGACAAAGAAACAGGGCTGCGTTCCAGGACAAAGAAATAGGGTTGCGTTCCAGGACAAAGAAACAGGGCTGCGTTCCAGGACAAAGAAACAGGGCTGCGTTCCAGGACAAAGAAACAGGGCTGCGTTCCAGGACAAAGAAACAGGGCTGCGTTCCAGGACAAAGAAACAGGGCTGCGTTCCAGGACAAAGAAACAGGGCTGCGTTCCAGGACAAAGAAACAGGGCTGCGTTCCAGGACAAAGAAATAGGGTTGCGTTCCAGGACAAAGAAACAGGGCTGCGTTCCAGGACAAAGAAACAGGGCTGCGTTCCAGGACAAAGAAACAGGGCTGCGTTCCAGGACAAAGAAACAGGGCTGCGTTCCAGGACAAAGAAACAGGGCTACGTTCCAGGACAAAGAAACAGGGCTGCGTTCCAGGACAAAGAAACAGGGCTGCCTTCCAGGACAAAGAAACAGAGCTGCGTTCCAGGACAAAGAAACAGGGCTACGTTCCAGGACAAAGAAACAGGGCTACGCTCAAGAACACAGATAAAAAAAACACAAGGTTGACTAAGAAAAGAAAAGCAGAACCATCCACCTCCAGGTTGACAGGAAGGGTCGGATCAGGTTGGCGAAGGACAGGAGCTGATGTGAAGAGGTGTTTCAAGTTGTTGAACGCAGTCAGGGCGGTATCGGTCCATTGAAAGGCCCGGGTCTTTTGGTAAGGGCAGCAGCAGAACTGAAGTGCCGATTGAACCAGCGATAGTAGTTGGTGGAGTTGCTTAGCGGTGGTGGGTTTGGGCCAGTTATCGACGGCGGTGACGTTGTTCTCATCCATGCTGACCCCTCCAGGTGTCAGTACGAAGCTTACATGGAAGGCGCTCTTTTCTTCACATAAAGGTTATGGTCAAGGAGCCGTTGAAGATACTTTTGCACATGCTGTATGTGTTCCTTCAGGGAGTGGGAGTCAATCAGGATGTCATCAATGTAGACGATGAGAAAGCGGTTGATCATATCCTGGAAAACCTCATTCATAAAGAATTAGAAGACGGTGGGGGTGTTCGTAAGGCCGTAGGGCATGACCAGGTATTCGTAGTGCCCAAGGTTATATGCACTCGCAGGTCGAGTTTAGTATAGATGTTGGCACAGCTCACTTGTTCAAGGGTCACGGGGATCAGAGGAAGAGGGAAACGGTTCTTGAAAGTGATGTCATTCAGGGAACGATAATCAATACATGGACGGAGACCACCGTCCTTTTTTCCAAACGAAGAAGAAGCTGGACGCAGCCGGGGAAGAAGGACGAATGAAACCGTTTGAGTGATTCATCAATGTAGTTCTCCATTGCCTCATTTTCCGGGATAGATAGGGGGTAAACATGGCCCTTCAGTGGGGACACTCCAGGGAGTAAGTCAATAGCACAGTACCCTGGGCGATGTGGTAACAGAGTGGAGGCCTTGACTTTGCTGAAGACATTGCTGTACTGATCGTATTCAGATGGTATGGTGGGTGGCACTGTAGAGGCAGAGTCCTCAATGGTGGTGGCTCTGCAGGGTAGGCTGAGACAACTGGAGAAGCAGGTAGAAGACCAGGACAAAAGTTCACCTTGTTGCCACGAGATGGCAGGGTCATGAGGACAAAGCTAGGGGTATCTGAGGATGAGTGGCTGTTTGGGGATGAGAGTTCCATGAGTTGAATGGTTTCGGTGTGGAAGACTCCAACCTGGAGGGTGATGCATTGTGTCAGGTGCGTGATGAAGGCCGTGCCCAATGGCTGCCCGTCCAGGGTGTTAATCCTTAAGGGATGGGTGACAGGAGTTAGATCAATGTCAAGCTCTTGATCGCTAAAATTACCTGCTGTTCCCGAATCTATCAAGCCTTCTACGTACTTGGTAACCCCCTTCACGGTTATCAATACTGGGACGGAAAATTGCTTCTGGGAGATATTTAGAAATAAGGACACGGCTACCTGCATGGCAGCGGAGGGACCCTTCTCATCTCTCCGTGGGGGGCGAACAGGGCAATGGCTGAGTAGATGATCTTTCCCTCCACAGAAGAGGCAGAGCCCTTCTTGGATTCGCCTTTGACGTTCGATACACGGGAGAGGAGCATGGCCCAACTGCATGGGCTCTGGAGGACTCGGATGGGATCACGGAAAGAAAAGGTTTCGGGTTCCTGGGTCGCAGAGTTCTTCGGCGGTCGGCGATGAGGTGGTCAATGGAGATACGAATGTATTGATTTAAATCCTGAAGGTCACCTCTACAGGCCAGCTTCGCCTGAAGTTCCCTGTTGACCCCTCTTCAGTAGACGGTAAGTAAATCAGCCTCATTCCTTCCACTCCCTGCAGCCATGGTGCGGAATGCTAGGGCATAGTCGGCAGCCTCACTCCATCCACTCCCTGCAGCCATGGTGCGGAACGCTAGGGCATAGTCGGCAGCCTCACTCCATCCACTCCCTGCAGCCATGGTGCGGAACGCTAGGGCATAGTCGGCAGCCTCACTCCATCCACTCCCTGCAGCCATGGTGCGGAACGCTAGGGTATAGTCGGCAGCCTCACTCCATCCACTCCCTGCAGCCATGGTGCGGAACGCTAGGGCACAGTCGGCAGCCTCATTCCATCCACTCCCTGCAG
Organism: Oncorhynchus clarkii lewisi; assembly: GCF_045791955.1. NCBI lineage: Eukaryota > Metazoa > Chordata > Actinopteri > Salmoniformes > Salmonidae > Oncorhynchus > Oncorhynchus clarkii. The sequence goes on from NC_092149.1 coordinate 65,507,605, forward strand.
CCATGGTGCGGAACGCTAGGGCACAGTCGGCAGCCTCATTCCGTCCACTCCCTGCAGCCATGGTGCGGAACGCTAGGGCACAGTCGGCAGCCTCATTCCATCCACTCCCTGCACTTATGGTGCGGAACGCTAGGGCATAGTCGGCAGCCTCTCTCCATCCACTCCCTGCAGCCATGGTGCGTAACGCTAGGGCATAGTCGGCAGCCTCATTACATCCACTCCCTGCAGACATGGTGCGGAACGCTAGGGCATAGTCGGCAGCCTCTCTCCATCCACTCCCTGCAGCCATGGTGCGGAACGCTAGGGCATAGTCGGCAGCCTCACTCCATCCACTCCCTGCAGCCATGGTGCGGAACTCGAGGGCATACTCAGCAGCTGAATTGTGTCCCTGTTGAAGTTCTATGAGGAGGTCTCCTATAGGACGACCGGAGGGAGAATGATCGAATACCTCTTTGAAGAGGGTGTGGAAATGGGTCTCGGATCCGAGTTCTGTGCTGTTGGTAGTCCATATGGCGGTGGCCCAATCCAGGACTTTGCCTTTGAGTAGAGACACAACAAAATCCACAGATTTCCTCCATACACTCCTCTTGCTGGGTTAGGCACCGCTGTAGCTCCGCTGAATCCATTCAGTTTTTTAGGTGAGGTATTCTGTAACGTATACTAGGGAGAACAAGGTGTAGATTCACACGCAGAGTGTGGCAGATGTTTATTAAGCCTTCACAGAAGGCAGGACTCGTGGTTGCAGACTATGGTCAACCACAGGTAGTCAGTCAAAAACAAACAGTACCTCACAACCATACAAACAGAAATAACTGAACTAAATAGAGAGCTGATGAGACCAGGTGAGAAACAAACACAGGTGAAATCAATGAACAAAAATGAAAGACAGGGCTACGTTCCAGAACACAAAGAAAAATAACAAGGTTAACTAAGAAAAGAAAAGCAGAACCTTACACCTGAACCTAACCCTTAAACTTAAAATAGCATTTAAATAAATCCAGGACATTAAAAAAGTCCTGACTTTTCAAAAAAGTTGTTATTTTCCTCCTTGTCAGAACATGTGCATGAATAGTTCGGACATTGGGGTCCTGATAAGGTAGGAAAACAAGTACACACACACCACAGCCAATCCATCAGAACAATACAAAATGTCTTTACCAGGAACATAGTCATAAGGGGTCCATTTTGATCAACTCCACAGTAAGGCTTTTAAACATTCTAACAGGAGTCCCCATGGATACATTGTGATTTTGGGTCTGGGGGCCTTCTTGTTCTTCAAGGAAGAGGAAACGAGTACACAGGGTTTCTGGGACAGGAAACCACCTCTAAAGGGAGTCTCTTTTCACCAGGTCAACATGATTCCCATCCCACCCCTCCAGATCTAAATAAGCTTTCCTCTGCTTTCTTCTCGTCACCAGGGCAGGACTCTTATCCCATCCCACCCCTCCAGCACGAAGCTTAACTTTACCTCTGCTCTCTTCTCGTCACCAGGGCAGGACTCTTATCCCATCCCACCCCTCCAGCACGAAGCTTAACTTTACCTCTGCTCTCTTCTCGTCACCAGGGCAGGACTCTTATCCCATCCCACCCCTCCAGCACGAAGCTTAACTTTACCTCTGCTCTCTTCTCGTCACCAGGGCAGGACTCTTATCCCATCCCACCCCTCCAGCACGAAGCTTAACTTTACCTCTGCTCTCTTCTCGTCACCAGGGCAGGACTCTTATCCCATCCCACCTCTCCAGCACGAAGCTTAACTTTACCTCTGCTCTCTTCTCGTCACCAGGGCAGGACTCTTATCCCATCCCACCCCTCCAGCACGAAGCTTAACTTTACCTCTGCTTTGTCACAGCAGCTGCTCAAATCAAATCAAATCAAATGACATTTTATTGGTCACATACAAATGGTCAGCAGATGTTATTGCGAGAGTAGCAAAATGCTTGTGCTCCTAGTTCCGACAGTGCAGCAATATCTAACAAGTAATATATAACAATTCCACGACAAATACCTAATACACACAAATCTAAGTAAAGGAATGGAATAAGAATATATAAATATGTGGATGAGCAATGTCAGAGCATCATAGACTAAGATGAAATAGATAGTATAGAATACAGTATATACATATTTGTTGTGAGCCAGCAGAAAAACAACCACACACACTTGTGGTTGAGTTGCATTTCCAAGGATATCCCTAATATGCATTGTCAGCACTGCCACTGACTATATATAGACAGCTAGCCATCAGGATACACACACTTTTAGTTTATTTCTTTCTCAAGGACTTTTCCTCCCTCCCTCTGATACAGCCCTGCTCCTCAGCTGAAAACGAGATAACCACATAAACACATGTGCTGTGTGTGTGTGTGTGTGTGTGTGTGTGTGTGTGTGTGTGTGTGTGTGTGTGTGTGTGTGTGTGTGTGTTCAGCTGAAAACAAGAGAAAACCACACACATGCTGTGGTCAGGCACCACAAAACACAACAACAGAACAGCCAGTGTCTGCATTGACAGTCAGGGAATAGGCCTGCGTCCCAAACAGCACCCAATTCCATATGTAGTGCCCTAATTCTGACCAGAGCCTTATGCCATTTGGGACGCAATCAGATAATGGATGTATGAGGATGACTACAAGAAAGCCATTGGCTATCAACACAATAGCTATACTGTATGGTTCCACAGAGAGAAGACCACCATATTATACAAATTGGTACAACACCCCAGCTCCTCTCCTCCCCCACTCGCTCTCAGGGGGACGTACCCCTGTCTCTGCAGTAACACTGTCCTCTCCTCTCCTCCCCCACTCGCTCTCAGGGGGACGTACCCCTGCCTCTGCAGTAACACTGTCCTCTCCTCTCCTTCCCCACTCGCTCTCAGGGGGACGTACCCCTGTCTCTGCAGTAACACTGTCCTCTCCTCTACTCCCCCACTCGCTCTCAGGGGGACGTACCCCTGTCTCTGCAGTAACACTGTCCTCTCCTCTCCTCCCCCACTCGCTCTCAGGGGGACGTACCCCTGTCTCTGCAGTAACACTGTCCTCCCCTCTCCTCCCCCACTCGCTCTCAGGGGGACGTACCCCTGTCTCTGCAGTAACACTGTCCTCTCCTCTCCTCCTATATTCCGTCTGTTAATCCTGTCATTTCCTCTTAAAGAGGGGATTCCTTCTCACATTTAATCACATCTAATCCTGTGGTTTAATCGAGATGATTTAATTACTAGTGCATTGTGTTATGGTTCCTTACAATGGCCTCTCAGTGATGCTACAATATGTCTGTAGGGTGTAGTGTGGGGTGGGTTCACCCGAGTGCCTGCAGACAGACAGACTAGACCTTGGTCCTCCAATAACAGATGGTAACAGATTAGTATCTATACTGTATCAACACTAGTGCTACCAAACCAGACTACCCAGTACCCATCCCCCTAACCATGACACTGATAACCCATGTAGGGATGGGAGCCGAGGGACACCAGTCTAAAATAAACCCAATGATGGGACTTGGGCTATAATCCTGAATAAGGATATGTCCCAAATGGCACCCTACTCCCTATATAGTGCACTACTTTTGATGAGAGGGGACACACTTAGAGTGAAAAGGGGGGTTTGGGGTGCATATACAGTATATGCTACACTCACAATCAAAATTAATGGAAAAGATAAGCACCATTTTAATTTTACAGATTTACAGTGCTTATCTTTGCCATTCATTTTGGGTTGGTATGATTACTGTGACTGACTGAGTGATGGAGCCTAGAGACAAGTGATTTTGGTCCATAGAGCAACATGGCTGTTTTTAAATGCTAAGGCAAAGAAAATCCCAATGACATGGAGAATGAAGTGTGCATGCATGCAAGCATCCACACAGTCTGGGAACCAGCAGACACTCTTATCCAGAGCAACTTACTGGATTTGAACCAGTGACTGGTTACTGGCCTAACACTCTTAACCACTAGGCGACCTGCCACCCAAAGGTCAGGGTTTGTTGTTTGTCCATTAGTTTGTATCATAAGATGAACACAGCGCTCCCTTCACACCTACCCGTTGCCTGTGTAATAACGTGTTGTAGCCAGTCATTCTGTTGTAATGGTTCTGTAATGAGGTGACCAGGGCATAGCAGCACAGGAGAATGATGAGGGGCTCTGGACAAAAAACAAGAGGGAATTCAAGACACACACACACCAACCCTGACATCCTTGTCACCTTATGTGACCTCCTCTCTCAATACGGCCACTAGGACCCAGGGAGGGAACGGAACCACAATTATATCTCCATTATATTCAGAGTACAGCATCGGAGCAATGACTTTGTCTACATCCAAAACGGCACCCAATTCCCCATCTAGTGCATTCATTTTGACCAGGGCCGATAGGGAATAGCATGCCTCTTGGGACGCGGCCTATAAGGCCTATCAAACTCCCTCACGTATATTTGGGGTTTGGAAAGTCCAAAGTGAACAAAACCAGGATTACAAAACCATGCCATTTACTACCCATTATGTTCCAGTCCATGTACTACACGTAACATCAAATGAATTGGAAGATCAATAAACCTTTCATACAAGAACCATGGAGAATAAAGATATTGGAAGTTAAAAATAGGATACGATGTGTAATGTGATCAAAGATAGTTTACTGCTGTTCATCCTAATGATTTCCCATGGAGCATCAACAAGTTAGAATAGAGAATATGAAATAGATGATTGATGACTGTTCTACAGTTCGCAGCAGTTCTCAAGGGGACTGAAGAGACAACACACACCCTCATCAAAACATCAAAAAGAGCTCAACTTTCAACACATTATAAAATCCACTGAATCTGTCACGCAGTGTTTTGGTGAACAGTTGCTATACGCCCAAGGTGCATCCCAAATGGTACAATATTCCCATAGGGCCCTGGTAAAAAGTAGTGCACTACAAGGAGAATAAGGTGGTATTTGGGACACAACCCCAGTCTCTACTCTCTCAGATGAAATGCTTTGAGAATCACAGGAGATGTGGGAGTTGGTGGACTCTGTGACAGCTTTTGGCCTGAGGGCTTCACACCAGACTATTGTTCCATCAAGACCAGAAAACTATTAAGGATAACACACACAAGGCCAGGCACACACGCATTCACATACACACACATGCTGCAAAAACATAAAGATATATGACTGACAGTCGTAGTTTAGTGTGTCCAATTAAATACCAGAGGGCTTTAACTATGTCCAATTAAATACCAGAGGACTTTAACTATGTCCAATTAAATACCAGAGGGCTTTAACTATGTCCAATTAAATACCAGAGGGATTTAACTATGTCCAATTAAATACAAGAGGGCTTTAACTATGTCCAATTAAATACCAGGGGGCTTTAATAATGTCCAATTAAATACCAGAGGGCTTTAACTATGTCCAATTAAATACCAGAGGGCTTTAACTATGTCCAATTAAATACCAGAGGGCTTTAACTATGTCCAATTAAATACCAGAGGACTTTAACTATGTCCAATTAAATACCAGAGTGCTTTAACTATGTCCAATTAAATACCAGAGGGCTTTAACTATGTCCAATTAAATACCAGAGGGCTTTAACTATGTCCAATTAAATACCAGAGGACTTTAACTATGTCCAATTAAATACCAGAGGGATTTAACTATGTCCAATTAAATACCAGAGGGCTTTAACTATGTCCAATTAAATACCAGAGGGCTTTAACTATGTCCAATTAAATACAAGAGGGCTTTAACTATGTCCAATTAAATACCAGAGTGCTTTAACTATGTCCAATTAAATACCAGAGTGCTTTAACTATGTCCAATTAAATACCAGAGGGCTTTAACTATGTCCAATTAAATACCAGAGGGCTTTAACTATGTCCAATTGTCTTTAACAATAACACTTACATTTAAATGGTTTCATAGATGGAAAGTCACAAGATGTTTTTTAGAAACTGCTATTCATAACATATAGAACAAACTACTAGCAGATGCTTTTATCCAAAATGATTTAAAGTACACTGAGTACAATATTGATGTGCATAAATTCTCAGGGATGAGTTAAGGGATGGGGACGGGATCTGCTCTCTTTATGTAAGTCTTTAATCACATGTGACTGAAATATGAATTCCAAATGGTCCCCCCTTCCCATTATAATGCACTACCAGAGTCCTGCGAGCCCAGGTAAAAAGTAGGGAATATGATGCCATTTAGAACGCACCCTGACTGATACCAATCATCACCATGGCATCTGTCCCCTGTCTGTAACACCATGGCATCTGTCCCCTGTCTGTAACACCATGGCATCTGTCCCCTGTCTGTAACACCATGGCATCTGTCCCCTGTCTGTATCACCATGACATCTGTATCACCATGACATCTGTATCACCATGACATCTGTCCCCTGTCTGTATCACCATGACATCTGTATAACCATGACATCTGTCCCCTGTCTGTATCACCATGACATCTGTATCACCATGACATCTGTTCCCTGTCTGTATCACCATGGCATCTGTCCCCTGTCTGTAACACCATGACATCTGTATCACCATGACATCTGTAACACCATGGCATCTGTCCACTGTCTGTATCACCATGACATCTGTATCACCATGACATCTGTCCCATGTCTGTATCACCATGACATCTGTATCACCATGACATCTGTCCCCTGTCTGTATCACCATGACATCTGTATCACCATGACATCTGTAACACCATGGCATCTGTCCACTGTCTGTATCACCATGGCATCTGTCCCGTCTGTAACACCATGACATCTGTCCCCTGTCTGTATCACCATGACATCTGTCCCCTGTCTGTATCACCATGACATCTGTATCACCATGACATCTGTCCCCTGTCTATATCACCATGACATCTGTATCACCATGACATCTGTAACACCATGACATCTGTAACACCATGGCATCTGTCCCCTGTCTGTATCACCATGGCATCTGTCCCCTGTCTGTATCACCATGACATCTGTATCACCATGACATCTGTATCACCATGACATCTGTCCCCTGTCTATATCACCATGACATCTGTATCACCATGACATCTGTAACACCATGACATCTGTAACACCATGGCATCTGTCCCCTGTCTGTATCACCATGACATCTGTAACACCATGGCATATGTCCCCTGTCTGTATCACCATGACATCTGTAACACCATGGCATCTGTCCCCTGTCTGTAACACCATGACATCTGTAACACCATGACATCTGTCCCCTGTCTGTATCACCATGATATCTGTATCACCATGACATCTGTCCCCTGTCTGTATCACCATGACATCTGTATCACCATGACATCTGTAACACCATGGCATCTGTCCCCTGTCTGTATCACCATGACATCTGTATCACCATGACATCTGTATCACCATGGCATCTGTATCACCATGACATCTGTATCACCATGACATCTGTAACACCATGGCATCTGTCCCCTGTCTGTATCACCATGACATCTGTAACACCATGGCATCTGTCCCCTGTCTGTAACACCATGACATCTGTATCACCATGACATCTGTATCACCATGGCATCTGTATCACCATGACATCTGTATCACCATGGCATCTGTATCACCATGACATCTGTCCCCTGTCTGTAACACCATGACATCTGTATCACCATGACATCTGTATCACCATGACATCTGTCCCCTGTCTGTATCACCATGGCATCTGTATCACCATGACATCTGTATCACCATGACATCTGTAACACCATGACATCTGTAACACCATGGCATCTGTCCCCTGTCTGTATCATCATGGCATCTGTCCCCTGTCTGTAACACCATGACATCTGTAACACCATGGCATCTGTCCCCTGTCTGTATCACCATGACATCTGTATCACCATGGCATCTGTCCCCTGTCTGTATCACCATGACATCTGTATCACCATGACATCTGTATCACCATGACATCTGTCCCCTGTCTGTATCACCATGGCATCTGTATCACCATGACATCTGTCCCCTGTCTGTATCACCATGACATCTGTATCACCATGACATCTGTCCCCTGTCTGTATCACCATGACATCTGTATCACCATGACATCTGTCCCCTGTCTGTATCACCATGGTATCTGTCCCCTGTCTGTATCACCATGACATCTGTATCACCATGACATCTGTAACACCATGACATCTGTAACACCATGGCATCTGTAACACCATGGCATCTGTCCCCTGCCTGTATCACCATGGCATCTGTCCCCTGTCTGTATCACCATGGCATCTGTCCCCTGTCTGTATCACCGTGACATCTGTATCACCATGACATCTGTATCACCATGACATCTGTCCCCTGTCTGTATCACCATGACATCTGTCCCCTGTCTGTATCACCATGACATCTGTCCCCTGTCTGTATCACCATGACATCTGTCCCCTGTCTGTATCACCATGACATCTGTATCACCATGACATCTGTCCCCTGTCTGTATCACCATGGCATCTGTCCCGTCTGTAACACCATGGCATCTGTCCCCTGTCTGTATCACCATGACATCTGTAACACCATGACATCTGTATCACCATGACATCTGTAACACCATGGCATCTGTCCCCTGTCTGTAACACCATGGCATCTGTCCCCTGTCTGTATCACCATGACATCTGTATCACCATGACATCTGTATCACCATGACATCTGTCCCCTGTCTGTATCACCATGGCATCTGTCCCCTGTCTGTAACACCATGGCATCTGTCCCCTGTCTGTATCACCATGACATCTGTAACACCATGGCATCTGTCCCCTGTCTGTATCACCATGACATCTGTATCACCATGACATCTGTATCACCATGACATCTGTCCCCTGTCTATATCACCATGGCATCTGTCCCGTCTGTAACACCATGGCATCTGTCCCCTGTCTGTATCACCATGGCATCTGTCCCCTGTCTGTATCACCATGGCATCTGTCCCCTGTCTGTATCACCATTACATCTGTAACACCATGGCATCTGTTCCCCTGTCTGTATCACCATGGCATCTGTCCCCTGTCTGTATCACCATGGCATCTGTCCCCTGTCTGTATCACCATGGCATCTGTCCACTGTCTGTATCACCATGACATCTGTATCACCATGACATCTGTATCACCATGGCATCTGTCCCCTGTCTGTATCACCATGACATCTGTCCCCTGTCTGTATCACCATGACATCTGTAACACCATGGCATCTGTCCCCTGTCTATATCACCATGGCATCTGTCCCCTGTCTGTATCACCATGGCATCTGTCCCCTGTCTGTATCACCATGACATCTGTATCACCGTGTGTGTGTGTGCGTGTGTGTGTGTGAGAGAGGTGATTGTGTGTGTGTGTGTGTGAGAGAGAGAGAAAGGATTGTGTGTGTGTGTGTGTGTGTGTGTGTGTGTGTGTGTGAGAGAGAGAGAGAGAGTGAGGTGCGTGTGTGAGAGAGAGGAACGTGCTTGTGTGTGTGTGTGTGTGTGTGTGTGTGTGTGTGTGTGTGTGTGTGTGTGTGTGTGTGTGAGAGAGAGAGATGCTTGTGTGTGAGAGAGGTGCTTGTGTGTGTGTGAGAGAGAGGGGCTTGTGTGTGTGTGTGAGAGAGAGGTGCTTGTGTGTGAGTGAGAGAGAAGTGATTGTGTGTGTGTTAGAGAGAGAGTGAGCGAGATGATTGTGTGTGTGTGAGAGAGTGGATTGTGTATGAGTGTGTGAGAGAGAGAGAGAGAGAGAGAGAAGTAATTGTGTATGTGTGTGTGTGAGAGAGGTGATTGTGTGTGTGTGTGAGTGTGTGAGTGAGTGAGTGAGTGAGTGAGTGAGTGAGTGAGTGAGTGTGTGAGTGAGTGAGAGGATTGTGTGTGTGTGAGAGAGAGAGAGAGAGAGGTGCGTGTGTGAGAGAGAGGGAGGTGTGTGTGTGTGTGTGTGTGTGTGTGTGTGTGTGTGTGTGTGTGTGTGTGTGAGAGAGAGAGATAGATGCTTGTGTGTGAGAGAGGTGATTGTGTGTGTGTTAGAGAGAGAGCGAGCGAGATGATTGTGTGTGTGTGAGTGTGTGTGAGAGAGAGTGGATTGTGTATGAGTGTGTGAGAGAGAGAAGTGATTGTGTATGTGTGTGTGTGAGAGAGAGAGGTGATTGTGTGTGTGTGAGAGAGAGAGAGAGAGGTGATTGTGTGTGTGTGTGTGTGTGTGTGTGTGTGTGTGTGTGTGTGTGAGAGAGAGAGCGAGAGGTGCTTGTGTGTGTGTGAGAAAGAGGTGCTTGTGTGTGTGTGAGAGAGAGTTGCTTGTGTGTGTGAGATAGGTGCTTGTGTGTGTGAGAGGTGCTTGTGTGTGTGAGAGAGGTGCTTGTGTGTGTGTGAGAGAGGTGCGTGTGTGTGTGAGAGAGGTGCTTGTGTGTGAGAGGTGCTTGTGTGTGTGTGAGAGAGAGGTGCCTGTGTGTATGAGAGAGGTGCTTGTGTGTGTGTGTGAGAGAGGTGCTTGTGTGTGAGAGAGAGGTGCTTGTGTGTGTGTGAGAGAGAGGTGCTTGTGTGTGTGAGAAAGGTGAGTGAGTGAGTGAGTGGGTGAGTGAGTGAGTGAGTGAGTGAGTGAGTGAGTGAGAGGATTGTGTGTGTGAGAGAGAGATGATTGTGTGTGATAGAGAGAGAGATGATTGTGTGTGTGTGATAGATAGACAGAGAGGTGTGTGTGTGTGTGTGTGTGTGTGTGTGTGTGTGTGTGTGTGTGTGTGTGATAGAGATAGAGGTGTGTGTGTGTGTGTGTGTGTGTGTGTGTGATAGAGTGCTTGTAATAATACCAGTGTGCTACAGTATGAATCATCACTCTGCACCCCCAGGCTCAGCCCACACACTCTGCTGATGCAGTTTCATTCTCTCATTCATAGATACATATCTAGAATCCACAGCTATAGCTTGAATTGTATAACAACATTATACATACAAAAATGAAAGATTGAAACTCTCTCTCTCTAACACACACACACATGCCCCCCCCCCCCCCCCACACTGATAGTGCAGAGATCAAGTGTCTCTGAGTTCTCTTCATTATTCAGACCCAATTAAGGCATCCAATCTCAACCTTCAACCACCGTCCCTGTGTGTGTGTGTGTCATGGTCACCCATCCACAACAACAAGCATAGCAGGGGACAGCAACAGAGAAAACTACCTTGGTCAAAAAAAGACAGTAAACTCACCAAGGATTGTGCTAAAATGAGTTTAATTTAGGAAATCTGTTCAAGTATTCCCATGAATAAAAAAATAGGTGATCGTGTCTCAATGTAATCAAGCTATGAAATGATTGTTTTTGAAAATAACAAATCTCTTATTGGGCTTAGTTTGTGTCAATTAGTTTGGGCTTAGTTTGGGTCAATTAGTTTGGGTCAATTAGTTTGGGTCAATTAGTTTGGGCTTAGTTTGGGTCAATTAGTTTGGGTCAATTAGTTTGGGTCAATTAGTTTGGGCTTAGTTTGGGTCAATTAGTTTGGGTCAATTAGTTTGGGTCAATTAGTTTGGGCTTAGTTTGGGTCAATTAGTTTGGGTCAATTAGTTTGGGCTTAGTTTGGGTGAATTAGTTTGGGTCAATTAGTTTGGGCTTAGTTTGGGTCAATTAGTTTGGGCTTAGTTTGGGTCAATTAGTTTGGGTCAATTAGTTTGTGTCAATTAGTTTGGGTCAATTAGTTTGGGTCAATTAGTTTGGGTCAATTAGTTTGTGTCAATTAGTTTGGGCTTAATTTGTGTCAATTAGTTTGGGCTTAGTTTGTGTCAATTAGTTTGTGTCAATTAGTTTGGGCTTAGTTTGTGTCAATTAGTTTGGGCTTAGTTTGGGTCAATTAGTTTGGGCTTAGTTTGGGTCAATTAGTTTGGGCTTAGTTTGGGTCAATTAGTTTGGGTCAATTAGTTTGTGTCAATTAGTTTGTGTCAATTAGTTTGTGTCAATTAGTTTGTGTCAATTAGTTTGGGCTTAGTTTGTGTCAATTAGTTTGTGTCAATTAGTTTGGGCTTAATTTGTGTCAATTAGTTTGGGCTTAGTTTGGGTCAATTAGTTTGGGTCATTTAGTTTGGGTCAATTAGTTTGGGTCATTTAGTTTGGGTCAATTAGTTTGGGTCAATTAGTTTGGGTCAATTAGTTTGGGCTTAGTTTGGGTCAATTAGTTTGGGTCAATTAGTTTGGGTCAATTAGTTTGTGTCAATTGGTTTGTGTCAATTAGTTTGGGCTTAGTTTGTGTCAATTAGTTTGTGTCAATTAGTTTGGGCTTAGTTTGGGTCAATTAGTTTGGGTCAATTAGTTTGGGTCATTTAGTTTGGGTCATTTAGTTTGGGCTTAGTTTGGGTCATTTAGTTTGGGCTTAGTTTGGGTCATTTAGTTTGGGCTTAGTTTGGGTCATTTAGTTTGGGCTTAGTTTGGGTCATTTAGTTTGGGCTTAGTTTGCGTCAATTAGTTTGGGTCATTTAGTTTGGGCTTAGTTTGGGTCATTTAGTTTGGGTCAATTAGTTTGGGTCAATTAGTTTGGGTCATTTAGTTTGGGCTTAGTTTGGGTCATTTAGTTTGGGCTTAGTTTGGGTCATTTAGTTTGGGCTTAGTTTGGGTCATTTAGTTTGGGCTTAGTTTGGGTCATTTAGTTTGGGCTTAGTTTGCGTCAATTAGTTTGGGTCATTTAGTTTGGGCTTAGTTTGGGTCATTTAGTTTGGGTCAATTAGTTTGGGTCATTTAGTTTGGGCTTAGTTTGGGTCATTTAGTTTGGGCTTAGTTTGGGTCATTTAGTTTGGGCTTAGTTTGGGTCATTTAGTTTGGGCTTAGTTTGGGTCATTTAGTTTGGGCTTAGTTTGGGTCAATTAGTTTGGGTCATTTAGTTTGGGCTTAGTTTGGGTCATTTAGTTTGGCCTTAGTTTGGGTCATTTAGTTTGGCCTTAGTTTGGGTCATTGTACAAATTATTATAATTATGTTCCGGCCCTCCGATCAAAAATCTGCCCGTGGCTGAATTGAGTTGCCTAACCCTGATGTACAGGTTGCCCTCTACCATCTACAGCACTAAGCTAATACTAATATATAACCTGGCCTTCGAGTGTCCGTGAGTGTGTTTCTGCTGCCAGTGTGGTCTCAAGGAAAAGAAATAGACTCAAACAAACATGGGAACGTCGGAATTGAGGTTAAGTATCTTCTACCTCCCACACTAAAGGTCAGGTTCCTTTGTTAAACCTAGCGTGTATTAGTCAGGGCATTAAATTACATCACTATCTGATTGTAGGTGATTTAAAGCTGTGCCAGTCCAGCCGTTCTGGGCACATTGCCCCTGGCTACCAAACTCACCTCTAACTAGGCAGTAGAACTACCTCTCTGATGTTGTTGATACATTTTATAAGGACAAGCCTGCATCCCACATGGAGCCCTATTCCTTAGTAAACAGTCTTAGAAAAATATTTGCTATCTAGAACCTAAAGCAGTTCTTCAGCTTTCCCCATAGGAGAACCCTTCAAAGAACCCCTTTTGTTTCCAGGTAGAACCCTTTTTGGTTCCAGGTAGAACCATTTCCACAGATGATTCTAAATGGAACCTGATTGTAATGCATGTCACTATGTAGTCTGTTTGTTTGTGTTGTTGATCTTGGCTAGATTAATGTTCCGGTCGGTAGCGAGCTAGCACTCACGCAATCACGTGGCTGCTAGCACAGTCATGAAAAGGGGCATGAGGGAAGCCCTACAAAATTATGTTTTTATAAGTAGTTAGAAAGCTTGGGAGCAGGCAATGTTGAAAAGTCATCTTTATACATGTTGCACTTTTCTTGAATGTAGATTTGTAATTTACTAAAACAAGCCGGCAACAAGAAAATTGTGTTGGAAAAAGGTCAAGTTTTTGCTGTGAGCCAATGGGGTAACCTAGGTAACCATAGGATGTTTTCCCCATAGGCGGACGAGGACGCGACATTCAAATACCGACTGGGACTATGAGGCAGCCGAAGAACCCTTTTGGAACCCTTTTTTATAAGTGTATAGTAAACTACTTTGGACCAGGGCCCTGTTCCAAAGTACTGCACTCATTATGGAATATGGTGCCATTTGGGATGCATCCTAAATTGTTGTTGTGAGTCGCTCTAAAACACAACAACCAACCAAGGTCTGCTTGCGTCAACAGCTGAAGAAAACAAGGACAACTTGGATCTCAATATCAAGGCAATCTGAAGGTCCCAGAGACTTCAGCTCTCAGCAGATGAGTCCTGTTCCAGTAATTGATGCAGATATCCTCTTGGGGTGATCAAAACAACTGCTGCCTGCCTGCCTGCAGCCACAGAGTTAGGTAGTGTCCCAAATGGCATCCTATTCCTTATATAATGAGTTACCTATGGGACCTGGTCAAAAGTAGTGCACTATATAGGGAATCGGGTGTCATTTGGGACAGGCCCACTGAGTTAGTTGGTGCTAGCAGGATGGATGGGTGGATAGAGCCAGACTGGCAACTCGGCCCACAGGGCTGGACAGGGAGGGAGCTGTCTGGGCAGCTTAGCCTAATGAGTGTCAGCTGAGAAGGGCTGTGACTTAGGGTGGTGGTGGTGGTGGGCCAGACTGGTCACACTACACACACCACTCCTACACCCAGGGAAGACAGTACCCATCTCTTCAGACCGAGCAGAGCACTACTAGAGCTGTGAGTAAACCAGAACCTTGGAACCAAGAGCCCAGCGGAACTATAGACCTGTGGCTACTGAATGATGGTGCTACTAGTCTAGTGATGTGATGGCCCTCCTTCTCCCTGCAGTAGGGCCTCTCCGTCCACTATTCTAGAGGTGAGCTTTAAGACTCAGCTTTGTGAAATAACCTCAACTTAAAACCCACAACCACAGCTACATCTCAAATGGCACCCTATTCACTATTTAGTGCACTACATATGACCAGGGCCAATAAGGAATAAACGGTCATTTGGGACGAACAATTTGGTCAAAAGTACTGCACTATATAGGAAATAGGCATTTGGCACACGCCAAAAACTTGCGTGCGCTAGATAGCTAGCTAGTTAGCATTTATGTTAATGTCCTCGATCTAACACTAGAGATTAGGCATTAAATAACCTGACACCAGACCGGCTTTTTCCCCTCAACTCAATACTGGCGTGTGTCTGTTTTCAATAAACACAAAGGTTTTCATTTATAAAAACGAACTCCCTCGTCTTTTCCAGGCAACTCAGTGCTGAAGTGGTACTGAACGTTTTTCTCTCAGGAACAGCAGGCGAAAGGGTGACCAATATTGAAATAGAAAGACGTCTTCAATGTTAATGAAACAGAAGTCGTTCTGTGGTCCATTGAAGCTCTCTCAGGGGCCTACTTTCTGTGCGTGACTGGCTACTTGTTAATGCACAGCCCTTCTATATTGATTATTTACACAGTGACTGATTCATTGACTCAAGTATATATCAGCCAAACACATTGCACAGTTAAAGACAACTATTCACTCTTTATTGTCTTGATAGGTCAACTTGTATATTTCTAATGGGTTGATTTATACAAACTACTACCACATATGTGCCTTTCCCATGGTAAATGTAAATGTGCATGCTTTCAATGGTAGCGTTTTTAGAGCTGGTGTTACAGCCAAACTGTTTATTATGGAGAATGACTTGCATAGAAAGGCTCGTCTACACAATTCCTTTCCATATCATTTGCATGGCATTTGAAAGAGCTGGAACTGGCATTCAACAGTGGACTTACATTGCAACCACATTGCACACAGCCTTGGGCATATCATCCTTATTTAACTACGTAAACCAAATAACAGACATTACAATAATATATCCAAAGCAGGTGCCTGGTGACCTGGTTCACTAAGTACACAGTCCTTAGGGGAAGAACACACACACATAGGTATGCACGGGTACGCACAGGTAGGCCCGCATGCACACACAATTGTCAGGACATTGTGGTCCTGATAAGGTAGGAAAACAAATTCACACACACACAATTTATATGATCCAGACGTATGCAACTTTCTGCTTCAGTCAGTTACATTTTTCTTCATGTATCAAAGGAAGAACAAATACTTGATGTATTGTCATGGCCAGTAGAGAGATGTCCACACAGACCAGGGGCAGACAGGCTCAGATCGCAGATAACAGATGCCTATCAGTCAGTAGAGAGGAAACCAGCAGGAAGAGTATAATATCTAGAGTCTTCAAGAGTTCTCATGCCAGTGATAGGAACTCACAAGAAGAAAGCCTGACTGACCATCAACCATCACTCCCCCGAGAGGAGACAGAGACAGAGACAGAGATTGAGAGACATGTGACAGGGAGAGGGAGAGAGAAGGCCCTTGAGACTCTATTCTCATCCGGAATGCATCAGGTCTTTAATACCTGAACCTATGGACACGACCACAACCAGCAGGGAAGGAAAGAAATCAATATAGCTTCAATATCATGTATATCTGAGTACACTGGAGAGCATCTACAGGGTTCCAAAAAGGGTTCCAAAAGGGTTATTATGTCCCCATAGGAGAACCCTTTTTGGCTCCAGGTAGAACCCTTTTTGGTTCCATGTAGAACCCTCAGTAGAAAGGGTTTTACATGGAACCCAAAATGATTATTTAAATGATTCTCCTTTGGGGACAGGTTCTAGATAGCATGTTTTTTTTCTAAGAGTGTATGTTCCACTCAATACCTGTTTAGTATTGGACTGAAGTCTCTCAAGGTTTTACCTTCACCCTGATGCCTTGTTGTCATATACAGTACAGAGTTTCCCCTGGGATTTCTTTCAGCAGCTGTCGCAGAGTAAAATAAAAGGTTTTATCAGTGGCGGTGTGCGGCTGCAAAATGCATATAGGGGAAACACTGCAGTACAGGCCTCTAAAATGGACAAATGCCGCTTCAGCATCTAAAGAGCCCCTCAGTATTAGTGAGCAGTGCTCTATTGCTCTCTCAATAAAAGCTTTGGAGCTGAATACAAAGAACACTCTACTCCCAGTAACTGTGCTGCACAGAAGCACACTCATTACTAGCCTAGATGCCAGTCTGTTTTGGATCTCTTGCCAACTCCTTGTCATGCCTCAATTCCATGAGGAGTTGGCAAGAGAGTATAAACAGACTGGCATCTAGGCTTACTCATTAGACGTCTGCTCATAACTACTATAATGTAAAGGCTAGGGAAAAAATACAATTCATCATCATAAGTCATGATATTCATCCTCTCTGTTGTCAAGGGGGATTCATCCGAACAATGTTTTATACAAGTTATTGTGTGCAATCCCATTGTAACATAATGATAATAACATACATGAATTAAAAGGTGTCTTTGAGATTAGACTGATCCACAGTGAATACCGCCATCGAGAAAAAGAACATGTACATCAAACACAATGCTCCTACATGTACAGCAGGGTAGGTTATTGTTGAATTGCCATGATAATTAACCAAGACAATCTTATGACTCAGCATCTTGTGTGTGTGTGTGTGAGTTCTGAGAGTGTGAGAAATACAGGCAGACAGACGGGATGACAGAAATACAGACAGAGAGAGGAAGGGGGCAGTGGGGCACCAATTTCGCCTCGAGAACTATCCCTTCTATTGCTTCCACTGTCATTCCATTAGGTTGCACTGTGTTCGCACCGTCACGAATTATAGATCATCTATAGCAGAGATGGGCAACTGGCGGCCGCATTTGGCCTGTGTACCCCCTTCTGAAGGCCCTCTGATCTTTGTTTTCTTCTTTTTATGTCACCTAATATTTTTTGGATTGCTAAATTAGTTTAGCAGCCATCTATCTAAACTTGTTATCATGGGTGAATTACCGGTGTGTGGGCCCCAATTGATTTTGTTAGTCAGTCTCACTCAGATATCATATTAAAAACTGCAAACATTCTCTCCACCCTATGGCAAAATGTGTGAAAATGTGTTATAAAATTGCAAATATCTTCTCTCTGTCCCATGGCAAAATGTGTAGAATGGCATCAAACTTGCTTTAAAACTGCAACATTTGTTCTACACCCCATGGCACAATTTGTAGAATTGCAAGAAATTAACTCTAAAATGTAAAAAAAATATGTCTCTGCTGGGTGGTTCTAATGATGTGGGTATGCAAACCCGTGAGCAACTGCGCCCCTCATGTTCAGATTTTTTGTGGCCCCCACCCCCATTAATTAAAGTTGCCCATCCCTGATCTACAGCCTACCTGCCAAGCTCTCCTAATCTAAAACGATCCAACAAGTGTAGCATAATCATAGATAATGAAGATGATTTCCGTCTAAATCAAACAAGAGGTCGCTTTGTCTTAAATCATCACTGAGCAATTGCAACAAGTAAAACAATAGCATAGCTTATCATTAGAAACATCTGCAGTAAGCTTTTTTTAAAAAAACGGAACAGGGAGAGAAGGTTTTGGTAGCTTACACAATCGGTTGTGAGTAAACCGGGAATGCCGATGTTTCAGCACCATACGTGCTGAACCGAACCAAAGCTGCGCGTCAAATTCACCCGCGTACTAGACTGGCCGAGGAGGACAACGACGGACCGTTCTCCCTGCGGCGCCGACTATGCGTTCAGTAATCAACATAAAAAGGTTATAACAGCATACGAATTATATCAATGATGCTTTTATTTCACGTGGGCAAACAAGATAAAATGATTGATTGGTTCAATAGGCTACGGCCGCCAACAAACTACCAATATACCATTCTAGGTGATCCATCATGGGCAAATCCCGTCTTCAAATGTAACATTTTTAAATAAATAAAACATGCAGAGGTAGGTCGCATTTGAAGTGTCCACAAAATACGTCCGGCACTCTTCGGCAGTCAGACACAGTCGCAATGAACAATGCGTCCTTACTCTGAATCAATTCAATTGAGTACCTCAAATTATTTATATTAATTCATGCACTGATGCACACAATGAGAAAACTTAATACAACCAACATGGTGATATGAATGAATAAAATTGCAGATACAGGCAAAAACTCATGACCATTTTCCACTTACATTATGGTTTTCATCTATATATATATAAATATGTCATCATACCTGTTCGTTGCAGTGGCTTTGCAGTAGAACTCGTTCTCAGAGCACAGTGACTGGCAACGGAATCCTGGGCCCACTTCACCCCTCCCGCTACTCCGTGACTACCGTAAGTATTTCAAGAGGGGCGCAAACGAATTCAATACAGTCTATACCGGTCTATTATATACACTGCACCTGTTTGCCTAGTATAACTCATAGGCTGTAGAGGATGTAGCAAAATGTGTTACAGTGAACCATGGAGTAAAATCCTAACATAACATTTCCATTTCTAATAAAAGCAAATGACTATGACACTTGGTTAGGATGATATTATCAATGGAGTGCTATTTTGACATGCAAAACAGCACTCAACACCAGCCTATCACTTCTTTAGGTAGGCTACCATTTTGCACACAGCAAAACAGCACTCAACACCAGCCTATCACTTCTTTAGGTAGGCTACCATTTTGCACACAGCAAAACAGCTTGCACACAATGCATTGAGGGCAGGCAGACTTATGTGAAGTACAGTAAGCAGGATGACTGCTGGCACCCTATTCCCTATATAGTGCACTTCTTGACCAGGACCCATACGCAAATGTTCCCTCAAAAAATGTGTTCCCTCTAATGGCCATTGGACTAGTATTTTATTAGGATCCCCATTCACGGTTGCTGAAGCAGCAGCTACTTTTCCTGGTGTCCACACAAAACATGACATAATGCAGCGTATCAATAGACAATAACCGCTCAAGGCTGTTTAGGGAATAGAATGACATTTGGGATGCACATATGGTGTTAGTTATTATGACTCACTGAAACGCATTGGAGAGGGCAGGCTTTTTTCATCATGCAGATCAACACCTTACCCTTGTTTCAGGTCAACCCTCATAAACAGCATCCAGTAACCTGGACTTTGTCCCAAATGGCACCCCATTTCCTATGGATCTACTTTTGGCCAGACCCCTATACTGCGAATAGGGTGCCACTTGGAATGTAGGCCTAGTCTACCAGGCTGGTTAGGTCATGTTGTTGATGTTTTTTCCTGGTCATACCCAGTTGGCCTATTGTGGAAACACATTTAACCTTTTTACACCTTACAATAAACTGCAAAACAGATACTACTTCACAGTGAGTAAACAGACCTTTTCCTTGGCCTTGCCTTTTGCTGTTATGTGATGGGTGCATAGCCGAGGGATGTGATGGGTGCATAGCCGAGGGAAGTGATAGGTGCATAGCCGAGGGATGTGATGGGTGCATAGCCGAGGGAAGTGATGGGTGCATAGCCGAGGGAAGTGATAGGTGCATAGCCGAGGGATGTGATTGGTGCATAGCCGAGGGAAGTGATAGGTGCATAGCCGAGGGATGTGATTGGTGCATAGCCGAGGGAAGTGATAGGTGCATAGCCGAGGGAACTAGGGATGCTAAGGGTGCTGCAGCACCCCCTGAAAAATCTGAACAATAATGAAAACTATTTCAAAAAACATATTGGAGAAAAAAAACGTTCCATAAATGTACTACACTGGGCCTTTACTAGTCATGGATTAGCGGACCAATACAGCCATCTGTAGCGAAGGTAAATATTTTGTCTTTGCCCACCCAGCTTCCTGCAGCTATGGATGCATTCTGCTTGAAGGTTTAAAGCCCCCATGCAGTCTGTAATGTGATTTTCATCACTGTACCTCTACTAAATCAATGTGCTTATTTAATGAAAACTGCAAAATACATTTTTTTTTTACATTTATTTCCCTGAGCCTCCTTTGGTCCTTAAAAAGCTCAGCCTGATTGTGTTGGCGTTATGAAACTTATGTGAAGATATTTACAGTGCCTTGCAAAAGTATTCTTCCCCCTTGGCATTTTTCCAATTTTGTTGCATTACAACCTATCATTTAAATAGATTTTTATTTGGATTTCATGTAATGGGCATACACAAAATAGTCCAAATTGGTGAAGTGAAAAAAAAAACTTGTTTAAAAGAATGATATAATTTTCTTTTGGAAAAGCGCTGCGTGCATATCTATTCACCCCCCTTTGCTATGAAGCCCCTAAATAAGATCTGGTGCAACCAATTACCTTCAGAAGTCACATAAGTCCACCTGTGTGCTATCTAAGTGTCACATGATCTGTCACATGATCTCAGCATATATACACCTGTTCTGAAAGGCCCCAGGGTCTGCAACACCACCAAGCAAGCGGCACCATGAAGACCAAGGAGCTCTCCAAAAAGGTCAGGGACAAAGTTGTGGAGAAGTACAGATCAGGGTTGGGTTATAAAAAATATCGGAAACATTGAACATCCCACAGAGCACCATTAAATCCATTATTAAAAAATGGAAAGAATATGGCACCACAACAAACCTGTAAAGAAAGGGCTGCACACCAAAACTCAAAGTCCAGGCAAAGAGACCCCTGAAGAAGCTGCAAAGCTCCACAGCGGAGATTGGAATATCTGTCCATAGGAACACTTTAAGAAATACACTCCACAGAGCTGGGCATCACGGAAGAGTGGCAAGATAAAAATATGCAAACACATTTGGTGTTCGCCAAAAGGCATGTGGGAAACTCCCCAAACATATGGAAGAAGGTACTCTGGTCAAATGAGACTAAAATTGAGCTTTTTGGCCATCAAGGAAAACGCTATGTCTGGCGGAAACCCAACACCTCTCATCACCCCGAGAACGCAGTCCCCACAGTGAAGCATGGTGGTAGCAGCATCATGCTGTGGGGATGTTTTTCATCGGCAGGGACTGGGAAACTGGTCAGAATTGAAGGATTGATGGACTGCGCTAAATACAGGGAAATTCTTGAGGGAAAACTGTTTGTCGTCCAGAGACTTGAGACTGGGACGGAGGTTCACCTTCCAGCAGGACAATGACCCTATGCATACTGCTAAAGGAACACTTGAGTGGTTTAAGGGGAAACATTTAAAATGTCTTGGAATGGCCTAATCAAAGCACAGACCTCAATCCAATTGAGAATCTGTGGTATGACTTAGAGATTGCTGTACACCAGTGGAACCCATCCAACTTGAAGCTGGAGCAGTTTTGCCTTGAAGAACGGGCAAAAATCCCAGTGGCTAGATGTGCCAAGCTTATAGAGACATACCCCAAGAGACTTGCAGCTGTAATTGCTGCAAAAGGTGGCTATACAAAGTTGTGTATTTAGGGGGGGGGGAATAGTTATGCACACTCAAGTTCTGTTTTTTTTTGTCTTATTTCTTGTTTGGTTCACAAAAAATATGTTGCATCTTCAAAGTGGTAGGCATGTTGTGTAAATCAAATGACACAAACACCCCAACAATCTATTTTAATTCCAGGTTGTAAGGTAACAAAATAGGAAAAATGCCAAAGGGGTGAATACTTTTGCAAGCCACTGTACATATACAGCCCTGATTGGCTGATACGATGGTCAATAGCTCACCCCCTTAGCCAGATGAACAACCATTGGTCTATTATAATCAGATCACATTGGGACAAAAGTTCACCTGAACAGGCTGAAATTCCAGGCATTTTTTCAAACAGCTCTAAAACTAAACGGCCGTTTTCACAAATGCAGTGTTATTTCAAACTTATGTAAAAAAAAATATATTATAATGCAAAAATCACATTTAAAAAAAACTTAATTGCTCCTTTAAGCACACTTCACAGATGGTATAAGGGCAATGGCTCCCCTAGTTTACAGGTCAGGGATAATGAAGGAGAGGAAAATGAATCTCATTAGATACAACCCCTCTCCTCCACCCTTGTTCTCCAAGCCTGCCTCAGTTGGAGCTGATAACATTGAGCGCTACTTGCCTGCAATTAGCCTTCCAAATGTCACCCTATTCCCTACATAGTGTACTACTTTTGACCTGAGCCATATGGGCCCTAGATAAAAGTAGAGCTCTAGAAAATGGGTTGACATTTGGGACACACATCCTGCTGATGCTACTGAAGGTTAAAATGGTATATTCACAAACTACTTTTAAGGCCTCTAACTTAACAAGTTTGTGTCCCACTACATTCTTATAAAAGACAACAGCGCCACACTTTGTTGAGCACGGGTAAAACAGTCATTACACAGTAACTGTTTTGACTGCTCAATACAGTAGTACAGAGACACCTTAATGAACCTCTGCCAGCACAGAAGTTCACCTGTAGAATCATGGGGACATGAACAGAAACTGGCATCCGATGTTCTGTGGTCGGTTGCGGTAAGACAACCCCCCCGCTGCTTTTAACCGTTTGTCGGCAGTCTGTTTTGTCCTTAATAATGTGACAACAATAGTCAGACAACAGTGGCCTGAATGATTTTAAAGTCATCAACAGAGATGACACCGCTGTCAAACTCAGACAAGCAGTACACCAACTAAAAACCTTACTGTCTGGTCTGTATAAAAATTGTATGGAGAAAAAAAACATCTGCTTACCAAGAAATAAACTGGTGAGAAAAAAATATGTTTGTAGCTGGAAACGGATGATTATTATGGAACATCTACATAGGCGTACAGAGGTCCATTATGAGCAACTATCCCTCCTGTGTTCCAATGGCAAGTTACTAATCCAAGTTTATAATTTTAAAAGGCTAATTGGCCATTAGAAAACCCTTTTGCAATAATGTTAGCACAGCTGAAAACTATTGTTCTGATTAAAGCAATAAAACTGGCCTTCTTTAGAACAGTTGAGTATCTGGAGCATCAGCATTTGTGGGTTCGATTACAGGCTCAAAATGGCCAGAAACAAATCATTTTCTTCTGAAACTCGTCAGTCTATTCTTGTTCTGATAAATTAAGGCTATTCCATGCGAGAAATTGCCAAGAAACTGAACATCTCATACAACTCTGTGTAATACTCCCTTCACAGAACAGTGCAAACTGGCCCTAACCAGAATAGAAAGAGGAGTGGGAGACCCCGGTGCACAACTGAGCAAGAGGACAAGTACATTAGTGTCTAGTTTGAGAAACAGACGCCTCACAAGTCCTCAACTGGCAGCTTCATTAAATAGTACCCGCAAAACACCAGTCTCAACGTCAACAGTGAAGCGGCGACTCCGGGATGCTGGCCTTCTAGCCAAGAATAGACATTAGATTGAAGAGTTTCAGAAGAAAGTTCTTTGTTTCTGGTCATTTTGAGCCTGTTAAATGTGTACATGTTGAATATCCAACACAATCCCATCCAAAACCTTAAAATACAGCAGAGGAACTGAAAGGAATAAAAACAAATCACAATGTTTTAAATAAATAAAACACTCCTCCAAAACATTTGAATCCAAATAAAATATCACTGTGTTTAGGAAATGTAGCAAGTGTACATTAAAATGAAGTACACATTATGTGTGACATCTACTCCAGGGAGTTCAGACCTCCTCTTGTATCTCTGTCCCTTTGGGTCCCTTTGGGTCTCCTAAACTCCTGAAGGGATCTGGAGAGGAGAGACAACACAGGTAGTTAAAACAGCGTGGAACACTCTTGCCATATATAACCATTCATTTACCATTAACCAATGGATGAGTGGGTGCAGTTACATGTATTTGGTCTCATAAACTTCTTAAACGTATTGTTTTATAACAAATCCAGCCGAGCTATATATGTTTTATTTATTTAACCTTTATATAACTAGGCAAGTCAGTTAAGAACCAATTCTTATTTACAATGATGGCCTAACACGGCCAAACCCGGGCGACGCTGGGCCAATTGGGACTCCCAATCACGGCCAGTTGTGATACAGCCCGAAATCGAACCAGGGTCTATAGTGACACCTCTAGCACTGATATGCAGTGGCTTAGACCGCTGTGCCAATCGGGAGCAATACAGTACAACTAATGTTTTTTTTAAATTGTTGTTATTATTACCATTTATTTTTTTAACACTTGTACATGACATATTTAAAATCTACATATCAACAATAAAAAGTGAAACATTATGAACTGTCTGTGTCAGTGGCTGTGATGTACCTGTGCCATGGTAAAGCCAAGTCATTTCAGGGGACTGCGGTAAGGGTGTTCTTCTCATTGTCTCCAGCAGGTGGTGGTGATGTACTGGACAGGGCTGAGAATGGGGGTGACTGAACAGAGCTGCTGCTGTCATCTGTGCTGCTGGTGGAATCTGCCTTCTCCCTGTCCTCCCAGCGAGCCTCATCATCACACAGCGGGAACACACGACTCTCCCATGGGAGTCGAGGCTGCAGACCAAGGGAGGTAGGAGGAGGGAGTTTTATTATTATTTATTTCACCTTTATTTAAACACGTAAGCTAGTTGAGAACAAGTTCTCAATTACAACTGAGACCTGGCCAAGATAAAGCAAAGCAGTGCGACACAAACAACAACACAGAGTTACACATGGAATAAACAAGCGTACAGTCAATAACACAATAGAAAAATAAAGTCTATATACAGTGTGTGCAAAACAACAATTTAGCAAATGAACACTGGGGTGATAGATGAGCAGTTGGTGATGAGCAAGTAGAAATACTGGTGTGCAAAAGAGCAGAAAAGTAAATAAAAACAATATGGGGATGAGGTAGGTAGATTGGGTGGGCTATTTACAGATGGGCTATGTACAGCTGCAGTGATCTGTTCAGCTGTTCAGATAGCTGATGTTTAAAGTTAGTGAGGGAAATATAAGTATCCAGCTTCAGCGATTTTTGCAATTCGTTCCAGTCATTGGCAGCAGAGAACTGGAAGGAAAGGCGGCCAAAGGAGGTGTTGGCTTTGGGGATGACCAGTGAGATATACCTGCTGGAGCGCATGCTACGGGTGTGTGTTGTTATCGTGACCAGTGAGCTGAGATATGGCAAAGCTTTACCTAGCATAGACTTATAGATGACCTGGAGCCAGTGGTTCTGGCAACGAATATGTAGCATGGGCCAGCCAACGAGAGCATACAGGCTTTGGTGACAAAACGGATGGCAGTGTGATAGACTACATCCAGTTTGCTGAGTAGAGTACTGGAAGCTATTTTGTAAA
Source organism: Oncorhynchus clarkii lewisi (assembly GCF_045791955.1). Taxonomy (NCBI): domain Eukaryota; kingdom Metazoa; phylum Chordata; class Actinopteri; order Salmoniformes; family Salmonidae; genus Oncorhynchus; species Oncorhynchus clarkii. The sequence goes on from NC_092149.1 coordinate 65,533,482, forward strand.
TGACATCGCTGAAGTCAAGGATCGGTAGTAGTCAGTTTTACGAGGGTATGTTTGGCGGCGTGAGTGGAGGAGGCTTTGTTGTGAAATAGGAAGCAGATTCTAGATTGAATTTTGGATTGGAGATGTTTAATATGAGTCTGGAAGGAGAGTTTACAGTCTAGCCAGACACCTAGGTATTTGTAGTTGTCCACATATTCTATGTCAGAACCGTCCAGAGTAGTGATGCTAGTCAGGCGGGCGGGTGCGGGCAGCGAACGGTTGAAAATAATGAATTTGGTTTTCCTAGTGTTTAAGAGCAGTTGGAGGCCACGGAAGGAGTGTTGTATGTCATTGAAGCTCGTTTGGAGGTTAGTTAACACAGTGTCCAAAGAAGAGTAATGAGGGTTACATTAGATGAGGAAATTACATGTATCACTTTCAGTAAAAATGACATTGAGATGGTATAATACTGTATATTCTTCTACGATAAAATATATTATTTAAAACCATAATTCACAATAACGCAAGCTGAAGGTCGTATGACAAGTACAGAATCAGCCATTAATAGGCTTCCAGTGAAGTGAGGGTGGTCCCTGTGACTTTCACACCCTGCGCCCCTGCCACCTTAGAACCAGTTAAACATTGCAGTCCGTCTCTCTCTCTCTCTGTAGGAGTCATGTAGGAACAATATTCACATCATTTATCTGCCAATACTAAGATCTCAAAGTCATTTGGTTAAATTCAGCATCTTCTGTGTAGGTTTTGAATGGTAAAATAGATGTAAATGTGCCTGTTAGGGACGTTGATCAGTTAGCCGCTGAAAATTAATTTGACCGATCATGCTTATTGGTTAATAAAAGGTAAATTAGCATAATTTAGTGGAATTAAATTGGCGGGTGTGTATTTTTGTTAGTCCGTCATGCATCTGGTTTATCACACACGTACTGCATACTGAGCTTAGTTTGAGTGGAATATCACCTGTCAGACAGCGAGGTTGGTTGATGCTTGAAGTGAAACCTGTAGGCTAATACAAGGCCAGCCTTTGCGCAAAAATTCTTATTACAATTCCAGTGAAAACAGAGTTGGCTCGTCTATTGGCGCGTCTATTGAACAGAGGAGGATCCCAGCTTTCTATTGATACTATTATAAAATCAACATTTCTCTCCTGCTCTACCGGATTCCATATCAACTTGATTTAGCTGTCGGCAAGCTTAAAGCACAATCCTAGTCATATGGTAACACTTTACATGACACCTATTGTCATAACACATTATGACACATTCATAACCATGTCATAATGTCATGACATCTGAACGGGTCATAACCTGTCATAACACTGTCATGACATATTTAGACCTGTTGTGACATATACTGAAATAAATGATCCCAGAAATGTTCCAGACACACAAAAAGTTTATTTCTTTCAAATTGTGTGCACAAATTTGTAATATACCTGACAGGTGTGGCTTATCAAAAAGCTGATTAAACAGCATGATCAAAACACAGGTGCACCTTGTGCTATGGACAATAAAAGGTCACTCTAAAATGTGTAGTTTTGTCACAACATGATGCCACAGATATCTCAAGTTTTGAGGGAGCATGCAAATGGTATGCTGACTGCAGGAAGGTCCATCAGAGCAGTTGCCAGAGAATTGACGTTGTTTTAGAGAATTTGGCTGTTTAATTTGTAGTAGGAAACCATTTTGCCAGCATTATCATGACGTCAAATGGACTTTAGACAGATGGCAATGTTGTCATTAGCTAGTGAAGTAAGTCAAAAACATTAGCTAGCTAAAATCCGGTGACCTCCCCTCAATCTTAGCTAACATTATACTGCATCTAAAGTCAATCTGGCAACATCAAAATGATGACAAAAGGTTTTGATAGTAAATATTTGCCTCCTTTTGAGGATTGTATTTCCAAGCCACTGTGTTAGAGCCGATTTGGACATATTTGTATAAAAGACAGAACACACAGAGCTCCATGAACGTTTGTGTAAATATATTAAATATGAATGTATATGAAGAACTATTAGGTACATACCTTTATGGTTTATATTTACCTGATTGGATGTATTCCTTTGTTATTAGTTTAGTTTCTACCCCCCCTCTTACCCATTCATTGTACTGTGGTAAGTGTGTTAGGATAAAGGCAGGAAGTTGGGCCTTCGGGGGCACGAGTGCTAGCTAGACGCGGGAGAGGTATAGTCTTGACCATACAGACATACAAACAGGTCATATGATGTCTTTTTCACGTCAAGTAATCTATGCTTTAAACTGATTGGAGAATAATTTTTTTGTTAGATTTAAGAAGAATAAACCTTTTTGTTGCACCATATCCCTGGATCTCATTGAATGTTTTGGCCGTTTGGAAACCTTGAATGTGGACAGTATACGTACGAAACAACCCCGCTTTCAGGCTAGGGCAGGGGCTATGGTATAGAGGAAAGGAAGCCACTACACTCTGTTATGCACTTTTGAAGAAATCTTCATCAGAGCTCATTGGCGCTGCTTTGAGAAGAAAGCTCAGATGGGCATCGGTACAAAACAAACGTTCAAAACAATATTGTGACGAAACATGTAACCCATGAATATGCATGCATAGTATTTTCACTAGGTTACGTCATTTTACTGTTTGGAACTAATTTAACCGATTGTTAATGGGGGTCAGTTAGTCGGCAGCAAAATCGACTGTGCTGCAAGTGCCTGTGCTGTCCTGTTAAGACTTTAGTCCAATCAGAACCTACTCCAATCAGCCATGTCTAATCACCCACAGTGCATCTGTGTAGGCTCAAGAACTCCTCAACCAGTCCACTACCCTAAACACTGCAGAAATCTGATAGGTTTTTATCTCAGGAATGTTTCATGGTCACCACTAATGGCCTAACCTCTTACATGAAATATCAATATTTATATCTCACCTAATCAGAAACTGTTGTTCAGTCTTAGTGAGTCATACTTCGAAGTAAAAGCTCTAATTCAGCTTGATAATTAACATACTTGTGTATAACAAAAAATAGCATTGTTTCTGCTAGCAACTCTGCATTCAAGTTAATAGGTTATTGATTGGAATGGCCCTACCAGCCGGACAGGGTTTCGTTAGCCGGTAATAGCCGGACTTTGGCCCAAAAATAGCAAAGCCAATAATTAAAATTGGCACTGGCAAAAGAAATATGCTTTTTAGCATAAGACACACTCCTAGTCCTATTAGCAACCGATAGTTGTTGCATCTTTAAATGTTCTCCTCTTTCTAAATGTTTAATCTGTCACTTTGACAACAGTGTTTTCCCACTAACTGTAGGCCTATTATGAAACTAACATTTGCGCGTAGACTACGGCCTTGTGCGCATTGCTGCGCTTATAATGTGAAGAAATGGGCCTATTAGTTTAACAACATTTTAAGCTAAACGTTCTGATTTGTTGCATCACATTCATACCTTTTTAACTTGTTTTATGTAGCCTAGGCCTACTGGTTGTATGAATTTGAGATCTATCATCTCACAACGTTCCCAGTCTGTTTGGAATAGGCTATTTCTTTCTTGACAAGCTAAACAATAGAATAGGTAAACTTTTCTACTATGGGGGATAGTAGATTGACATAGGCTAGTGATTTTGTTGTTAGTAAATTATTGGCTGAGGAAAAGTAAATGTGGATAATTATTCTAAGTGCATCAGAATTAGAGAAGGACGCACTTCATTGCATCCTCGACTTGCATGTTCTGTTAAGATGAATTACCATAACCTAAATGTGATTTCTGTCATTCTGAGCGCTGTGGGTGGACGCCCTAATCAGGTTATGCACCCGATGCATATCGTTCCAGTAAATTTCTCAAATGTCTGGTAAATTAATAAGTTGCTGGTGAAATTTCCAGCGCCACATTTTCAAAATGAACACCCTGCAGCAGGGTTAATAAATGTAATACCAAGACGTCATACTCAGAATGTAACGAAGAGCTGAACCAGGATCCAGACATTAGGCTGGTAAGGGCTAGACAGTGAATGTCCTTTCTTACCACCCACTCCTCTAAGGCTCCGTCTGTGTCCGTGTCCAGACTGCAGCTCCAGTCCACGTGAGTGCTGATGTCACCTCTGATGTCATCCCTGACAGAGTCCCATACAGAAACACCTGGTCCATCGTTCCTACTGCCAGATCTACAGAGACAGGTGATTTGAAATAAAAAAACGATGGTATCGGAACAAGATTATGCCACACCTTCTCTAAGGAAAAAACAGACACTGTGTATTGTATTGAGATCCAATGAGATGAGAAGCTTTACTGCAGGTTCAATTAGGAGCAGCAAGTTGAAGCGTGGTGCGCCCAGTGCCCACCTGGTGGTGCGCCCAGTGCCCACCTGGTGGTGCGCCCAGTGCCCACCTGGTGGTGCGCCCAGTGCCCACCTGGTGGTGCGCCCAGTGCCCACCTGGTGGTGCGCCCAGTGCCCACCTGGTGGTCCGCCCAGTGCCCACCTGGTGGTGCGCCCAGTGCCCACCTGGTGGTGCGCCCAGTGCCCACCTGGTGGTGCGCCCAGTGCCCACCTGGTGGTGCGTCTGTAGCATCTGCTCTCATCCCAGGAGGTCCAGCGGAGTTTCTCTCTCTTTTCACACCCCAGATGCCTCTGGGAAAAGGTCTCGTCACACAGCAGCTCCTCCTCTTCCTGTCTCTCTCTCTCTTCCAGGGGTGGGTTATCAACCACTCTCCAGCTGTAGGGAAGGAGGGAGGAGCAGAGCAACGTGTGAGGCGAAGAAATAACACACAGATCAAAGGACATCGAAGAACAGACCATTTTCAGGGATGCAAACTGGCGTCTGCAGATTGGATCCTGAGAACAACATAGCATAGACAAAACTGTCACATAGCTCACTAATACATCAACAAGCACACCGTTCGTTATAAACGCCTCAACTAGATGTCCGAATGCAATGTATTACAAGTCAATTCACAAGTTGCTTACTTTTCAAGCTATAAATCCAGGTAGTGTGGGAGCAAAAGGTACATATAGGGACAAACATTATACTATTGAGAAAAGAAAGAAAGAAAGAAAGAGGACACACTTAGAGTGCATTTGCCATTCTGGTAAAAACAGGAAACCAAGAAATAACAGACGTAATGACCAAAGCCACAAAATGCATAAATGTTTAGGGTAAAATGCATTGTCTATTGTATAGGACAAGAAACCAAAGTAAGGCCATGAGAGCATAGGACAGCTGGACATACCAAGGTCAGAGGGACACACAAAGGAGGGGGTCAGCCAAATGACCAACGGATGGACTATAGACATAGGACATATATTTTTAGGACAGGAAGAGAAGAGACATATAGTCTACTAGTCCTAATAAGGACAGACATACCAAAGAACACACCAAGCTAAACATAAGGGGCCCATAGGATAAGATGGGCATGTATTATTTTTGGGACGTGAAGAGGTCCTGTCACCATTATAATGCCCATATCTGAAAGCAGATATGGGCATTATTGGGTGTGAACAAGCAGGAAGCACAGATTGAAAGATAATGGTGGCAGATGGACTGAGGGAAGTAACTCCATTTGCATGTGATATGTTGTATATGTATAAATACAGAGCCAGTGCTCTGGAAAAGTGTGTGTTCCGCGGACCATCTAGGCTTCTGATATGTTTGTATTAAAAGCCTATATTGAATTCACAAGTTCTTGTAAACTCTCCACGACAGTTGGAAGGCAGTATTGGAGCTATAATGCACACAAGTAGCCAGGCAGTATTGAAGCTATAATGTGTGTGTGTGTGTGTGTGTAGTACCTGTTTGTGTGTGTGTGAGGTCTGGGGTGTAACAGCATCCTCCAGGCTCTCATCTGGACTGTCCTCAGGGTCTGACAGCTGAGACAAGAGGTCCTCCTCATCTATAGACAAACAACACATTACTGTGAACACCATGGGTTGCTCTGTAACAGGCTACATATCATATGTGTAGTGAATACATAACTACAACAGCAGGCTACATGCATGTATATATATATTTTTAATGTTACCTTTATTTAACTAGGGAAGTCAGTTAAGAACAAATTCTTATTTACAATGACGGCCTACCCCGGACCAATTGTGCGCCGCACTATGAGACTCCCAATCGGCCGGATGTGATACAGCCTGGATTCGAACCAGGGCCTGTAGAGCCTCTTACACTGATATGCAGTGCCTTAGACCGCTACGCCACTAGGGAGCCTAACATGTAAGTTGGATATGATCAGGACAACATAGAAAATCAGGGAAATCATGACTTAGCTAGGGGATAGGTCCGTTTCTATTAGAAATTAATGGAGGACAAATGCCTAAAAAGCAGAAATTCCTAAATTAATCAAGGAAAAATCCCATCCCAGGGATCACCCCTTCAATTAAGTGGATTCGGCTATTTCAGCCACACCCGTTGCTGACAGGTGTATAAAAATGGGGACCCAGCCATGCAATCTCCATAGACAAACATTGGCAGTAAATTGGTCTTACTGAAGAACTCAGTGACTTTCAACGTGGCACCGTCATAGGATTACACCTTTCCAACAAGTCAGTTTGTCAAACGTCTGCCCTGCTAGAGCTGCCCCGGTCAACTGAAAGTGCTGTTATTGTGAAGTGAAAACGTCTTGGAGCACAACGACTCAGCCACGAAGTGGTAGGCCACACAAGATCACAGAACGGAACCACCGAGCGTTAACGCGTAAAAATCATCTGTCATCGGTTGCAACACTCAATACAGAGTTCCAAACTGCCTCTGAAGCAACATCAGCACAAAAACATTGGTGGAGGAGGGACAATGGTCTGGGGCTGTTTTCCATGGTTCGGGCTAGTCCTCTTCGTTCCAGTAAAGGGCAGTCAACGCTACAGCATACAATGACAATCTAGACGATTCTGTGCTTCCCACTTTGTGGCAACAGTTTTGGGAAGGCCCTTTCCTGTTTCAGCATGACAATGCCCCCATGCACAAAGCGTGGTCCATACAGAAATGGTGTGTTCTGTGGCAGAATTTGACTGGCCTGCACAGAGCCCTGACCTCAATCGAACACCTTTGGAATGAGTTGGAACGCCGACTGCAAGCCCAACATCAAGGCCAACCTCACTAATGCAAGTACCTTCAGCCATGTTATAACATCTAGTGGAAACCTTCCCAGAAGAGTGAAGGTTGTTAAAAAAAACAAAAGGGGGGGGGGACTAATTCAATATTACTGCCCATGAATTTGGAATGAGATGTTCAACGAGCAGGTGTCCACGTACTTTTGTCATGTAGTGTACCTTCTATGGTCTTGTGGGTGTGTCTCCTCTTCCTCCCTCCACAATAAGCCTTCCTGTGTGGGGTCTGAGCAGAGCCCGCCCATCTGACAGGTGACACACCCCTGGCCACTCCCCTCCGGTTCCTCCCATGCTGCTTGTGGCTGCAATCTGGAATGACACAGCAGCCAAGTTAAAGCAACAGACTGGAATTCCCCTGTCTGAAACCACCCTCCAAACCCCCATAGGATTACAAGGCTTGGTTAGAGTAGCCTATAATAACATATCAGTCTAATGTTGAACTATTAATCCCATTAGGTTAGACATATTCCTTCTCAACGCTTTCCCGCTTCAGTTCTACAAACAATCAAGGTCTTTGTCTTTGTCTTGTTTCATTGTTAGGATTACAGATATGTTGTTCGGGGTTGGGCGGCTGATAATTACATAGATGTCATCTGCAGTGTGGGCTGTAAGGTTGCAGGACTGAACAGGACAAGTGGTACTGAATCCTAAATAATGCCTCAAACTGCCACCGTCGTGCTGCCTGCCTGTCATGGCCAGATAAGCAGGACAATAACTGCAGCTTTCATCTCTCAACATCTCCCCCTCCTCTCTGACAACATCTTCCCTCTCCCCCTCCATCTCCCCCACATCCCTCTCCTACCACATGTCCCCCACATCCCTCTCCTACCACATCTCCCCCACATCCCTCTCCTACCACATCTCCCCCACATCCCTCTCCCACCACATCTCCCCACATCCCTCTCCCACCACATCTCCCCCACATCCCTCTCCCACCACACCTCCCCCACATCCCTCTCGCACCACACCTCCCCCACATCCCTCTCGCACCACACCTCCCCCACATCCCTCTCGCACCACACCTCCTCCACATCCCTCTCGCACCACACCTCCCCCACATCCCTCCCCTACCAAATCTCCCCCACATCCGTCTCCTACCACATCTCCCCCACATCCGTCTCCTACCACATCTCCCCCACATCCCTCCCCTACCACATCTCCCCCACTTCCCTCCCCTACCACATCTCCCACACATCCCTCTCCTACCAGATCTCCCCCACATCCCTCTCCTAACACACCTCCCCCACATCCCTCTCCCACCACATCTCTCTCCCACCACATATCCCCCACATCCCTCTGCTACCACATCCCTCTCCCACCACATCTCCCCCACCACATCCCTCTGCTACCACATCCCTCTCCCACCACATATCCCCCACATCCCTCTGCTACCACATCCCTCTCCCACCACATCTCCCCCACCACATATCCCCCACATCCCTCTGCTACCACATCCCTCTCCCACATCATCACCCCCACATCCCTCTCCCACCACATCACCCCCCCTACCACATCTCCCCCACATCCCTCTCCTACCACATCTCCCCCACATCCCTCTCCTACACACCTCCCCCACATCCCTCTCCTACTACACCTCCCCCACATCCCTCTCCCACCACATCTCCCCCACATCCCTCTCCCACCACATATCCCCCACATCCCTCTCCCACCACATCTCCCCCACCACATATCCCCCACATCCCTCTGCTACCACATCCCTCTCCCACCACATCCCTCTCCCACATCCCTCTCCCACCACATCACCCCCACATCCCTCTCCCACCACATCACCCCCACATCCATCTCCCACCACATATCCCCCACATCCCTCTGCTACCACACCCCTCTCCCACATCCCTCTCACACATCCCTCTCCCACCACATCTCTCCCACATCCCTCTCGCACCACATCTCCCCCACATCCCTCTCCCACCACATCTCTCCCACATCCCTCTCCTACCACATCTCCCCACATCCCTCTCGCACCACATCTCCCCGACATCCCTCTCCCACCACATCTCCCCGACATCCCTCTCCCACCACATCTCTCCCACATCCCTCTCCCACCACATGCCTCTCCCACCACATCACCCCCACATCCCTCTCCTACCACATCACCCCCACATCCCTCTCCCACCACATCACCCCCACATCCCTCTACCACCACATCACCCCCACATCCCTCTACCACCACATCACCCCCACATCCCTCTCCCACCACATCACCCCCACATCCCTCTCCCACCACATCCCTCTCCCACCACATCTCTCCCACATCCCTCTCCCACATCCCTCTCCCACCACATCTCCCCGACATCCCTCTCCCACCACATCTCCCCCACATCCCTCTCCCACCACATCTCCCCACATCCCTCTCCCACCACATCTCCCCCACATCCCTCTCCCACCACATCACCCCCACATCCCTCTCCCACCACATCTTTCCCACATCCCTCTCCCACCACATGCCTCTCCCACCACATGCCTCTCCCACATCCCTCTCCCACCACATCTCCCCGACATCCCTCTCCTACCACATCACCCCCACATCCCTCTCCTACCACATCTCCCCACATCCCTCTCCCACCACATCACCCCCACATCCCTCTCCCACCACATCACCCCCACATCCCTCTCCCACCACATCACCCCCACATCCCTCTCCCACCACATCACCCCCTCAAGCGAACGAGACGGTGATCTTCCACATAATAGCAAATGTCAGTAGAATATTCATTGTGATGTTTGTTTTTTAGATCAATCATTGTCCATGTGGGGTGATTCAGGCTGACAGGAAATCGAGTGGAGCAGAGTGAGTTAGGTCTCTAAAACTAATTCTCATTAGCCATGTGCCAGTGCCCCAGCCCCTCAAGCCAGCCCTTCTCTCCAGCCACAGCGCACTGCCTCAGAACCGCTCCCTTCAGCCCAGTGAGGATCGTTAGGAATCTTTAGGATCGTTAACCCCCCGCAGTCAATAGCCAACAGAGCAAGCAGCGAGGAGCAACAGGAGAGTAATGATTAGACTGGCTGACTCAGAGCTTACTGCTGTGAAAGTCCCCTGGTGAGATGCCAAAAGAGAATTACAGCCAATGCATCTACACTGGTAGCTCAGTAGGAGTCTTTACACAAGATAGCAGCATAGCTGAGATCACTGTCAATCTATTACTTTAAATGAGGAAGAACAAAGAAAAATCCCTGACAGGTTTCTGGGGACACTGTTGGTTTTAAGACGGGTCATACTGTTTTCTGAAACCATTAGTAATAGTCTATTAGATGCTACTCACTGAACCCTGATGGAGAAGTGTGTCCCCTGTCCATATAGCTGTGGTGGTAGTAGACATGACTGGACTCTGTCTTGACCGGTAGTAGAGGTCGCTGGACCCAGTCCTCTCTGAGCAGGGCAGCGTTCTGGAGGTGGTGGGACAGAAGGCTATCTGTGGAGAGGAGATCCAGACCAAACCTGCTGACTGACTGTATTAGGTTTGAAGAGGGGACTAGAAGAAGAAGAATATTCTAGAATATTATGAATTGAACAATGAGCATGGCTCTGAATCGCTCCATCTACCTCACTACATACGGCCCACAATGAAATTTGTAAAAAATAATCATCGAAATCCCGATATGGCCCTTGAGCCAAACAGTTTGCCCACGCCTGTACAATTAAGCAATACGGCATGTGGGGGTGTGGTATATGGCCAATATACCATGGCTAAGGGCTGTTTTATTGCACAATGAAGAGTGCCGGTTTACAGTCCTTAGACGTGGTATATTGGCCATTTACCACAAACCACAGAGGTGCCTTATTGCTATTATAAACTGGATACCAACGTAATTAGGGCAGTAAAAAATACATGTTTTGTCATACCCGTAGTATACGGTCTGATATACCACGTGTAAGGGCGTTCGTCTGTAGGAGGAAGAGAAGCGGACCAAAGCGCAGCGTGGTGGTTATTCATGTTTTAATAAATCACTACACATGAACAAACTAACAAAAACAAGAAATGTGAAAACGCAAAACAGTCCTATCCTGTGACACCAAACACAGTGACAGGAACAATCACCCACAAACACACAGTGAAACCCAGGCTACCTAAGTATGATTCTCAATCAGAGACAACTAATGACACCTGCCTCTGATTGAGAACCATACTAGGCCGAAAACATAGAAATGCCCCAAAACATAGAAAAACAAACATAGACTGCCCACCCAACTCACGCCCTGACCATACTAAATAAATACAAAACAACAGAAATAGAGGTCAGAACGTGACAGTACCCCCCCCCAAAGGTGCGGACTCCGGCCGCAAAACCTTGACCTATAGGGGAGGGTCTGGGTGGGCGTCTGTCCGCGGTGGCGGCTCTGGCGCGGGACGCGGACCCCACTTCACCATTGTCTTAGTCCGCCTTATTGTCCGCCTCCCTGGCTTACTCACCATGGCCACCCCTCTCAATGACCCCACTGGACAGAGGGGCTGCTCGGGACAGAGGGGCAGCTCGGGACAGAGGTGAAACAGCTGCTCGGGACAGAGGGACAACAGCTCGGGACAGAGGGGCGATAGCAGCTCGGGACAGAGGGGCGATAGCAGCTCGGGACAGAGGGGCGATAGCAGCTCGGGACAGAGGGGCGATAGCAGCTCGGGACAGAGGGGCGATGGCAGCTGCTCGGGACAGAGGGGCAGCTGCTCGGGACAGAGGGGCAGCTGCTCGGGACAGAGGGGCAGCTGCTCGGGACAGAGGGGCAGCTGCTCGGGACAAAGGGGCGGCAGCAGCTCGGGACAGAGGGGCGGCAGCTGCTCTGGACAGAGGGGCAGCTGCACTGGCGGCCCCTGGCTTACTGGCGGCACTGGCGGCCCCTGGCTGACTGGCGGCACTGGCGGCCCCTGGCTGACTGGCGGCACTGGCGGCCCCTGGCTGACTGGCGGCACTGGCGGCCCCTGGCTGACTGGCGGCACTGGCGGCCCCTGGCTGACTGGCGGCACTGGCGGCCCCTGGCTGACTGGCGGCACTGGCGGCCCCTGGCTGACTGGCGGCACTGGCGGCCCCTGGCTGACGGGCGGCACTGGCGGCCCCTGGCTGACGGGCGGCACTGGCGGCCCCTGGCAGACGGGCGGCACTGGCGGCCCCTGGCAGACGGGCGGCACTGGCGGCTCCTGGCAGACGGGCGGCACTGGCGGCTCCTGGCAGACGGGCGGCACTGGCGGCGCTGGGCAGACGGGCGGCGTTGGCGGCGCTGGGCAGACGGGCGGCGTTGGCGGCGCCGGGCAGACGGGAGGCTCAGCTGGTGCTGGGCAGACGGGAAGCTCAGCTGGCGCTGGACAGACGGGAAGCTCAGCTGGCGCTGGGCAGACGGGAAGCTCCGGCAACGCTGGAGAAGAGGAAGGCCCTGGTAGCGCCGGAGAGGCGGGAGGCTCCGGCAGCGGCGCCGGACAGGCGGGAGGCTCCGGCAGCGGCGCCGGACAGGCGGGAGGCTCCGGCAGCGGCGCCGGACAGGCGGGAGGCTCCGGCAGAGGCGCCGGACAGGCGGGAGGCTCCGGCAGAGGCGCCGGACAGGCGGGAGGCTCCGGCAGAGGCGCCGGACAGGCGGGAGGCTCCGGCAGAGGCGCCGGACAGGCGGGAGACTCCGGCAGAGGCGCCGGACAGGCGGGAGACTCCGGCAGAGGCGCCGGACAGGCGGGAGACTCCGACAGAGGCGCCGGACAGGCGGGAGACTCCGGCAGCGCTGGAGAGGAGGAAGGCTCTGGTAGCGCCGGAGAGGCGGGAGACTCCGGCAGCGCTGGAGAGGAGAGAGCCCCTGCAAGGATGGGCCGGAGAGACAGCCTGGTACGGGGAGCTGCCACCGGAGGGCTGGTGCGTGGAGGTGGTGATGGATAGACCGGGCCGTGAAGGCGTACTGGAGATCTTGAGAGCAGGGCTGGCACTAACCGCCCTGGCTGGATCCTCACCCTAGCCCGGCAGATGTGGGGAGCTGGGATGTAGCGCACCGGGCTAAGCACGCGTACTGGGGACACCGTGCGCACAACTGCATAACACGGTGCCTGACCAGCACCACGCCCGCCACAGTTAGCACTGCTAGGAGCACTGTAGTGCTGAGATGGCACAGGACATGCAAGGCTAGGGAGATGCACAGGAGGCCTGGTGCGTGAGGCTGGCACAGTCTTCACCAGACCCCTCGCACGCACCTCAGGATGAGTATGGAGAGCTGACCCCGGTGCCATTAAATCCCTGACACGCTCCGTCGGGCGAATGTCGTGCCTCATGCACCAAACCAGCAAGTCCCTCATATCACTCTCCTCCAATTTCCCCATTAACTCCTTCACAGTCTCTGCTTCGCTCACCTCCAACACCAGCTCTGGTTCTGAGCTCCTCCTTGGCTCCTCACGATAAACGGGGGGAGTTGGCTCAGGTCTGACTCCTGACTCTGCCACACTCCCCCTGTGCCCCCCCCCAAGAAATTTTTGGGGGTGACTCTCGGGCTTCCATCCGCTCTGCCGTGCTAGTTCCTCATAATGCCGCCTCTCTGCTTTTGCTGCCTCCAGCTCGGCCTTGGGGCGGCAATATTCTCCTGGCTCTGCCCAGGGTCCTTTCCCGTCTAGAATCTCCTCCCAAGTCCATCTCTCCAAGTAGTGCAGCCTCTCCCACTGCTGCTTCTGCTGCTGCTGCTGTTGCTCCTCCTGCTGCTGCCTTTGCTGCTGCTGCTGTTGCTCCTGCTGCACCAGTCGCTTCTCCTGCTGCTGCTGTTGCTGCAGCCTCTGTTTACCACGCCGCTTGGTCCTTGGTAGGTGGGTGATTCTGTAAGGGCGTTCGTCTGTAGGAGGAAGAGAAGCGGACCAAAGCGCAGCGTGGTGGTTATTCATGTTTTAATAAATCACTACACATGAACAAACTAACAAAAACAAGAAATGTGAAAACGCAAAACAGTCCTATCCTGTGACACCAAATACAGTGACAGGAACAATCACCCACAAACACACAGTGAAACCCAGGCTACCTAAGTATGATTCTCAATCAGAGACAACTAATGACACCTGCCTCTGATTGAGAACCATACTAGGCCGAAAACATAGAAATGCCCCAAAACATAGAAAAACAAACATAGACTGCCCACCCAACTCACGCCCTGACCATACTAAATAAATACAAAACAACAGAAATAGAGGTCAGAACGTGACACCACGGCTGTCAGCCAATCAGCATTCAGGGCTTGAACCACCCAAATTATAAGAGCCAATACACCAACTCCTAGCCAGTTCCCAGTAATAACCTCATCACAGTACAGCTGTGCGGAGTAGAGCTGACAGCTGCATTGTTGATTTGACACCCCTGTCCCATCTTAATAACTCTACAGTCTACATTCCACATACAACAGAGAGAGCTGTTTTGAGAGTGAGGGTACGTGGGATTTAACCTCCACAGCACAATACATAGAGTTACAGGAAAACACAGACCAGGGAAGGTGATTTAAAGGGCTTGAGAAGGACAGGGTAACAGAATACATGTTTTGCCGAATACACTGTGCTGTATTCAATATTTCACATCTGTAAATGGACAATAATATGCGTATTGGTGTTCAACATGCAAAGTCTTAAAGCTATAATATGTACTGTATCTTTTTGGGATACCCCACCAAATTCACATAGAAAGTTGTTATAGATCTGTCGTTCTTAATTGAAAGCAAGTCTAAGAAGCAGTAGATCTGTTCTGTGTGCTCTATTTCTATGGTTCCCATTCTTCAGTTTCCTTTTGTGTCTTTTACTTTCAGTTTTGTACACTAGCTTCAAACAGCTGAAAATACAATATTTTTGGTTATGGAAAATATATTTCCGAGCGGTTCAAATCAGTGTTTCCCTTTACTGGTCCTACCGTACCCCCAACAGTACACATTTTAGTTATAGCGCTGGACAAACACACCTCATCCAACCCCTTGAGACCTTGATGATTAGTTGACAAGTTGGATCAGGTATGTTTGTCCAGCTTTACAATAAATATGTGTACTGTTGGGGGTACTCGAGGACCAGGGTTGGGAAAAACTGGTTTATATGTAACAATGATTCTCTTCGCAATACGTGCTTGTTTTGTCACATATACTGAAATTAGGCAAACTATTAGAATGTTAGCAACCACGAACCGGCTGAGAGGTTTCTGCATAGTGCAGCTTTAAATGCTTTGAATGAATCATCACCTTAAAAAGCTCGGTCCATTTCATTATGTTAAGGCTTTAAAACAACATCCACATCAACCATGTTTTCCACTCAGTTTCAACCTGTTGTTGAACTTCTTCCTTCAAATTGATCAATCACAGTGAGGGGAGTTTTAAAAGCACATACTGTTTAGATAAGGGTTTGATGTGATTTTTGATTGCATTTTCATTGACATCAGAGTGGATAGAGGGACAATAGAGCCCTGAGTACCAGACTGTTAGGACCTGATGGAGGGACAATACAGCCCTGAGTACCAGGCTGTTACGACCTGATGGAGGGACAATACAGCCCTGAGTACCAGACTGTTACGACCTGATGGAGGGACAATACAGCCCTGAGTACCAGACTGTTAAGACCTGATGGAGGGACAATACAGCCCTGAGTATCAGACTGTTAGGACCTGATGGAGGGACAATACAGCCCTGAGTACCAGGCTGTTACGACCTGATGGAGGGACAATACAGCCCTGAGTACCAGGCTGTTACGACCTGATGGAGGGACAATACAGCCCTGAGTACCAGACTGTTAGGACCTGATGGAGGGACAATACAGCCCTGAGTATCAGACTGTTAGGACCTGATGGAGGGACAATACAGCCCTGAGTACCAGGCTGTTACGACCTGATGGAGGGACAATACAGCCCTGAGTACCAGACTGTTAGGACCTGATGGAGGGACAATACAGCCCTGAGTATCAGACTGTTACGACCTGATGGAGGGACAATTCAGCCCTGAGTATCAGACTGTTACGACCTGATGGAGGGACAATACAGCCCTGAGTACCAGACTGTTAGCAATCTGACAGCTGTTTGAGCATGTCCAGAGTGCATAAGAGGAGATTACCGTGACCCAACTGTCATATGGAATATTAATACAGTCACCGCAAAATACCTACATACAGTCCAGTTAGCCTTACACAAGAACACAGAGTATCATATCATCTGTCAGCACAGGGAGAGGAGTACCTACCTGAGGAGAGAGAGAGAACAGGGAGTGTCCTAAAGCCACTGGTCCTGGAGATCAGGGTGCTGCCGGAGGAACAGGCTGGGTCAGAACACAGGGCCAGGGGGTCACAGGACACAAAGGTGGGACAGAGGGGGGAGGAGAGGGAGGCTGAGTCCTGCAGGAGAGAGGAGGAATTAATAAAAACAGTCATTCAGATTCTAGAATAACTTACTCTCTACACCTCCAGGACCTGTGGATACAACTGATTTAATGAAGGAAACTATTATTAAACGCAAACCACCTGTGGCTCTTGAAGATAGCAACACTTTCAGAGACAATGACCACCATTTGAAACTCATTTACAAAGGGATTTGTGTACAGAAGGGTTAAACATGGTGTTGTGACTTAGCCCAACCTCAGATGGTTTCTCAGTTCTGCTAACATGAAGCCTTACTGTGTTGTTGCTGTGTGAGTCACTATGACCTGGAGGAGCAACCAGCCGCTCAGCTAGCAGCTTTCTTCTCTTTCCTTTACTAATATCTCAGTAGGCTTGGCACATTGTCTTACTCTGTAATAAATAGCACCAGTCAGAGAGAGACGCCCCTGCCTGGCACTAGAGGTCGACCGATTATAATTTTTCAACGCCAATACCGATTATTGGAGGACCAAAAAAGCCGATACCGATTAAATCGGCCGATATATATATATATCGATATATATATAAATATATAAATAAAATCGGCCGATTAATCGTCATCGTTTTTATATATATATATATATATATATATGTAATAATGACAATTACAACAATACTGAATGAACACTTATTTTAAAATAATATAATACATCAATAAAATCTATTTAGTCTCAAATAAATAATGAAACATGTTCAATTTGGTTTAAATAATGCAAAAACAAAGTGTTGGAGAATAAAGTAAAAGTGCAATATGTACCATGTAAAAAAGCTAACATTTAAGTTCCTTGCTCAGAACATGAGAACATATGAAAGCTGGTGGTTCCTTTTAACAGGAGTCTTCAATATTCCCAGGTAAGAAGTTTTAGGTTGTAGTTATTATAGGAATTATAGGACTATTTCTCTCTATACAATTTGTAATTTATATACCTTTGACTACTGGATGTTCTTATAGGCACTATAGTATTGCCAGCCTAATCTCGGTAGTTGATAGGCTTGAAGTTATAAACAACGCAATATTTGAAGCACAGCGAAGAGCTGTTGGCAAATGCAGGAAAGTGCTGTTTGAATGAATGCTTACGAGCCTGCTGCTGCCTACCACCGCTCAGTCAAACTGCTCTATCAAATGTCAAATTATAGACTTTATTATAATATAATAACACACAGAAATACGAGCCTTAGGTCGTTAATATGGTAAAATCTTGAAACTATCATTTCGAAAACGAAATGTTTATTCTTTCAGTGAAATGCGGAACCTTTCCGTATTTTATCTAACGGGTGGCATCCCTAAGTCTAAATATGACTGTTACATTGCACAACCTTCAATGTTATGTCATAATTATGTACAATTCTGGAAAATTAATTACGGTCTTTGTTAGGAAGAAATGGTCTTTACACAGTTCGCAACTAGCCAGGCAGCCCAAACAAAAAGTTAAAATAAATTAATGTTAGCAGGCAATATTAACTAAATATGCAGGTTTAAAAATATGTACTTGTGTATTAATTTTAAGAAAGGCATTGATGTTTAAGGTTAGGTACACATTGGCGCAGCGACAGTGCTTTTTTTGCGAATGCGCTTGTTAATTAAATCATCACCCGTTTGGCGAAGTAGGTTGTGATTCGATGATAAATTTAACAGGCACCGCATCGATTATATGCAACGCAGGACAAGCTAGATAAACTAGTAATATCATCAACCATGTGTAGTTAACTAGTGATTATGTTAAGATTGATTATTTTTTATAAGATAAGTTTAATGCTAGCTAGCAACTTACCGTGGCTCCTTGCTGCACTCGCATAACAGGTAGTCAGCCTGCCACGCAGTCTCCTCGTGGAGTGCAATGTAATCGGCCATAATCGGTGTTCAAAAATGCAGATTACCGATTGTTATGAAAACTTGAAATCGGCCCCAATTCATCGGCCATTCCGATTAATCAGTTGACCTCTACCTAGCACCTTTTGTTTTTGGGGGGTAGAGACTAGAGCAGGGATCAACTAGATTCAGATGCTGGACGATTTTTTTCTTGAGCGGATGATCAGGGGGCCGGAACATAATTACTAATAATTTGTAGACTGCAAATTGACCACAAGAAGTCCAAACAGATATAATTTCACCAAAACAATCATTTCAAACCTTGCTTACATTTGTGTACAATCACGTGTCTCTGGGAATACTTGGGAACAGATTTCCCAAATTAAAATCACTTGGTGCTGATTTCCTGGTGTTTTTACAGTCTTATGTCCAACAATGAAAATTCTACTAATAATTAGGCCCGCAAGCCGCCAATTTGGGAACCCTGGCCTAGAGGGTCAGCAGCAGGGCTGAGGAGATACACTGGGGGAATGTCCCAAATGGCACCCTATTCCCTATATACTGCACTACTTTGGATCAGAGGTTTATGGGCTGTGTGTGTTGCAGGTTGAAGCCCTACATCGGAGCAGGTTGATATTTAAAGCTCAGAACAGACTAGATGGATGATGCCAGTCTGTTTCTGCTCTCTTGCCAACTCATCATAGAACTGGTCTGAGGCAAAAACACAAACAGTTCTGGAACCAGGCTAGACCAGACCAAACCAGTGGCAGGGAATAGCAGTCATGCAGGGTTTGACATTAAAAATGCACTGCTCCACTTTGTCTTGTTCAACTGCTACACAGAGCTCTTCACATCATCAGGATTAGACTATTATGTATCAATCAGAGACTGCTTGTGTCTAAATGACACCGTTAGGGACACAGCAGACACAGCTCTCGAATCCTAATTTAATTTTGGATAGTTTATTTTTTCTTCAATCCTCTGACATTTCATTATTGGCAGCCAACACTATCCTCTAACCTCAGGTTGGGCCAAATGCGTGGAATAAAGACATGCACTGTATTTCAGTCTTGTGTGATGCCTTTAGCCAGGCATCAGCATCACACATTGAGGATGTGGTGGTTAGTGATTTGCCTCCTGAGTGAGAGGTGAAGATCAGGGGCCGTATGTAGGAGTGCTAATCTACAATCAGGTCCCCCCGTCCACATTATCATATTCATCATGATCTTAAAGGCAAAACTGATCCTAGATCAGCCCTCCTACTGTGAGATGCTTTATGAATATGGGCCCAGAGGTTAAAAAAAGGTCCATACCTCCTGTCTGTGGGTGGTGTTAATGAAGAGTCGAGGTTTGTGATAGGTCACCAGGGGTCGTGTACGGGCTGAGACACAGGTGGCATCCACTTGGAGGAAGTGCGGCCTCCTGCGGTTCACTCTCCTCCTCTTGGGTCCCTTCTGGGAGAAGGGGTCACATCCTCCCAGGAGCAGGCCCCTGCATGGGGACAACAGACGACGATACTCAGTGCACTGCCATTTGGGACTATACAATGTTTGACCAGAGCCCTGGTCAAACGTAGTTACCTATGTAGAGAATAGAGTGCCATTTGAGATGAACCTTTAGTCACTGAACTCACACCATTTTAGTCAGTCAACACACACAGCAGTCCCTGAAACAACTCAAACACGATCTAGCCTAGTGCTCCCAGATATGATCTATATTTCCATGACATCCAAAGCATCATATTCCCTTTATAGTGCATTGCTTTGGACCAGGGTCCATAAGGCTCTGTTCAAAATAGTTCACTACATAGGGAATAGGGTGCAATTTGGAACAAATCCATAGACTTAATTATTGAGAGTAAAAAAGACAAGAGGAAGGAAGAACTTCAGCTTAATGTTATTGATCCAAATCATAGCCGGACACAAAACCTTTCCACCGGTTGTTTTAAGGATAGGGAGCATGTTGAATATCATAGTGGTGGATAGGAGATCTGAGGTCCTCTCTGGGCTGTAGAGTACGGCTTTGGCCACTACTTTCTACCAGGACCCATCTCTCTATATTGCGCAATACTTTTGTCCAGATAATTATGGGCCCTGGTCAAAAGTAGTGCACTATATAGGAAATAGGGAGCCATTTGGGCCTAAACTAGTGGATACTGACTCACTATGGGCCTGTAATTTCCAGCCTTGGTGGGATATTTACGTTTCCCTTTGTTACAGGAAGTCAACTGATTTAGTTAGTTACCCTCCCTGGCCCTCCTCGACCCCGCCTCCTAGTCCTCTTTGGAACGGGCTTGAAATATCTTGGATCAAAACTAGACAAACGGTGTGCTCAAAATACCTCTCTGCTGTGCTGTCTGGGACAGAAATACAAACATCAGCTCTGAAGAAGTCCTAGAGTACAGCACCCCTGAGGATAGTCAGTTCCATCCAAAAAACTCAACCCCAGCTTTTTAGAGGGAGTGGTGGTGCCTTATAACAGCGCTGTCTAGAAGCCATTATGTCACATCATTTCCATTTTAAATTTTAATTAAAAACAGGTATGAAATTAGATTCTACAGAATCTAATCTCTGACATCTAAGTAATCCATATTATTTTTATTTCGTATGGAAACATTTGATGTGGCTTTTGATTGCAGGTTATCTGCAGGTTACATGAAGATGAATTTAAACCCTTTTTAATGCCACTCGGAATGGAATTTAATACACTGATGTCTGCGCGCACCACACACCTACTAGATTTCCCTCCAGAAAGGAGCCCATGTTGGCAAAAAGTTGTATTTTTAGGGCTAGCTCTTCACCAAAGCTATAGCCTACTTGGCTCTTATAACACGTAGGTGAGCTAGTTTAGCAATAAATCAGACAGATTTATTAGCATACTGGCTAGGGCTAGGCTATAGATGGCTGAAGCATCGGGTTTGCCCATCTGCATTTGTTAGGCTATCCAAAGTTTTCAGAATTTTGGTTTCGATATCAATCCAAAAACAAACGCAACATGCAACAATTTCAATGATTTTACAGAGTTACAGTTCATATAATGAAATCAATCAACTGAAATAAATAAATTAGGCCCTAATCTATGAATTTCACATGACTGAGCAGGGGTGCAGCCATGGGTGGGCCTAGGCAAACCCACTTGGGAGACAGGCACAGCCAATCAGAATGAGTTTTTCCCCTTCAAAAAGGCGTTATTACAGACAGAAATGCTCAGAAAGGCTGGTGATCCTGCAGGTCAAAAAGACTGATGTGGAGGTCCTGGGCTGGCGTGGTTACATGTAGTCTGAAATCTGCCAATTTCTCTAAAACGACATACATTCTCTGGCGGACATTCAGTCAGCATGCCAATGCAGGCTTCTGATTCAGCACTGCTCAAACACACCCGTCAGCTTAACAAGGTCCTGTTGAGCAGTTGATTTGTAGAATCTGGTGTGTTAGAGTGTGGCTGGAACAAAAGACTACCGGTACACAGCCAGTAGCTCTTCTGTACGTATTATGCTAGAGCGTTTTCACATTAGTCTAAAATAATTCAGTGTATAAAGTATCAAATGGCTATACTTCAAAGCATTGGTAGCTACGTGGGAGGGGACGACTGACTTATTCCAGGGCCAAGTAAGAAATTAAAGAAGTTAGCCATTTCATCTAACATGTTAAGGGAATGCATTATAGATATTATGAAGTGCAACATGTCAAAATAGGATCCAGAATCATCTAATATATTTCTGGCTCTTTAGAGATTCATTTCTTTAATGTTTTTTGGGCATATTGGCCTAGGCTACAGCCTATGTGACATAATTTACCACCTAAGGAAAAAACATTAGCTAGATTGCTAAATCTTAATATAATATTGTTGCTTTAGCCATGCAATTGATACAACGATAAATGTCCTACAAAAACTTCCCATTGGTAGGCAGGTCTATATAGACTACCACTGCAAATGGCACGCTCCGCTAGGCTGACACATCATCTCAATAACATACTGCGTTTGTAAAGTCATGTTATTTCCTCTATATTGACAGTTGAGAAATAATTGCTATACTTAGACAAAGATGAGACTCAGTCGTTTTTTTTTTAAATGAGTCTTTCCTGAAATTATATTTCGAAATGTTGCTTAACTGTCAGTATGCTTGAGCTTATCAGAATGCATCTCTCCCTTCACTCCGTGTGTAAAGGGGGGAGCGGGAGTAAGAGCCAGCAGCAAAACAGGGACAGGGCAGATACTGTGCTTGCATTGCAGGAAGCAGGATAATGCACATTACTGTTGACCAGATAATGGTTTTAGAACACCCCAAAAATAATCAGGAACGTTGTGTATTCTAATCCCTGAAATTACCGGTCATTTTCGGCTTATCATCTCAGCTCTAGTTAGTGTTGTCTATCAAATTGTATAGGCTTCCTTGCTCTTTCTTCTCTGGCAACGGTCAGACTCGCAATGGCACACGATGTTACACATGCATACACACAGAGGCGCACATATGGATAGCCGTCTTGAGTATTATTTAATGTTACATTTGGTTTATTTTTCATGGTGGCAGCAATTAAGCAGCGGCACAATAACGCAAACACTGTGGTCTTCTCTGTCACTTTTTTTGAAGACCTTTGAAAACAGAATAAAAGACATTAAGAATTAAGGCCTTTAAATCAGATCATTTAAGGACCAGCGGACAGTCAGTGATTGACAGCCCAATTGATTTTCACCATGACATGGTATGCAACAGAGGCACAGGGTGCAGCTATTATAACAGAATAAATATTTTCATTGGAAAAGAGGTGCCTATTAATTAGAGAAAACACAGGCTTAGTGGGAATATCTGGTTTTGGCATGATTGTGGGTTAAGGTCACCATTACCCTTTTCACACTACTGGGCCAAACGGAGTCGAGCCAAACCAAGCTGTACTGTATTGTATTGTACTGGGCTGGCCTGGTTACGCATCTACCATAGGTGTTGGAACCCAGGAAGAGTAAGGTGATTCTATAAACTAAACTGTGCAGGAGAGGACAATGTGGGCTGGCGGGGTGTATTGTGTGTGTACCTGCTGAAGGCTCTCTTGGTCTGTCCTTTCCACCTCCAGGAGTCTTTAGAGATTGGAGAGGAGGAGGGAGAGAGGTTCAGAGGAGGCATCAGGCTGTTGACGATTTGGCTCAGTTGGGCACTCTGAGAGGACAACACAACACATCATCCTCTACACAGTGCCATGAAAAAATATTTGACCCCTTTGATTCTCTATTTTTGCATATTCTTTCATACTAAATGTTATGAAATCTTCAATAACTGGTTGTGCTGCAATGATTGCAACCAAACACTTCATGTAGTTGTTGATCAGTCTCTCAAATCGCTGTGGAGGAATTTTGACCCACTCTTGCATGCAGAACTGCTCTAACTCAGCAACAATTGTGGGTTTCAAACATGAACTTGAAGGACTTGAAATGAGCAGTTAATGTTTGAAAACCCACAAATGTCCCTGAGTTAACGCAGTTCTGCATGGAAGAGTGGACCAAAATTCTTCCACAGCAACGTGGGAGACTGATCAACAACTACAGGAAGCATTTGGTTGCAGTCATTGCAGCTAAAGGTGGCACAACCAGTTATTGAGTGTAAGAGGGTAATTATTTTTTCACACAGGAGCATTGGGTGGTGCATAACTTTGTTTATGAAATAATTATGTAATTGTTGTTTTATTTGTTCACTCAGGTTCCCTTTATCTAATTTTAGGTTTTCGTTGAAGATCTGTATCTACTGAACTAAGGAGAAAAATAAATCTCATCCACTATATACAGTATCATCTGACAGTGGGCTCATTTGAAAAAGTAACCTAGGTTGCAATGTTACTGTTAAAATGTACCTGTCTCTGTATGTTCCTGAGGAGGCGTGTGGGGCTGCTGGGTTCATTCTCCAAGTCGGAGGGAGGGTCTCTAGCGGTCTCCCCCGCCCTGAACGACAACCCTGCTGTCTCCGTTAGTAACGTCTGCTGGATCTGCCTGTCCATCAACAGCTGCGACTCTGCCAAGACCACACCCCCCTGGGACCACACACAATCAAACACACTGCCATCAACTCCACAACAAGGGCATATTCACACACCAGAGGTGGCTGGTGAGGGGAGGACGGCTCATAATTATGGCTGCTTGGAATGGAGTAACCAGAATGACACAATAACAAGGAAATCATGTGTTTCATACCATTCCATTCATTCTGTTCCAGCCATTACTATGAGCATGTAAAGTGCCACCAGCAAGCACTGATTCAGAGCAAAGGTCTTGACTGAGGTCATTGAGTTTAGAGTTTCCTGGTGGCTCTCATGACTAGGTCTGTGGCGGTCAGGAAATTGTCCGCCTGTGAATGTCAAGCCAATATCCGACAGTAATTGACCATTAATTAACATAAACACATTTAACACATAGCATCTCCAAGGCTTCCCTACAAGCCACTGATGCAGATCTTTGGAGCATCTACATTTTAAAAAGTACAATAAATCCATGTAATATAGCCTACACCGTCACAATAAATCCATGTAATATAGCCTACACCGTCACAATAAATCCATGTAATATAGCCTACACCGTCACAATAAATCCATGTAATATAGCCTACACCGTCACAATAAATCCATGTAATATAGCCTACACCGTCACAATAAATCCATGTAATATAGCCTACACCTTCACAATAAATCCATGTAATATAGCCTACATCGTCACAATAAATCCATGTAATATAGCCTACATCGTCACAATAAATCCATGTAATATAGCCTACACCTTCACAATAAATCCATGTAATATAGCCTACATCGTCACAATAAATCCATGTAATATAGCCTACATCGTCACAATAAATCCATGTAATATAGCCTACATCGTCACAATAAATCCATGTAATATAGCCTACATCGTCACAATAAATCCATGTAATATAGCCTACATCGTCACAATAAATCCATGTAATATAGCCTACATCGTCACAATAAATCCATGTAATATAGCCTACACAGTCACAATAAATCCATGTAATATAGCCTACATCGTCACAATAAATCCATGTAATATAGCCTACATCGTCACAATAAATCCATGTAATATAGCCTACACCTTCACAATAAATCCATGTAATATAGCCTACATCGTCACAATAAATCCATGTAATATAGCCTACATCGTCACAATAAATCCATGTAATATAGCCTACATCGTCACAATAAATCCATGTAATATAGCCTACATCGTCACAATAAATCCATGTAATATAGCCTACATCGTCACAATAAATCCATGTAATATAGCCTACATCGTCACAATAAATCCATGTAATATAGCCTACACAGTCACAATAAATCCATGTAATATAGCCTACATCGTCACAATAAATCCATGTAATATAGCCTACATCGTCACAATAAATCCATGTAATATAGCCTACATCGTCACAATAAATCCATGTAATATAGCCTACACCGTCACAATAAATCCATGTAATATAGCCTACATCGTCACAATAAATCCATGTAATATAGCCTACACAGTCACAATAAATCCATGTAATATAGCCTACATCGTCACAATAAATCCATGTAATATAGCCTACATCGTCACAATAAATCCATGTAATATAGCCTACATCGTCACAATAAATCCATGTAATATAGCCTACACCGTCACAATAAATCCATGTAATATAGCCTACATCGTCACAATAAATCCATGTAATATAGCCTACACAGTCACAATAAATCCATGTAATATAGCCTACATCGTCACAATAAATCCATGTAATATAGCCTACACAGTCACAATAAATCCATGTAATATAGCCTACACCGTCACAATAAATCCATGTAATATAGCCTACATCGTCACAATAAATCCATGTAATATAGCCTACACAGTCACAATAAATCCATGTAATATAGCCTACATCGTCACAATAAATCCATGTAATATAGCCTACACCTTCACAATAAATCCATGTAATATAGCCTACACCTTCACAATAAATCCATGTAATATAGCCTACACAGTCACAATAAATCCATGTAATATAGCCTACACAGTCACAATAAATCCATGTAATATAGCCTACACCGTCACAATAAATCCATGTAATATAGCCTTCATCCGTCACAATAAATCCATGTAATATAGCCTACACAGTCACAATAAATCCATGTAATATAGCCTACACCTTCACAATAAATCCATGTAATATAGCCTTCACCGTCACAATAAATCCATGTAATATAGCCTACACCTTCACAATAAATCCATGTAATATAGCCTACACCTTCACAATAAATCCATGTAATATAGCCTACACCTTCACAATAAATCCATGTAATATAGCCTACACCTTCACAATAAATCCATGTAATATAGCCTACACCTTCACAATAAATCCATGTAATATAGCCTACATCGTCACAATAAATCCATGTAATATAGCCTACATCGTCACAATAAATCCATGTAATATAGCCTACACAGTCACAATAAATCCATGTAATATAGCCTACATCGTCACAATAAATCCATGTAATATAGCCTACACCTTCACAATAAATCCATGTAATATAGCCTACACCTTCACAATAAATCCATGTAATATAGCCTACACAGTCACAATAAATCCATGTAATATAGCCTACACAGTCACAATAAATCCATGTAATATAGCCTACACCGTCACAATAAATCCATGTAATATAGCCTTCATCCGTCACAATAAATCCATGTAATATAGCCTTCACCGTCACAATAAATCCATGTAATATAGCCTACACCTTCACAATAAATCCATGTAATATAGCCTACACCTTCACAATAAATCCATGTAATATAGCCTACACCTTCACAATAAATCCATGTAATATAGCCTACACCTTCACAATAAATCCATGTAATATAGCCTACACCTTCACAATAAATCCATGTAATATAGCCTACACCTTCACAATAAATCCATGTAATATAGCCTACACCTTCACAATAAATCCATGTAATATAGCCTACACCTTCACAATAAATCCATGTAATATAGCCTACACCTTCACAATAAATCCATGTAATAGCCTACACCTTCACAATAAATCCATGTAATATAGCCTACACCTTCACAATAAATCCATGTAATATAGCCTACACCTTCTTCCGGCTGCATGCTCCAAAGAACCTCAGGCTAGTGAGGACAGACACATCGGGGACGCAACAAGATGAGTAGGCCTAACGAACAGAAAAAGCACTAGCCTATGTCAATCTACCGAAGACGTGGATGTCGATTAAGGCAGCCCCCCG
Organism: Oncorhynchus clarkii lewisi; assembly: GCF_045791955.1. Taxonomy (NCBI): domain Eukaryota; kingdom Metazoa; phylum Chordata; class Actinopteri; order Salmoniformes; family Salmonidae; genus Oncorhynchus; species Oncorhynchus clarkii. The sequence goes on from NC_092149.1 coordinate 65,560,981, forward strand.
CACCGCTCTGATTCAGAGGGGTTGGGTTAAATGCATAAGACACATTTCAGTTGAAGGCATTCAGTTGTACAACTGACTAGATATCACTCTTTCCTTTCCTCCATAGTACAAAAGTTGACCTATTCTATTCTGCGCAATAAAAAATATATTCCAAACAGGTTGAATACAACCACAGCATCAAAAGAACTTCACGCAATGAGGCTGAGGCAACAAATCAGAACGTTTAGCTTAAAATGTTGATAAACTATCAATACCTCATAATGACAAAGCAAAAACATGTTTATAGAAATTGTTGCTAATTTATTAAAAATAAAAACAGAAATATCACATTTACATAAATATTCAGACCCTTTTAGTCAGTACTTTGTTGAAGCACCTTTGTCAGCAATTACAGCCTCGAGCCTTCTTGGGTAGGACGCTACAAGCTCAGCTGTCTTTGGAGAGTTTCTCCCATTCTTCTCTCAGATCCTCTCAAGCTCTGGCAGGTTGGATGGGGAGCGTTGCTGCATAGCTATTTTTCAGGTCTCTCCAGAGATGTTAGATCGGGTTCAAGTCCGGGCCCTGGTTGGGCCACTCAAGGACATTCTTTCGCCCCAGTCTGAGCGCTCTGGGGCAGGTTTTCATCAAGGATCTTTGTACTTTGCTCCGTTCATCTTTCCCTCGATCCTGACTAGTCTCCCACTCCCCCACAGCATGATGCTGCCACCACCATACTTCACCATAGGGGTGGTGCCAGGTTTCATCCAGATGTAACACTTGACATTCAGGCCAAAGAGTTGAAACTTGGTTTCATCAGACCAGATCATCTTGTTTCTCATGGTTTGAGAGTCTTTCGGTGCCTTTTACTGAGGAGTGGCTTCTGTCTGGCCACTACCATAAAGGCCTGATTGGTGGAATGTTGCAGAGATGGTTGTCCTTCTGGAAGGTTCTCCCATTTTCACAGAGGAACTCTAGAGCTCTGTCAGAGTGGCCATCGGGTTCTTGGTCACCTCCCTGACCAAGGCCCTTCTCCCTGAATTGCTCAGTTTGGCCGGGTCGCCAGCTCTAGGAAGTCTTGGTGGTTCTAAACTTCTTTCACTTAAGAATGATGGAGGCCACTGTGTTCATGGGGACCTTCAATGCTGCAGACATTTTTTCGTACAGTTCCCCAGATCTGTGCCTCAACACAATTCTGTCTCTGAGCTCTACGGACAATTCCTTCGACCTCATGGCTTTGCTCTGACATGCACTGTCAACAGTGGGACCTTATATAGACTGGTGTGTGCCTTTCCAAATCATGTCCAATCAATTCAACTTACCATAGGTAGACTCCAATCAAGTTTCAGCTCAAGGATGATCAATGGAAACAGGATGCACCTCGAGTCTCAAAGCAAAGGATCTGAATACTTATGTAAATAAGGTTTCTGTTTAAAAAATACATAAATTATAAAGTGGCAAAATAAAAAATAAAACAACTTTTTGCTTTGTCATTATTGGGTATTGTGTGTAGATTACTGAGGATTTAAAAAATAATCCATTTTAGAATAAGTCTGTAAAGTAACAAATTGTGGAAAAGGTCAAGGGGTCTGAATACTTTCCGAAGGCACTGTAAATACCGAATGCAGGACACTTTTCCCATGGTTAATTCTCATGCCAGCCAGGTAGGTTATACTCCTGTTGTAAAGATTAAGAAAGTTGAGAAATATAGTAGGCCTAGCCTATAGAAAGCTCCTCTTTTTATTAGTGGCTGTCACTATTTTCTCACGCAGTTGCATAGCCTATAGAAATGTTGTGCAACATGAGCTCATGGGCTCTCATGAAGTGTTTGATTAGATTTTCGATTGGAGGGGCAATATAGTACAAGGCAGTTAGCAAGATTGGTCATTAGTAGCCTACCATCAGCAGCATCAAAGCCTGGAGAAGCCTAATTACCGTGACTAAACGGTCACGTGGAATTTGACTGCCTTCATGACTCGTGACCACCGGTGAGGCGGTAATACGGTCACCGTAACAGCCCTACTCATGACTGCTGATGCGATCTAAGTGACAATGACTAAATTAGATCTAGGAAATGAAAGAGAAATTAAAAACACCACAGGCATTTTACAGAGGGTAGAAGAACATGTCCACACTGATGTGACACACGCACACACAGGTGTATCTAATTCTACAGGGGACTGCCTAGAGCAGGGATGGGCAACTTTGATAGGGGTGGGGGGGAATAAAAAAAATCCGAACTCATCATGAGGGGCCACAGTTGCTCACGGGTCTGCATAGTTCTACACATTTTGCCATGGGATGTAGACAAAATGTTTGCTGCCATTCTACACATTTTGCAATGGGGCGGAGAGAAGATTTAGCTATTTTATAACTAATTTCATGCAACTCTACTCATTTTGCCACGGCACAGAGAGGAGATTTAGCTATTTTCTAACTAATTTCATGCAACTCTACTCATTTTGCCACGGCACAGAGAGGATAATTAGCTATTTTACAGCTAATTTCCTGCAGGGTGAGACTGACTAACAAAATGGTTAATCCTTTTCCAAACACACCATTTCAATGAACTAATTAAACCTTGGGGCGTGCCTACTGGGGACCTGGGCCTTACCTTCTGGGGACCTGGGCCTTACCTTGGTGAAGGTGATCTGTTTGTGCAGGTCCTCCAGTTGTTGGATGCGTCCCTCGAGCTCTGCCACACTCAGCTGTAGCCAGGTCCATCTGCTGCCCGCCTCAGCCCTCTCCTTCTGCCACCTCCACTCACACCCAGGCCTACTGAGACAGAGAAGCGAGAGAAAGGGAGAGCCAGAGAGACCGTGAATAGAAGACAGATGTGCTAATGCTGCCATTGTGTTTAGCGTAAGACCAGACAAGCATATTCATTTCTCTAGGTTTTGTATGATTTTTTAAAATCAGATTAAATACAAACTCTTCCTTGAAACAGGTTGAATGGTTGGAGTGTGTGTATGTTTACTGACCTTTACAATATAGATAGCCCAGCAGAACAGTACAGAGGCTGAGGACATATGGTTGATGTTTACACAGCAACAAATACACTACGACCTACATTATTCACCCTATTAAAGCATCAGATGAAAATGCTGCTTTTGCATATCAGCTTCTTCATATTGGTGGCAGATACTGTATGCTAATGAGGGTAAATTGTTCTTATGCTAGTGACACTAGTAGGAAGTCTATCTAGGTCACAAATAAATCACCAGCAAGCTGTGCCTGTGTGTAGGTTTCCATGGAGCTCCTGACTGCGTTCCACTATTCCTCTGGTGTAGGCTAGCTAGCTGTCTGTGGCAGACACTCCACAGTCCAGTTAGCTTTAGTTACCATGGCTCTGTGAAGCGGCCCTGGGAATGCCAGGAGCAAGCCACTTCAAACAGAGTGGACAACTAAAGGGAAAGGTTATCAGACCGGCTGGGGGGCTGAGGCAGGCAGCACACCGACACAGTGGAGAGGAGGCGAGAGAGGACTGGAGCAGCCATCCACTTCCAGGTTGTAACAAACAAACAGCCCACAGTATCTGGGCACTATCTCCATTCTCCAGAAAGACACTGCTGCTGGCCAATGGAAAACACCCCCCCACGCATCTATTCTATACTGGTGGGGCAATTTTAAAACCTACTCTTGCAGTTACACACGTTTTCAGCCCTGAACCCAACTGAGCAAAAAGCTGAGCTCTGCTTTCTTAAAACACTGTTATTGCTGTAGTTTGGGGCATAAAGTAAAGCCTACAGGGTGTGCCCCTCATTTCACTTTCCAGGAATTAGCCTAGTCTGCCACGGTCACTCCCAAGTCAAACTATGGACATACAGTGGACAAAAAATAACAGTTGTAACCACACTGTTTTCACATTGTCGAGAGGCCCAAAATAGCTCATCCACTCCGAAACATATTCCCGGGGGAGGATGTGTATGCCATAAACTTTCCCCCATGGAGGAGCTAATGGAAGGAAGGCCACAGAGACAGACCATTCTACCCCAAAGAAATTGAATGAATAGAACAGACTTGGAACGATTCTAGTTCTGTGTTCTACCCAGCAGGAGATAGGGGCTCCAACAAAGACAAGACCATTACCGCCAGAATGATGACAGACCCCCCCCCATCCCCCAGTTCCTGGAGTTCATAAACCTGTACCCCTTTGTCATTCGCCCCTGTTTATTAGACAGGGAATCAAGGACATCCCTTCTACATCCCCCTCCTGTCCCTTCTGCCCCATGCAAACCCTGTCGCCTTCCTATATCACTACATTCCAGACATGGTGAGCAGGTTACCTGACTAGAAGAGAACTGATAATCCGTGCGTTGGACTCAGGGCAAACAAGAGACATGAAACTTGACTTAATGCTAAGAAACCTGGCACAGTGTTTCTATATCAGAGAGATGTTACTAGCATCCTACCAGGGCAGAGATGTAACAGATACCAGGCAGGTAGGGAGACAAAGACAGACCAACATTCTCCTAATTTAAATACTTCCAAATCAAATCAAATTTTATTTCCCTTCTCTCTTCTGGGTCAATGGAGCGAGAAAGCACAGCATATTGGGAGTGAGGGCTGTAGAGGGCCAGGGGCTGTGGAGGAATCTGAGGCAGACTAAAGACCAACCAGATAGGTCCTCGCAAGGCAAACAAAGAAACATCACACTTTCCAGTCTCCACAGCTTTATGAATGGAAAGGGGACCAAGTTTACCCAGGGCTTATTGGGTCAAAATGAAACATTAGGCTATGAGGGGGAGCCCAACACTGGAAGTGTTGTAACTGCTAAATGACTTCCATAGTGAGGGAGGGCTGACTTTCTACAGCTGTCATCCTAGTCCCGCCCTGTTTCTTTTCCCTCTCTCAACTCCTCTCAAGGCTTGTTTGTTAGGGAATCTGCTGGCAAGGTGCCAGAGACCAACTACAGGTGTAGGATCTTAAATTGAAGCAGTTTGCTACAGCAGGAAAATCATTCTGAAGCAATAGGAAATGTGAATTATTATGTGGATTATAATTAAATTGACATTTTTGTAGTGGTTGATAAATTTTTTGTAAGGGGAAATCCAAGTTAAATTTAAAAGTGGAACATACTAACTTCAGAACCCTTTTTAAACCTCAACTACACAAGGTTTACATTCCATGCATTGCAGGAAGGTTCTCCTGCAACAGGGGGATTAAATTGCGATTCTGTATATCTATGCAGCCAGGTCAGGATTAAACCTACAATCAACTCCCTGTTAATCTCCAACGGCTGTTATGGGCTCCTTTCCCCCGGCAACAATCAGCTAAAGGCACTCTCATAGGAATCTGGCTGGGTTAGATGAATGGGGAAGTAGACTATATAATGGTAAAAGCTGGTTGTGTGTGTCAAATGAAATGTAATTTTAACGTGTTTAGGGTCTGTGTTTTCCATTTACAATTAACTCACTGTCACACATAGAATGTGTTTCTCATAACTTACCTCTCTGCCTAACCTTGTTTATTTAGCTCTAATAACCCACTATGATATCCAGGAAAACACCACAGCTATTTAAAATACATGCCTTTTTAAACAAGAAACAGACCCAAGGTCAAAGCTACAGGTGTTCAGCTAACAACTTTTAACAAAATCTCATCCAGTGACACAGTTACCTCTGAAAATGCTGTTCCTGTTGCATACAGCTAGTAGGGCTCTATCAAATCTGCGTTGCACAGACCACTGACGGAATCGAGACTTTAAAACAGAATTTAACAATTTGCAACAATTCAACAACATGCAGCAATTTCTAAGATGTTACTGAGTTACAGTTCAAATATGGAAAGTCAATTTAAATAAATAAATTAAGGCCTAATCTATGGATTTGACAAGACTGGGAATACAAATATGCATCTGTTGGTCAGACACCTTAAAAAAAGGTAGGGGCGTGGATCAGAACTTGCATCATGCAGCACAAAACATCTCCTTCGCATTGAGCTGATCAGGCTGTTGATTGTGGCCTGTGGAATTTTGTACCACTCCTCTTCAATGGCTGTGCAAAGTTGCTGGATATTGGCGGGAACTAGAACACGCTGTCATACGTGTCTATACAGAGCATCCCAAATTTGCTCAATGGGTGGTATGTCTGGTGAGTATGCAGGCCATGAAAAACTGGGGCATTATCAGCTTCCCAGAATTGTGTAAATAAACATGAGGTGATGGCAGCGAATTAATGGCACGACAATGGGCATCAGGATCTTGTCACGGTATCTCTGTGCATTCAACTGCCATCAATAAAATGCAATTGTGTTCCTTGTCTGTAGCTTATGCCTGCACATACCATAACCCCAGTGCCACCATGGGGTACTCTGTTCCCAACGTTGACATCAGCAAACCGCTCACCCACACGACACCATACACGTAGTCCACGGTTGTGAGGCCAGTTGGACGTATTGCCAAAATCTCTAAAATGATGTTGGAGGTGGCTTATGATAGAACAGGTTTACATACTGCTTTACTCATTTCATATGTATATACAGTATTCTATTCAATGCCATTCCTTCTCCTAATACTTATTTCTTAATTCCATTATTGTACTTTTACATGTGTGTATTGTTGTGAATTGTTAGATATTACTGTACTGTTGGAGCTAGGAACAAGCATTTCATTACACCCGCAATAACATCTGCTAAGTATGTATGTGTCCAGATTTGATTTGATATGAACATTCAATTCTCTGGCAACTGCTCTGGTGGACATTCCTGCAGTCAGCATGCCAATTGCACGCTCCCTCAAAACTTGAGACATTTGTGGCAAAGGTGTTGTGTGACAAAACTGCACATTTTAGAGTGGCCTTTCATTGTCTCCAGCACAAGATGCACCTGTGTAATGATCATGCTGATTAATCAGCTTCTTGATATGCTACACCTGTCAGGTGGATGAATTACCTTGGCAAAGAAGAAATGCTCACTAAACACGGATGTAAAAAAATTTGTGCACAACATTTGAGCGCAATAAGCTTTTTGTGCGTATGGAACATTTCTGGGATCTTTTATATCAGCTCATAAAACATGGGACAAACATTTTACATTTATCATTTTTTTCAGTGTAGAACATTCATTCATTTGCGCAAGATCATTAAGACATGAACATCAGTGGTGTATTTTCCTTGAACTTTCTGAAGAGGCAACAGCACATGCCCCTGTCTGTGTGTGTGCGTGTGTTTGTCTATCACCTTGTGTAGAGGTTAGTGATGAGGCTAATATAATGACAGTCTTCTGGTAGTTGGTAAGGCTTTCCCAAAAACCTGCTCAATTAAATATTAACTACAATGTAGCCTAAGCCTATCTGGCAGAATGATATCATAATTATTTGTGTCAATTCAGTTGCCATTTGTTTTCACAAATTGCAAAACACATGGACGCTAGCGAAACATTGCTAACCAAACAAGCTACACCGCAAAATCTACATTTCTTACATCTTTCCAAGACCTCTAAAGTGGTCTTACTGATGTGGTTTACGAATTGTTGTGGACTTAGAACAGGGATGGGCAACTGGCAGCCCATTTTGTAGGCCCGAATATCAATAACAAAACTCATACCACCCTCATGGAGTCTGTTTCTGACCGTTTGAGCAGACACATGCACATTTGTGGCCTGCTGGAGGTAATTTTGCAGGGCTCTGGCAGTGCTCCTCCTTGCACAAAGGCGGAGGTAGCGGTCCTGCTACTGGGTTGTTGCCCTCCTACGGCCTCCTCCACGTCTCCTGATGTACTGGCCTGTCTCCTGGTAGCGCCTCCATGCTCTGGACACTACGCTGACAGACACAGCAAACCTTCTTGCCACATCTCACATTGATGTGCCATCCTGGATGAGCTGCACTACCTGAGCCACTTGTGTGGGTTGTAGACTCCGTCTCATGCTACCACTAGAGTGAAAGCACCGCCAGCATTCAAAAGTGACCAAAACATCAGCCAGGAAGCATAGGAACTGAGAAGTGGTCTGTGGTCCCCACCTGCAGAACCACTCCTTTATTGGGGGTGTCTTGCTAAATGCCTATAATTTCCACCTGTTGTCTATTCCATTTGCACAACAGCATGTGAAATTTATTGTCAATCAGTGTTGCTTCCTAAGTGGACAGTTTGATTTCACAGAAGTGTGATTGACTTGGAGTTACATTGTGTTGTTTAAGTGTTCCCTTTATTTTTTTGAGCAGTGTACATTATATAAACAAAAGTATGTTGACACACTTTCAAATTAGTGGATTGCCAGTTGCGGACAGGTGTATAAAATCGAGGACACAGCCATTTACTCTCCACAGACAAACATTGGCAGTAGAATGGCCTTACTGAAGAGCTGTGACTTACAACGTGGCACCTTCATAAAATGCCACCTTTCCAACAAGTCAGTTCGTCACATTTCTGCTCCGCCAGAGCTGCCCCGGTCAACTGTAAGTGCTGTTATTGTGAAGTAGAAACGTCTAGGAGAACAACAGCTCAGCCGTGAAGTAGTAGTCCATTGCAACACTCACTACCGGAGTTCCAAACTGCCTCTGGAAACAACGTCAGCACAATAACTTTTCGTCAGTAGCTTCAGGAAATGGGTTTCCATGACCGAGCAGCCGAACACAAGCCTAAGATCACCATATGCAATGCCAAGCATCGGCTGGAGTGGTGGAAAGCTCGCAGCCATTGGACTCTGGAGCAGTGGAAACGCATTCTCTAGAGTGATGAATCATGCTTCACCATCTGGCAGTCCAAAAGACAAATCTGGGTTTTGCGGATACAAGGAGAACGCTACCTGCCCCAATGTATAGTAATCACTGTAAAGTTTGGTGGAAGAGGAATAATGGTCTGGGCTGTTTTTCATGGTTCGGGGTAGGCCCCTTAGTTCCAGTGAAAGGCAATCTTAACGCTATGACATTCTAGACAATACTGTGCTTCCAACTTTGTGGCAACAGTTTAAAGAAGGCCCTTTCCTGTTTCAGCATGACAATGCCCTGTGCACGAAGCGAGGTCTATACAGAAATGGTTTGTCGAGATCGGTGTGGAAGAACTTGACTGGCCTGTAGAGCCCTAACCTCAACCCCATCGAACACCTTTGGGATTAATTGGAATGCCGACTGAAAGCCTAGTCGCCCAACATCAGTGTCTGACCTCACTAATGCTCGTGGCTGAATGGAAGCAAGTCCCCGCAGCAATGTTCCAACACATAGTGGAAAGCCTTCCCACAAGATTGGAGGCCAATGCCCATGATTTTGGAATGAGATGTTCTGACGAGCAGGTGTCCACATACTTTTGGTCATGTAGCACATGTTAACACTATATAAGTCATGGCAAAATTAGTAGAATTGCATGACATTTGGTATAACATTGCAAACTTTTCTCTGTGCTCAAGGCATAATGTGTAGAATTGCAGAAAACTTGCTCTAAAACTAAAACATTCCTCTACAACCCATGGCAAAAATGTGTAGAATTGCAGGAAATTAACTTTAAACTAACATTTAAAGATGGGGCCAGTACAATGTTTTGCCCATGACGTGGGGGCCCACCAACCAAATCTCGCATAGGTCCCACAAAAGGCCAGGTTCGGCCCTGGATACTGGTAAAATGCATTTAGTTAAGTCAGTTTGTAGTTTAACAGCACAAATAGATTGACTGCGCAAATCAATTGATTGCATGTGTGGGTATGGATGTGGGTACGCAGACCTGCGAGCCACTGCAGCCCCTCATGATGAGTTCAGATTTTTTGTGGCCGCCACACCCATCACAGTTGCCCATCCCTGACTGAGAAAGTCAACAGCAAAAATGTTTAAAAAAATTGAGAGCGAAAACCTGACCAGAACGAAAAACTGAAACCTGGAAAAAACTAACGGAGAAAACAAAATCAGGCACAAAAATAAAACAACTTTAATAGGGCCCTAAGTTTAGCCTGTGGCAATATTTTTGCATCCCAGTAAAGCCTGAAATTCAACACTATCATTCTTACTCAACTGAACTATAGATTGTGTTTCTCATGAGTAATAAAGAACATTATAATTACAGCATATTACCAGAATGTCTCTCTTGCTCCCTCTACTCACACTGGTTGAGACCTGGTCCCCCATTTCTGCTCAGGCTCCAATTCTTCATCTGAGCTGCTCTCTGTGACATCAGAGTCTACAGCCTCCTGCACCGTGCGCAGCACAGCCTGGGCAAAGCTGGCAAACTCCTGGATGTCTTTAGAAGAGGATGGGACTGAGAAGGTTTGCAGTAGGGCAGGCCCCTGTGTCCTGTGGCTCTGTGTGCCTGTCGGTCGAGAGATGTGGTCCCCTAGCAGAGCCTGGAGCCTCCTCTGGATCCGCCCAGCCTGTCCGAACAGGGCTGCTTGTTGGGAGAGATGCCACCGTGTCTGCTCTCTCACTGCCTCCTCCACCATTGCAGTCACAGGCTGCTCCTGGCCTTGGCTCCTAGTCCTTTTGGTCCATGGCTGGGCTAGAGCTGTGTCTGTGCTGATGGTGTCCCCCTCCTCCTGCCTCGCTATGCCAGGTGTGGGGACAGCAGGGTTGTACTGGGACATGAGATCCCCCTGGCAGTGTTTTGTATGTGACTGGGGGATATCATAGCCATCTGGTCCATAGCCACTGTGCTGACACTGCTGCTGAACCACACCTTGGCTATTGTGTTCAGTGACGGGAACAAAATACATGTCTTGTGCACCTGGACAGTCCGCCAGGGAATTCTTCAGGTTTTTGTTGAGGAACAAGAGGTTGCACAGGGAACCAGGGCTGGAGAGAAGCACTGTGTTGTACTGTTCAGCCGCGGCCTGTAGCGGAGGGGACAGGAGCGACTGAAACCTCAAGGAGACTCGTGTCAGAGAAAAAGGTGTCCAGAAAGGGCAGAGAGGAGAAGTTCAGCCACACATTCTGAGCATAGCTGCCCTCCTTTAGTTTCAACTGACGATCACACTCAATGTTGAGCATTGCCCCATCTGCATCCATGTTGCTGAGGGCAAGATTGGTCGCCAAGTGGAATCCATTGGGCGTCTTTGGAGAGCTTGGTCAGGGCTGGGACCGTTCACTCTTCTCTGTCACACCAGGGGATGTCAGATCGGCCTCAAACTTTCCCTAGACCAAATAATAAAAACACTATCAGCACTTCATCCTCCAAACTGAAAATTAACTAGATATACTAAAAACAGCAAATTATGGGTAGAAAAACATTAAGGTAGTTGGATACATTAGCTTACCTATAGAGAGAACGATGACGACAGAAAGAAACAAACCACTAGAAGTTGGCACTGTCACCTAACTGCACTGTTAGTTAACGTCATGGATGGCAGTGGCTCAAACAAGTCAATGAACTGACAAGGAGGAAACGGATTACATTTACAATTGTCTTACTGCAGAGAGACCTAATCGATTTATTTAGCGAAGTTACATAAATAGCTAGTAGCGAACAACAAGGCCGTTGGCAGGCGTAAATCAATAAGTTTCACAGCTTTCTGGAACACACAAATAACTTATCGACCATCTTCTTCCTACGTTACTCACCTTGAATGAAAATCGACAGGATCCACGAAAAAAAAATATTCTTGAAGCCTTCTGTTGTGACAAGCTAAGCTTTTCTCCTCATTTGACACATAAACCGGTAACCGTTAACGTATGGCTAGATAGTTTATCAGAAGATCTTTCGGGTGACAGTCCTTTCTCCGCGGTCCTATTTCCATAGGACCATAGAAACGCAGCTGCTCTGTGTTTGACGTTGAGTTGCTGTCTGAGTGAGTGAGGGTTGGGGGCGTGGATTCGTCCATGGAGGCAAGTCTATGCAAATATCATGCCATCCAGGACCAATAATATTCAGTCGCAGAAGATCGTTGGAACGGTTTTTACTTTCTAGTTTTATCCAATGATTGTATCACAATTTCGGTTCAAATTCTCGATTCTTTCATATACTAGCCCCGTGGTTCCCAAACTGTGGGTCAGGACTCACTTGTAGGTCACGGCCAATGGAGTAGTCTAGTGGTAAAAACAAAAATGGGGTGGTGAAAATGTAACGCTCATTCTAATTTTAATGTATTTTTCTGCAAAAGGTGTGTAAACTCTAAAGCAAAAACAAAGTGGGTGAACTGGTTTTCTAGTGTTCACCCTCCACTACACCACTGGTCGCATCGGCAGGGGTCCAGGTGGGTTGCAGGATGCCATTTAAAATAAAACAATTAAATACATTTTTGGGATGGAAAAATGCTTTCACTGTAAACTTAAACGACTAAAACCATATATAAAGTATTTTGAAAATAAAATGGGATCTAGATATTTTTTTATGTTAGCCTATAATAACTTGAGAACTTACAATCAACAAAAGAAAAGCTAGAAAATCATACCCACATTGATTTGATTATGTTTGAGCATAAGAACACAGTATTAGTCATGTCAAAATGCATAGAAATGCAAGAAATGTACTTGGACACACCAAGTTTGGACACACCAAGAAATTCAAGGGTTTTTCATTATTTTTTTACTATTAACTACATTGTAGAATAATAGTGAAGACATAAAAACTATGAAATAACACATATAGAATCATGTAGTAACCAAAAAAGTGTTATAAAAATATGTTTTAGATTTTAGATTCTTCAAAGTAGCCACCCATTGCCTTGATGACAGAATAATTTTCCAACCGTCTTGAAGGAGTTCCCACATATGCTGAGCACTTGTTGGCTGCTTTTCCTTCACTCTGCGGTCCAACTCATCCCAAACCATCTCAATTGGGTTGAGGTCGGGCGATTGTGAAGGCCAGGTCATCTGATGCAGCAATCCATCACTCTCATTCTTGGTCAAATAGCCCTTACACAGCCTGGAGGTGTGTTTTTGGGTCATTGTCCTGTTGAAAAACAAATGATAGTCTCACTAAGCGCAAACCAGATGGGGTGGCGTATTGCTGCAGAAGGCTGTGGTAGTCATGCTGGATAAGTGTGCCTTAAAATCTAAATAAATCACAGACAGTGTCACCAGCAAAGCACCCCCACACCATCACACCTCTTCCTCAATGCTTCACGGTGGGAACTACACATGCAGAGATCATCCTCTCACCTACTCTGTGTCTCACAAAGACACAGCGGTTGTAACCAAAAATCTCAAATTTGGATCAAAGAACAGATCAAAGAACAGATTCCAACTGGTCTAATGTCCATTGCTCATGCTTCTTGGCCCAAGAAAGTCTCTTCTTCTTATTGGTGTCTTTTAGTAGTGGTTTCTTTGCAGCAATTCTACCCTGAAGGCCTGATACACACATTCTCCTCTGAACAGTTGATGTTGAGATGTGTCTGTTACTTGAACTCTGTGAAGCCTTTATTTGGGTTGCAATCTGAGGTGCAGTTACTCTAATGAACTTGTCCTCTTCAGCAGAGGTCACTCTGGGTCTTTCTTCCCAGTCTTCATGAAAGCTAGTTTCATCATAGCGCTTGATGGTTTTTGAGACTGCACTTGAAGAAACTTTCAAAGTTCTTGACATTTTCCGAATTGACTGACCTTCATGTCAGAGTAATGATGGACAGTCTTTTACCGTTGCTTATTTGAGCTGTTCTTGCCATAATATGGACTTGGTCTTTTACCAAATAGGGCTATCTTCTGTATACCACCCCTACCTTGTCACAACAGAACTGATTGGCTCAAACTCATTAGGAAGGAAAGAAATTCCACAAATTAACTTTTAAAAAGGCACACCAGTTAATTGAAATGCTTTCCAGCTTTCCTACATTATGAAGCTGGATGAGAGAATGCCAAGAGTGTGCAAAGCTGTCCTCAAGGCAAAGGGTGGCTACTTTGAAGAATATATTTGTATTTGTTTAACACTTTTTTGGTTACTAAATGATTCCATATGTGTTATGTCATAGTTTATGTCTTCACTGTTGTTCTACAATGTAGAAAAAAGGACAAATAAAGAAAAACCCTTGAATGAGTAGATGTCCAAACATTTGACTGGTGCTGTATGTGCAAAATTCTCTCTTAGCGTAATGGAAAAATGTATAGAATATCAGGAAATTAGCTTTAAATCAGAAAAAAAGTACCATGTGTCTGATGCCATTTAATTGTAATTGTCTGATGCCATTATTGTGAGCCGTCCTCTCTAAGCAGCCTCCACTGGTTCCAATACCATATTTACAATGTGCAGGGATACTGGAGTGATGGAGGTAGATATGTATAGGGGTAAGGTGACTAGGCAAGAGACCGAAATCGAAACGGTTCTGTCTGGTGCAGACACAAAAACAGAAAACAACTACCCACAAACACAGGTGGGAACAGGCTACCTAAGTATGGTTCTCAATCAGAGACAACAATTGACAGCTGCCTCTGATTGGGAACCATACCAGGCCAAACACATAGAAGTACAAAACCTAGAACAAAACATAGAATGCCCACCCCAACTCACGCCCTGACCAAACCAAAATAGAGACATAAAAAAGGAACTACGGTCAGGACGTGACAAGGACCTTGTGAATGTGCATAGAGACAGTGCAAAACTAAAAAGGTCAATAAAGATTAACTCAGTCCATGTAGTTATTTTGTTTGCTATTTATCTATCTGTCTCATTGTTTGGGGATAGAAGCTGTTCAAGAGCCTTTTTGAGAATTTGAGGGGGAAACTTTTTCAACCTCCATGGTTCAAACACAAACGCACAGTCGTGAAGAAATGCCACGCTTTCATCACAACTGTGCATTTGTGAATGGACCATTTTAAGTCTTTATTGATTGGGACACCGAAAGAACTTGAAGCTCTCTACCTGCTCCACTTCAGCCCCGTCGATGTGGATGGGAGCGTGACTTGATGAGTAGAGGAAGGGACTAAGCATACACTACCCTCACCACCTGGCTTCGGCCCGCCAGGAAGTCCAGGATCCAGTTTCAAAGGGGAGATGTTCAGACCCAGTGTCCTATGCTTGGTGACGTGCATTGGAGGGCACAATGGCATTGAACGCTGAGCTGTATCAATGAACAGCATTCTCACATAGGTATTATTCTTATCTAGGTGGGTGAGGGAAGTGTGGAGAGCAATTGAGATTGCATAATCTATGGATGTACTGGTGCGGTATGCAAATTGGAGTGGGTCTAGGGTGTCTGGGATGGTGGAGTTAATGTGTGCCGTAACCAGCCTCTCAAAGCACTTCAGGATTACAGAAGTGAGTGCTACAGGGCGGTAGACCTTTCTCACGTCGGACTCGGAGAGTAAGATCACCCAATCCTCTGGGTTGGTGACGGGCCTCACACCGGGCAAGATGTTGTTGTTGTCAAAGTGTTCATACAATGCATGGAGTTGGTCTGGTAAAGAGGCATTGTTGGGCAGATCACAGTTGGGTCTTCCTTTGTAATCCGTAATGGATTGGAGCCCCAATCACTTGGGGTGGGCGGCGGAGTCTTTGTAATATAATTCTACCTTTTTCCTATATTGTCCTTTTGCTATTTAGATGACTCTGCGGAG
Organism: Oncorhynchus clarkii lewisi; assembly: GCF_045791955.1. Lineage (NCBI taxonomy): Eukaryota > Metazoa > Chordata > Actinopteri > Salmoniformes > Salmonidae > Oncorhynchus > Oncorhynchus clarkii. The sequence goes on from NC_092149.1 coordinate 65,576,354, forward strand.
GTTATAAAGGAACTTCTTGAACTTACTCCTGTCCTCGGCCGTAGCCTCATGATTGCCTCTGTGTGCAGTAGCCCTGTGCTGAATTGAGAACCATCCTCTGTGTTAATCCAAGGCTTTTGATTGGGGAAGCAGCGAACACTCACTTTGGGGACAATGTCACCAATGCATTTTCTAATGATATCGGCGTAGTCTCGAAACATATTCCAATCAGCACTAGCTCCATGATCCATGACAAAATGTGTAGAATTATAGGGAAGAGCTTCAAAGCTGCAACATTTTCTCTTTGATGCCGAGATAAGGTTCTCAAAATTTCTTTCCCAGGGTCTGGACAGAATTCAGCCACGTATTCGACCAACTGCGCCCATTGCCATGCCCCCTGCCATGGCCACCACCTATGCCCCTTTTTGATCCAGAAAAACCTCTGCATTGCTACAAATAGCTCCATAATTACACAGAAAATGTATAAAAATTTATCACAAAAAGCCATACTCAAAACTACATTCAGTTGAATGTTTTGAAGAAGTTTTAATATTTTTGACTTGTTCTTTGGTCAAACCTTATGGTGGGCCACGACTTTAAAGACACCTCAATTTATGGGTAACGAAGCAAAAAAGTTGGCTTTGATCAGTGTTTTGAGTCTGCAAAAAGCATTACATAAACTATATTCATAAATAAATAGTTACATGTATTACCAAAGCATTCATTATTTCACAATTTTCTGTAATTCGATGTTTTGCCATGGCTTACGACGTGTTCATATGCCATCTGGGGAGGGCCACAACCTCCAGGGGGTCCCCAAGAGCTCATGGCACCCACTGCCCTGCAGGGGGTGTGGTATGCAAATCATCATATCATATAGCCAGGTCATAATAAAGATGTATTTGTTGAATGTATGTATGAAGTTATGTCCTAGCCAGTGATATGACGACATTTGAGATTGAAGGAATTGCTGACGTTAATTTAAAAAAGACCTGTTTAGTTGCCTTTTGGATTATCCCAGTTAGAGGTTGAACTTTTGTCAGGTTGCACATTTGAGGTATAAGTGACGTTGTCCCAGTACTGGGCTCTCTTTAACTCAGCTGTGTAAGGAAGTAATTTGTTATTTTGAAAGTCAAGTATAAATCTATGTCTGTTAGTTAATGTTTTGTGGGCCTACATATTTTGGCTCCATCTTTATTCCTTCTACGCACCACTTAAATACCACCATTTTGCACCTGAATCATGCTGATGGTTCCCACCTTGCGGACATAGACTGTGTGGTCCACTATCTTACATGTTCATAGACTTTAAAAATGATGTAAGTGATTTGTGCTGTTTAACTCAGAACTCAAATAGACCAACTGTATAGTTCTCCATGTCTATCACAACTCAGGATATGACTCAGATGCAGACACAGGAGGCGGATAGTACAGTTCTCAGATTATTTATTGTTAGCACGGGGCAGGCAAAAGGCAGGTCGAGGACAGGCAGGGGATTGTGATCAGGTCAGAGTCAGGCAGGTAAAGGGTGGCAGGCAGGCTCAGGGCAGGCAGAGGCTCGTAATCAAGTCAGAGTCAGGCAGGTACAGGACGGCAGGCTCGGAGTCAGGGCAGACAGAGGCTCGTAATAAGGTCAGAGTCAGGCAGGTACAGGGTGGCAGGCAGGCTCAGGGCAGGCAGAGGCTCGTAATCAGGTCAGAGTCAGGCAGGTACAGGACGGCAGGCAGGCTCAGGGCAGGTAGAGGTTCGTAATCAGGTCAGAGTCAGGCAGGTACAGGATGGCAGGCAGAATAGTCAGAACCGGGAAAACTAGGAAACAGAACTAGAGAAACAGGAAGACGGGAAAGCATGCTGGTAAGACCTGACCAGACAATATGAACTGCCAACAGACAAACAGAGAACACAGCTATAAATACACATGGGAAAATGGGGAAGATGGGTGACACCTGGAGGGGGTGGAGACAAGCACAAAGTCAGGTGAAACAGATCAGGGTGTGACAATGTCACTAAGATCTATTGGTTGTCTGAAGTCTCCATCAGCCCAAAATAAAAATACAGGCAACATAACCTACTCTGTTCTATATTATTTATTTATAGAGCACACAAAGCAAATTCACACACTTTTTTTTGTTACAAATGAACCAAAAGCAAAATTTTCCACATTTAATGTCCAAAACTTTTTTACGTTCAAATTAATAATGTTTGTAATTTGACTTTTGGATTCAAATACAGCTCAAACATAGAACAATGTAAGAATGAACTCCATAGTCACTGAATTATACCATGTTTTATAGGGAAATAATGCACACTCTGGAATGCCCTTCTAGCCTATCAGAATTGAGTATTCAACAATGCCATGCTTTAATTAAGCAGTAAAACTCGAGGGGGTGTGGTATATGGCCAATATACCATGGCTTAGGGCTGCACAACGCAACGGTAGAGTGCTTAGATACAGCCCTTAGCCATGGTATTTTGGCCATTTACCACACACCCCTGAGGTGCCTTATTGCAATTATGAACTATTATAAATAAATACATTGATTTATTGAATGAATCAGAAACAATTTTAGGGGAAAATCATGGTGAAACTGGCTATTTTAGGTCCTTTTTAGACCTATACATGCCTATTGTGAGACGCTGTCATCCATGAACCGCATATGATACAGACAACATCTTGGTCTCTTTCTACCCCTTATGTGGTCTAAAATATGGATTATGTCTAGATTCTGGAAAAAACAATTGACATTAAAGATATTAATATCTCAAAAGTACTTTTTGATTTAGCTTAATCTTTTAGATATTGTTTGGAACAATATACTCGTCAAACATGTGACATTTCCAGAGTGGGTGCTCTGCTACCTTTGGCAATATGAGTCATTTTATAGATAGACATTTACATTATAGGTTTTTAAACAATCACATTCTGCAAATCACCAGCAGAGGGAGATCCCGTTTGGATCCATCTTCACATTCACTGTATTGGTGCTGCTCATAAAATAGATCATAACTTTAAAAGTATTATAGCACCCACTTTGTAAATTGGATGTACTAGTCGAGGATATTGTTCCAAACAATGTCTTAAAATTAACATATTAAATACATGTATGTGAAAAATTGTATTTCAGAACCTAGTCATGCTCCATATTTTAGAGCACATTATAAGGTGTATAATGACATCAAGATGGTGTCTGTCTCGTGTACGGTTCAGTAATCATAGGGTCTTACAAGAGACATGTGTAGATCCAAAAATGGCATGAAATGGCCACTTTCATAATGGTTTTCTCAAAAATGGTTTGCGATACAAATACATATAAAATATAATTCGTCCCAATTAGGTTTCTATGTGAGAATTTGCAGAAAAACAAAGACCTAAACGTTTAATTTCATGGACAAACAAAATCCCAGATTTAAACCTTAGCCTGTTCTGTGATTCAATATTTCCAGAGGAAGATTAATCATAGTCCAGGAATAATTGATGCAATGTACTGAATATGAAGTCAAGGTGCCATTATAATATTGATTAAATCCGACATTAATCTGTGTCCATGAAGCTGGCCCTTTATCTTCCTTTTTATCTTAACACAACGTCTTATAACTGCGATTCTATTTCTTTGTTGGCCGTCGGTGCTTATGGGTGAGTCCGAGACTGGGAACCCCCTTCTGGAGGCATTCTAGTTATTCTATTTCTTTGTTGGTCGATAGCTGTCTATCGTTGTCTCTGATTGGGGATCATAGTTAGGCAGCCCTTTTTCCCACCTTTGATTGTGAGATCTTTTTTTTTGCATAGTTGCTGTCTAGCCCTGCAGAATGTTACGTTCGGTTTAGTATTTTGTTGTTTTGTTCGGTGTTCAGTATTAAATATCATGAACTCTTTCCACACTGCGCTTTGGTCTCATTCATCTAACGACGGACGTAACACAGTGATCTCCTCTCTCAACTTCCAGGTGCTCAAATGCGCAACACCTCACCTGTGCCAGGGGTTTCAGGGGAGTCTCACTCAGGCAACAAAAGAACAAAGTAAAAGTAGCATAAACTATTTACATTGTAACTTTTTATTGGGGCCTGATGGACAACAACAATTATGAAGGGATCTTGTCCATCTCACAGATTTCTGAGGTATATCTATTAGGGAGGCACGGTATATCGTCCTTCATATCGGTATCAGATGATAATGGCTTAAAAATATAATATCATTACTGAATCACCTGGAATGAGTTATCCCTCCTTTTAATGTTTATCTGCAAAACTGATAGATGCCCAACTGAAGGAGTTTATGATTGAAAAACACATGAAGTACAGTGTAGCACATGCTGGGATATGGAAAACACCTTAAATGTACTGTAACCTGGTTTGTATCTCGGATAAAGATGGAAAACACAGGGCCAAGTCAACAAGTAAACCAAAATGAAATGAAAAATAAACACAGTATATTACTCATTTGTAAAATGTTAAATATGTTATCACGTTATAGATACATTATAGGCCAGATTAAATAAAGTGAACTAACTACCACTTTAAAATATTCACCTATCATGGACAGCAACGAGTAGCTGATGCCATTTCACATTATTTTAGTTATGGGGTTTCTGATATTACTTTAATGTCAATCAACTGTATTTCATATTTGCTGTTGTAGTCTCAGTAACTTTCATCTCAGACACCCAGAACTAAAATCTTGCGGAATTGCGTCAGATGCTCAATTAAATTCTGGGGGAGACATGGTATAAAATGTACTAACGAGACTAGCAAAGTCTCCAGCTCTATAAACCGAAACTCTCAACCAGTTTCGGGCAAGTCTGCGGCCAGATGTCCCTTTCCCTTTAGAAATTAGAAAGACTCAAGCACCTGTAAAATCATGATCTGTTCAAATCAACAGTGACGTAAAATCTGCATAACGGAACAAAGTTCCTCGTCTGTCGACAGATGCTACTACCATTTATATTACATGTATATGTCCAAGAGAGATTACAGTACCACAGTGACAGTATCATCCACACAACTTCAATGACCTTGCAGCCTGTTGAGCTTTGAGCCAAATATCAGCTGCCCTCTGTCTGAAAACAGACTGACCGATACCAAGGTTAACAGTGGTGCCAAACATGTACAGAGAGATGACAGTGTAGTAAGTATTATAGTCAAATTCTATAGAGGGGTAATTGTTGCTGAAGATATTAAGGAAGATCCACAGAGCACAAAGGAAGTAGAGAATTCCCTGCAGGACCCCAGTGATGGTGACCCTCATCTGACTGTGCAGGCGGGGAGAAGAGAAGGTGCTGCCGCTCTCTTTCATGCGCTTCATGTGTCTATACAGGTAGCACACTGTGACCCAGCTCGACCCCGCCATCACACACAGACAAAAAAACATGTAGATAATTTTGGAATAGAAACACACCAGGTCCATCAGACAGTCCATCTATAGAGCCAGAAACAGTGTTGTTTGTTGATGGGTAAGTGATGTTATCGTTTACTTCTGTAATGAGATAAACGTCTAAAGCCAAGTCAAACAGAAATAAAACTCTGTCGACAAACAGGCCCCAGTAAATTATGATTTTGATGTTCCTCTTCACCCAGATGAAGAGAGCTCGCTGGGCTGGGACGATCTGGGTGTAGTAGAAAAAATTCAGCCAAACAGAGGTTGACATGCTGGTAAATGCAGTGAACGATACAAACACATCAACATACCGGGACTCTTTGCTTTCAGTGAGTAGCCACAAGCATTCCGCCGTGATAAGTAAGACCAGGAAAATTGTGGTGCAGAAAACCAAGAATCCCAGGAGTAACTTCACAGGCTGTTTGGGACCCTCTCTGCCTCGGACAGAAAAGGCAGTATGTGGACTGAAAAGGCAGAAAGCAAAAAACAAGTTTGCCAATATGTTGAGAATAGCCAGAGGCCCGTTGACTATGATATAAGCCAATTCATCCATCTTGATAAAGATTAACGATATTTCTGAAAATCCAGATGTTTACTGTATGTTTACAGGGAGTTACTCTGGGTGCTCAAATGATGGAAAATAAACCCTGTCAATATCTGAGGGTCTGAGGCACCAATAATAAAAAAGAATTCAAATACAAGCTATTTACATGGTAAATATGTAAATGATTGGTCAGCAACAGAAACCAAAAAGGAAGTAATATATGAATGTAGCATTGTATAAGCTTCCCGAATGTTTAAAAAATAGCTCATTTGCATTTATTGTGGTATAGATGTGTCTATATGATACGGACCTGTGGACAGGAATATTCTGGGTGTAGAAGATGAAAGATGAAAGTAGATAAATCGGATCAAATTGTATTTGTCACATGCGCCAAACACCAAACATTGTAGACCTTAGTGAAATGCTTACTTACAAGCCCTTAATCAACAATGCAGTTATTGCGGATAGATTGTGGCTTCCATCAATGTACAGTGGGGAGAACAAGTATTTGATACATTGCCGATTTTCCTACTTACAAAGCATGTAGAGGTCTGTAATTTTTATCATAGGTACACTTCAACTGTGAGAGACGGAATCTAAAAATCCAGAAAATCACATTGTATGATTTAAGTAATTAATTAGCATTTTATTGCATGACATAGGTATTTGATCACCTACCAACCAGTAAGAATTCCAGCTCTCACAGACCTGTTAGTTTTTCTTTAAGAAGCCCTCATGTTCTCCACTCAGTACCTGTATTAACTGCACCTGTTTGAACTCATTACCTGTATAAAAGACCTGTCCACACACTCAATCAAACAGACTCCAACCTCTCCACAATGGCCAAGTAGACCTGCACAAGGCTGGGATGGGCTGGGCTACAGGACAATAGGCAAGCAGCTTGGTGAGAAGGCAACAACTGTTGGCGCAATTATTAGAAAATGGAAGGTCAAGATGACGGTCAATCACCCTCGGTCTGGGGCTCCATGCAATATCTCACCTCATGGGGCATCAATGATCATGAGGAAGGTGAGGGATCAGCCCAGAACAACACGGCAGGACCTGGTTAATGACCTGAAGAGAGCTGTGACCAGTCTTAAAGACAACCATTAGTAACACTACGCCGTCATGGATTAAAATCCTGCAGCGCACGCAAGGTCCCCCTGCTCAAGCCAGCGCATGTCCAGGCCGGTCTGAAGTTTGCCAATGACCATCTGGATGATCCAGAGGAGGAATGGGAGAAGGTCATGTGGTCTGAATTTACAAAAATAGAGCTTTTTGGTCTAAACTTCACTCGCCGTGTTTGGAGGAAGAAGGATGAGTACAACCCCAAGAACACCATCCCAACCGTGAAGCATGCAGGTGGAAACATCATTCTTTGGGGATGCTTTTCTGCAAAGGGGACAGGACAACTGCACCGTATTGAGGGGAGGATGGATGGGGCCATGTATCGCGAGATCTTGGCCAACAACCTCCTTCCCTCAGTAAGAGCATTGAAGATAGGTCGTGGCTTGGTCTTCCAGCATGACAACCTACGGGTAGTGTATGCCCATGGGCGACTTGTCTTGGTTTCCCCTTTTCCCACCAGCAAACACCATAAGCAAAAACAATACTCACAGGTGATGACAAAGTGCTATGGAGGTGCTCAAACAAGAGTGGTTAATACACAACGATAGAGTGAAACACAGCAACCTACAGACATGGCATTTACAGAGAGATTGAGCTCTAGAGCAAACAACTGATGGAGTTTTTAAACCAAGGGAAAGGAACTGTGATTGGGTAGGAATTAGGAGGAGGTGTGTCTTCTGATTGATGATTGGGTTGGTGACTGATTGGGGAGTGATGATTTTCACCTGTGAGGGGAGAAGGAGAGAAAAGAAACACACACACACACAGGATACACACACAGGATACTTGTATCCGTAACAGATGGTATAAGGGCAATGGCTCCCCTAGTTTACAGGTCAGGGATAATGAAGGAGAGGAAAATGAATCTCATTAGAAACAACCCCCCTCCTCCACCCTTGTTCTCCAAGCCTGCCTCAGTTGGAGCTGATAACATTGAGCACTACTTGCCTGCAATTAGCCTTCCAAATGGCACCCTATTCCCTACATAGTGTACTACTTTTGACCTGAGCCATATGGGCCCTAGATAAAAGTAGAGCTCTAGAGAATGGGTTGACATTTGGGACACACCTCCTGCTGATGCTACTGAAGGTTAAAATGGTATATTCACAAACTACTTTTAAGGCCTCTAACTTAACAAGTTTGTGTCCCACTACATTCTTATAAAAGACAACAGCGCCACACTTTGTTGAGCACGGGTAAAACAGTCATTACACAGTAACTGTTTTGACTGCTCAATACAGTAGTACAGAGACACCTTAATGAACCTCTGCCAGCACAGAAGTTCACCTGTAGAATCATGGGGACATGAACAGAAACTGGCATCCGATGTTCTGTGGTCGGTTGCGGTAAGACAACCCCCCCGCTGCTTTTAACCGTTTGTCGGCAGTCTGTTTTGTCCTTAATAATGTGACAACAATAGTCAGACAACAGTGGCCTGAATGATTTTAAAGTCATCAACAGAGATGACACCGCTGTCAAACTCAGACAAGCAGTACACCAACTAAAAACCTTACTGTCTGGTCTGTATAAAAATCGTATGGAGAAAAAAAACATCTGCTTACCAAGAAAAAAATAAATAAAAATTTAAAAATATGCACGCACGCTCCCACACACTACCGTTCAAAAGTTTGGGGATCACTAAGAAATGTACTTGTTTTTGAAAGAAAAGCACTTTTTTTTTTTTGGTCTATTAAAATAACATCAAATTGATCATAAATCAAATGTAGACATTTTTAATGTTGTAAATGACTATAGTAGCTGGAAATGGCAGCTTTTTTTTAATGGAATATCTACATAGGCGTACGGAGGCCCATTATCAGCAACCATCACTCCTGTGTTCCAAGGGCACGTTGTGTTAGCTAATCCAAGTTTATCATTTTAAAAGGCTAATTGATCATTAGAAAACCTTTTTGCAAGTATGTTAGCACAGCTAACAAAACTGGCGTTCTTTAGACTAGTTGAGTATCTGGAGCATCAGCATTTGTGGGTTCGATTACAGGCTCAAAATGGCCAGGAACAAAGAACTTTCTTCTGAAACTCGTCAGTCTATTCTTGTTCTGAGAAATGAAGGCAATTCCATGCGAGAAATTGCCAAGAAACTGAAGATCTCACACAACGCTGTGTAATACTCCCTTCACAGAACAGTGCAAACCGGCCCTAACCAGAAAAGAAAGAGGAGTGGGAGACCCCGTTGCACAACTGAGCAAGAGGACAAGTACATTAGTGTCTAATTTGAGAAACGGACGCCTCACAAGTCCTCAACTGGCAGCTTCTTTAAATTTTACCAGCAAAACACTAGTCTCAACATCAACAGTGAAGTAGCGACTCCGGGATTCTGGCCTTCTAGCCAAGAATAGACATTAGATTGAAGAGTTTCAGAAATAAGTTCTTTGTTTCTGGCCATTTTGAGCCTGTAATCGAACCCACAAATGCTGATGCTCCAGGCAACAACTATTACATACTGTGGTACATTGTCAGCCAAGGTTACGATCGATTGTGCACTAGTACACAGATCTTCAATATGAATGCAGGTCAGGGTAACTTTAAAAATGTTAAATGTGTACATGTTGAATATCCAACACAATCCCATCCAAAACCTTAAAATACAGCAGAGGAACTGAAAGGAATAAAACAAATCACAATGTTTTAAATAAATAAAACACTCCTCCAAAACATTTGAATCCAAATAAAATATCACTGTGTTTAGGAAATGTAGCAAGTGTACATTAAAATGAGGTACACATTATGTGTGACATCTACTCCAGGGAGTTCAGACCTCCTCTTGTATCTCTGTCCCTTTGGGTCCCTTTGGGTCTCCTAAACTCCTGAAGGGATCTGGAGAGGACAAACAACACAGGTAGTTAAAACAGCGTGGAACACTCTTGCCATATATAACCATTCATTTACCATTAACCAATGGATGAGTGGGTGCAGTTACATGTATTTGGTCTCATAAACTTCTTAAACGTATTGTTTTATAACAAATCCAGCCGAGCTATATATGTTTTATTTATTTAACCTTTATATAACTAGGCAAGTCAGTTAAGAACCAATTCTTATTTACAATGATGGCCTACCCCGGCCAAACCCGGGCGACGCTGGGCCAATTGGGACTCCCAATCACGGCCAGTTGTGATACAGCCTGAAATTGAACCAGGGTCTGTAGTGACACCTCTAGCACTGAGATGCAGTGCCTTAGACCGCTGTGCCAATCGGGAGCAATTTATTTTTATTTTATTTTATTTCACCTTTATTTAACCAGGTAGGCTAGTTGAGAACAAGTTCTCATTTACAACTGTGACCTGGCCAAGATAAAACATAGCAGTGTGAACAGACAACACAGAGTTACACATGGAGTAAACAATTAACAAGTCAACAAATCAAATCAAATCACATTTATTTATGTAGCCCTTCGTACATCAGCTGATATCTCAAAGTGCTGTACAGAAACCCAGCCTAAAACCCCAAACAGCAAGCAATGCAGGTGTAGAAGCACGGTGGCTAGGAAAAACTCCCTAGAAAGGCCAAAACCTAGGAAGAAACCTAGAGAGGAACCAGGCTATGTGGGGTGGCCAGTCCTCTTCTGGCTGTGCCGGGTGGAGATTATAACAGAACATGGCCAAGATGTTCAAATGTTCATAAATGACCAGCATGGTCGAATAATAATAAGGCAGAACAGTTGAAACTGGAGCAGCAGCACGGCCAGGTGGACTGGGGACAGCAAGGAGTCATCATGTCAGGTAGTCCTGGGGCATGGTCCTAGGGCTCAGGTCCTCCGAGAGAGAGAAAGAAAGAGAGAATTAGAGAGAGCACATGTGGGGTGCTATATCTATACATTTGTATAAAGCACTGTACATTAAATATTTCAAATCTACATATTAACAATAAAAAGTGAAACATTATGAACTGTCTGTCAGTGGCTGTGATGTACCTGTGCCATGGTAAAGCCAAGTCATTTCAGGGGACTGCGGTAAGGGTGTTGTTCTCATCATTTCCAGCAGGTGGTGGTGATGTACTGGACAGGGCTGAAGACAGGGCTGAGAATGGGGGTGACTGAACAGAGCTGCTGCTGTCATCTGTGCTGCCGGTGGAATCTGCCTTCTCTCTCTCTCCTCCTAGCGAGGCTCCTGCTGCTCCTCTTCATGACACCTCAGAACCTCATCATCACACAGCGGGAACAAACGACTCTCCCATGGGAGTCGAGGCTGCAGACCAAGGGAGGTGGAGCGGCAGGTAGCTTAGTGGTTAGCGCACTGGACTAGTTACCAAAAGGTTGCAAGATCAAATCCCAAGCTGACAAGGTAAAAATCTGTCATTCTGCCCATGAACAAGCCAGTTAACCCACTAGGTCATAATTGAAAATTAGAATTTGTTCTTAACTGATTTACTTAGTAAAATAAAGGTTAGAAGAAGAAAATGTGGGTGTAATGAGTGTTACATTAGATGAGGATATTACCTGTATCACTTTCAGCAAAAATTATATACTTTATTTTCTCCTATGATAAAGGATTAGATATAAAACCATAATTCACAATAACGCAAGCTGAAAGTCGTATGACAAGTACAGAATCAGCCATTAACAGGCTTCCAGTGAAGTGAGGGTGGTCCCTGTGACTTTCACACCCTGCGCCCCAGGGAGCTTGCAGCCTGTACACTGAATGTGCGACTGAAAGTGGGCACTCTCCGTACCTCCTTACAAGCACCAAGATGACAGACACCACTCCCAGTCTATCATAACCAGACTCTTGACTTAATAAAGCTGTAAAGCAACACTGAAGTAAAATAAATTTTTCTGTTCTGCCACCATAGAACCAATTAAACATTACAGTCGGTCTCTCTCTCTGTAGGAGTCAAGTAGGAGTCAAGTAGGAATGTATGCTGAAATGGATGACTGTGTTTTAAAGCATTAAAGACGGTCCAAAGGGGCATTGTGTTTAACAATCAAACCAACAACTGTCATTGTAAATAGAGTGTAGTAAAAGTGAATGATGGCGGATGAAATCCCAAATAAGACCCCACTGGAGAGGGCAGAGGAGCATTACAATTCACTCTATGCAGCCCGGAGAGGCAAACTTGGAGTGTATACACACAAAATGAATGAAATAAAAATCCTTGTTGATGGAGGAAACATTGAAACTGTGAATGAGGATCTTGAAGCATTTGATGCTGCTCTCAATGACTTCAAGAATGCTCATGAATCTGTGCTAGAGCTGGTCACAGAAGAGGAACAGAAAAATGAGAGCATTAACTATTATCACCCAAGAATGAGGACTTATGAACATTTTCTAAAAGAGGTGGAAACATGGAAAAAAGCTGAAGTTGAGCCCCAAATGCTCAAGTAAAACAAAGTATTCTAAGACTGCTTCCTCAGTGTCCTCTGCACGCTTAAAAGCTGAGGCAGAATGATCAGCTCTACTAGCTCGCCAAGCATCATTACAGGACAAGCATGCATTGGAACTGGAGAAAGCTCAACTGGAACAACAGAAAGCTCAACTGAATGTTAGGATGGAAAAAATGGCATTGGAAACGGACATAGCAGCATATAGTGCCAGACTGAAAGTCCTGGAGAGTGTTGAGTCAACTTCTCAATCTCATGCTGTGGCAGCCCACTTACTAAGCCAAGAAGATGGAATGAACTCTTATTTTGAGAACCAGGAACCTGAGGTCTATGTGGAACCTGGACCATCACCTGTTGAGTTTGCTGCATTAGGTGCAGTTCCAAAGACCCCATTACAAAGGGTTTTTACAACAACTGTCAACAAAGCCATCAAATTCTATTCAGAAAACAGTCATAAACCACACCCTTCAGCAGCCAACAACAAGGTCTAGCAATCAACACAGAATCAACACTGCGGGTATCAGCCATAATAACCTCTCTACTGTCATGCAAAGGCAGAATGAAATTGCTGACCTCCTTGTACTACAGCACAAACAGGCCACACTCCCTGTTAGGAAGATGACTATGTTTGATGGTGATCCTCTAAATGCTAGGCCATTCATGCGTGCATTTGAGCAGGGTATAGAAGATAAGACAAGCAGTCACCAGGATAGGCTCTATTATCTGGAACAGTATACTAGTCAGCCCAAGGATCTGGTCTGTAGTTGTCTGCATACGGAAGCCAGAAGAGGCTATGCAGAGGCTAAGAGGTTGTTTAAAGGAGCACTTTGGCAATGAAATCCATGTCCCCAATGCTTACATGGAAAAACTTTGGAACTGCACAAACATCAAACCGAATGATGGAAAGGGACTGGGTGGCTATGCACTCTAAGAGGTGTTTGTAACGCTATGCAAGACCTACAGAACATGCAAGAGCTTAATCTTCCCTCCAACATAAAGTTGACCATGTCAAAACTTCCCTACACACTAAGGGACAAATGGAGGTCTACAGCATGTGATATTTTAGAGAGAAACCACCTGAGGGCCCAGTTCAGTGACCTTGTGACGTTCATGGAAAAACAAGCCAAAACATTGCAGGATCCGTTGTATGGAGATTTTCAAGATCCCCTGTTTAACAAAACGTTTTTAAATAACAAAACAGCAGCAGACTTTAAACAGCAGTTCAAGTCTAAGAGTAGGGGAAGCAGCTTGGCCACTGCATTAGCTGCAGTGGCAGATTGCGACTCTGAAAAACCTCTAAAAGAACAAACATTCAAAGTAAAGAGACCAGGCACCTACCCTTCTGATGCTCCCAGTATCTCATGTGTATTTTGTGCTGGTGAGCATTTATTGGTTGACTGCCAACAAACCAAGGTTGAGTTTCTGAGATCAAAAGGCATTTGTTTTGGCTGTTTGATGAGAGGACACTTAAGCAAAGAATGTAAAAGAATGATGACCTGTCAGAGCTGTCAAAGACAGCACCCCGCTATCCTGCACATTAAAGGGAGAGAGAGATTTAGATCTCTGAAGGCAGATACGAGGGGTGTAGCAGTAAAGCGGGAGGAGACTGTCAGCAGAGCTCTTGTTTCACTGGAAGCTGGTGAAGATGCCAGGGCCGGTACAGATTGTGCACTTGCAATTGTGCCAGTTCAAGTAAAGATTGCAAATGGAAGTAAGTCTGCGTTAACCGATGCATTTCTCGATTCTGGTAGCTCAGCAACATTTTGTACGGAGAGACTCATGAGGCAGCTGAAAGCTAAAGACAGGGAGACTGAAATTCTGCTACGCACAATGGTGCAGGAGAGTCCTACCAAGAGCTTTGAGATATCTGGATTAGAGATTGGCAATGTGGAAGGCGACACATTTCTTGCATTACCAAAGGTCTACACCCAGAATAAGATCCCAGTGGCAAGAGAGAATATTCCCACTCAGAAAGATCTCAAAAGGTGGCCATACCTGAAAGAGGTTAATTTGAAGGAGATTGATGCCGACGTCAAACTCCTGATTGGCGTAAATGCTCCGAAGGCAATGGCACCCTGGCAAATCATTAATAACCAAGGCAACAGACTGTATGCAGTGAAAACTGTGTGATGAACGCTCCTCTTAACAATTGTACCATGGATCTGGGCGTCCTACGGTGATGGCCAGTCGTATCTCAATGGCCGACCTGGGGGTTCTTCTTGTAAATCCGTACAACCACGACTTCCCTGAAAGAGAGCATGAAGAGAAAAGTGAGATGTCAGCTGAGGATTGTAAGTTTATGGAGATAGTATCAAGCTCCATAACCCTCAAAGACCGTCACTACTACTTACCGTTGCCCTTTCGCAACAAAGATGTAGTCCTGCCAAACAATCGTGACATGGCAGAGCAGCGGGTTCTAAATATTATCAGGAAGTTCAAGAAGGACGAAGGTTACGCTGCAGAGTACAAAGGCTTCATGGAAGAGAAGATAACAAAAGGTTATGACGAGAAGGTACCACAAGAACAGCTCCTCAGAGAGAAAGGCAAGGTATGGTACATACCACACCATGGTGTTCACCATAAGCACAAAGGAACAATACGAGTGGTGTTCCTGTTCATCATCCTATAATGTTCATCATCCTATAAAGGAACATCTCTCAACAGTGGACTCCTTCAAGGCTCGGACCTGGCAAACACGCTTATAGGAGTCTTGCTAAGATTTAGGCCATGATGGCAGACATCGAAAGAATGTTCCATCAAGTACGTGTCCATGAAGATGACTTAGACTTCCTGCGATTCCTATGGTGCATGAACGCTAGTGAAACATTGCTAACCAAACAAGCTACATCCCAAAATCTACAATTCTTAGATCTTTCCCAGACCTCTAAAGTGGTCTACTGATGTGGTTTACACATTGTTGTGGACTTAGAACAGGGATGGGCAACTGGCAGCCCATTTTGTAGGCCCGAAGATCAATAACAAAATAAAAATAAAAAGTCAGGGTCTTGACTTACTGTTGAGAGGTTGAATTTCAAAATTTGGTTGTGCATCAGCATTTTTTCTCATTATGTCAGTCACTGACTAGTATTGTCGCGATACCAGGATATTTACTTTTATACCGATTGCACGATACCAAACCAATCCCACGGCAAAAAAACTATGTGCACAGTATAAGACAAAGTCACAGAATGGCACTTGATCCACACGGATAAACTCAGCTACTACGCTGTTCAATCGTTGAGCATCTTTTGAGTTCAATATTATATCATAATGTTCTACGTCAAACATTTTTTAGAGACGGCAATGTATGCATTAAATAATTAATTATACAATCAATTAGACCTCGTTTTTACAAATCTAACTACATAATGGTAACAATTTATTTGAATGGTAAATCTCTTGATAAACTGGGTAAATCAAGATGTAGCATAGGGCTATTCACAATACAGGTGAATGCATAACCTATTCAATGAGTGTGTACATGGTTTTGGCAGATTTTTTTTTATTTTTAGCCCCTTTTCTCCCCAATTTCGTGGTATCCAATTGTTAATAGTTACTATGTTGTCTCATTGCTACAACTCCCGTACGGGCTCGGGAGCGACGAAGGTCGAAAGCCATGCGTCCTCCGAAACACAACCCAACCTATTCCCACAGAGTCAGTTTCAGCGCTGCCAACTTACCGACTTTGTAGATAGATTTAGAGGTTTAGAGGTTCCAGACCCCTCCAGCAACTTTTATTGGTAAACGAGTATAGTGGCAAATGTAGCTACTTTTTGAGGCTGCCCCAGCGACTTTTGGTTGATTTGGCGAGTTCGACGTGATATTCAAATCAAATCAAATTGTATGTGTCACATGCGCCGAATACAGCAGGTGTAGGTAGACCTTACAGTGAAATGCTTACTTACAAGCCCTTACCAACAATGTAGTTTTAAGAAAATACCTAAAAAAGTAAGATAAGAATAACAAATAATTAAAGAGCAGCAGTAAATAACTTCCCTGTTTAAACGTGTGCAACACTGTGTCCTAGCTAACTTGCCAGTTAGGTAACTGACACACGGTGTCACTTTCACCTGCTCTGTACTGGAGTCCTCCGTAGGACTAGCTAGCTAGCAAGCACAGTGTCCTTCGCTCCCGCCTGCCCTCGTCATCGTTAGCTAAACTGCGGGAAAACAGTGCCCGACAGTGGAGGGTGAAAGCCACTGTCTACCATTTTCACCATCACCTCTTCTTGTGGGGTTTATCGCCGGTTGGCATCCAACGTTATGGTACCTATTGTTTGGAGCGCCCCCTCCTCCCGCCTGTCTTAGCTTAAGAAATTGACCGACAGAAGTACACTATATAAACAAAAGTATGTTGACACACTTCACAAATTAGTGGATTGCGGACAGGTGTATAAAATCGAGGACACAGCCAGTTACTCTCCACAGACAAACATTGACAGCAGAATGGCCTTGAAGAGCTGTGACTTTCAAGTTTGACTTTACATTTTTGCATCCCAGTAAAGCCTGAAATACAACACTACCATTCTTACTCAACTGACCTACAGATTGTGTTTCCTGGATGTCTTTAGAAGAGGATGGGACTGAGAAGGTTTGCAGTAGGGCAGGCCCCTGTGTCCTGCGGCTCTGTGTGCCTGTCGGTCTCTGCCCCATGGCTGGATCAAAGG
Source organism: Oncorhynchus clarkii lewisi (assembly GCF_045791955.1). Classification (NCBI taxonomy): domain Eukaryota; kingdom Metazoa; phylum Chordata; class Actinopteri; order Salmoniformes; family Salmonidae; genus Oncorhynchus; species Oncorhynchus clarkii. The sequence continues at coordinate 65,593,379 of NC_092149.1, forward strand.
GTTTGGTGTCAGCTGGGGGTGAGGGGGGACCCGGGGTCTCCCTGCCCTGCCTCTTCTTTAGACCCTCCAGCTGGAAGATGCAGTGGCGAGAGATGTGGTCCCCTAGCAGAGCCTGGAGCCTCCTCTGGATCCGCCCAGTCTGTCCGAACAGGGCTGCTTGTTGGGAGAGATGCCACCGTGTCTGCTCTCTCACTGCCTCCTCCACCATTGCAGTCACAGGCTGCTCCTAGCCTCGGCTCTTAGTCCTTTTGGTCCATGGCTGGGCTAGAGCTGTGTCTGTGCTGATGGTGTCCCCCTCCTCCTGCCTCGCTATGCCAGGTGTGGGGACAGCAGGGTTGTACTGGGACATGAGATCCCCCTGGCAGTGTTTTGTATGTGACTGGGGGATATCATAGCCATCTGGTCCATAGCCACTGTGCTGACACTGCTGCTGAACCACACCTTGGCTATTGTGTTCAGTGACGGGAACAAAATACATGTCTTGTGCACCTGGACAGTCCGCCAGGGAATTCTTCAGGTTTTTGTTGAGGAACAAGAGGTTGCACAGGGAACCAGGGCTGGAGAGAAGCACTGTGTTGTACTGTTCAGCCGCGGCCTGTAGCAGAGGGGACAGGAGCGACTCTGAAACCTCAAGGAGACTCGTGTCAGAGAAAAAGGTGTCCAGAAAGGGCAGAGAGGAGAAGTTCAGCCACACATTCTGAGCATAGCTGCCCTCCTTTAGTTTCAACTGACGATCACACTCAATGTTGAGCATTGCCCCATCTGCATCCATGTTGCTGAGGGCAAGATTGGTCGCCAAGTGGAATCCATGGGCGTCTTTGGAGAGCTTGGTCAGGGCTGGGGCCGTTCACTCTTCTCTGTCACACCAGGGGTTGTCAGATCGGCCTCAGACTTTCCCTAGGCCAAATAATAAAACACTATCAGCACTTCATCCTCCAACCTGAAAATGAACTAGATATACTAAAAACAGCAAATTATGGGTAGAAAAACATTAAGGTAGTTGGATATATTAGCTTACCTATAGAGAGAACAATGACGATCGAAAGAAACAAACCACTAGTAGTTGGCACTGTCACTATTAGCCACCTAACTGCACTGTTAGTTTACGTCATGGATGGCAGTGGCTCAAACAAGTCAATGAACTAACAAGGAGGAAATGGATTACATTAACAATTGTCTTACTGCAGAGAGACATCCAACCTAATCGATTTATTTAGCTAAGTTACATAAATAGCTAGTACCGAACAACAAGGCCGTTGGCAGGCGTAAATCAAATAAGTTTCACAGCTTTCTGGAACACACAAATAACTTATCGGCCATCTTCTTTCTACGTTACTCACCTTGAATGAAAATCGACAGGATCCACGGAAAAAAATATTATTGGAGCCTTACTGTCAGGTGTGTGTGTACTGGTAGCGAAGTTAGGTGGAGCAGAGCAGAGATTTGTGAACAGGCACACACTTTATTGAGGCAAAAGTTCAAAACGTGCAAAACAGTCACAAGAATTATGTTTAGTAATAAACATCTTTGTGAAAATTCCACGGAAAAAAACAAACCATTTCTGGCGCGTCAACAATAAACACAAACAAACAATCTTTCACAAAGACATGATGAGGAATAAATACATGTAGATTGATTTGGGAATGAAAACCGGGTGTGCAGGGAACAAGACAAAACAAATGGATACATGAAAAATGAAGCGGCGATGGCTAGAAAGCCGGTGACGGCGACCGCCGAACGCCGTCCCGAACAAGGAGAGGAGCCGAAGTCGTGACACTTACTTTGTGTTGTGACAAGCTAAGCTTTTCTCCTCATTTGACACATAAACCGGTAACCGTTAACGTATGGCTAGATAGTTTATCAGAAGATCTTTCGGTTGACAGTCCTTTCTCCGCAGTCCTATTTCCATGGATGGCAGTGGCTCAAACAAGTCAATGAACAGCCCAGCTATTTCCATAGGACCATAGAACCGCAGCTGCTCTGTGTTTGATATTGAGTAGCTGCCTGAGTGAGTGAGGGTTGGGGGCGTGGATTTGTCCGTGGTGGCAAGTCTATGCAAATATCATGCCATCCAGGACCAATCATATTCAGTCGCAGGAAATCATTGGAACGGTTTTTACTTTCTAGTTTTATCCAATGATTGTATCACAATTTAAAATAATAGCCCTGTGGTTCCCAAACTGTGGGACTCAGTTGTAGGTCGCGGCCAATGGTGTAGTCTTTCACTGTCAACTTAAATGAATAAAAACATATATAAAGTATTTTGAAAATAAAATGGAAACAAAATATTTTTTTATAATAGCCTATAATAACTTGAGAACTTACAATCAACAAAAGAAAAGCTAGACAATCATACCCATATTGATTTGATTATGTTTGAGCATAAGAACACAGTATTAGTAATGTCAAAATGCTTAGAAATGCACAGTACTAGTCGAAAGATTGGACACACCAAGTAATTCAAGGGTTTTTCCTTATTTTTACTATTTTCTACATTGTAGAATAATAGTGAAGACATCAAAACTATGAAATAACACATATAGAATCATGTAGTAACCTTCTGTATACCACCCCTCCCTTGTCACAACACAACTGATTGGCTCAAACGCATTAAGAAGGAAAGAAATTCCACAAATTAACTTTTAAAAAGGCACACCTATTAATTTAAATGCTGTCCAGGTGACTACATTATGAAGCTGGATGAGAGAATGCCAAGAGTGTGCAAAGCTGTCCTCAAGGCAAAGGGTGGCTACTTTGAAGAATATCTTTGTATTTGTTTAACACTTTTTTGGTTACTAAATAATTCCATATGTGTTATGTCATAGTTTTGATGTCTTCACTGTTGTTCTACAATGTAGAGAATAGTAAAAATAAAACCCTTGAATGAGTAGGTGTCCAAACTTTTGACTGGTACTGTATGTGCAAAATTCTCTCTTAGCTCAATGGCAAAATGTATAGAATAGCAGGAAATTAGCTTTAAATCTGAAAAATTGTATTTTCAAGTTTCAAGTTGTATTGTCACATGCACTAGTGCCAAGTGTTTGATGCCATTTCATTTGCTCCGTTCCAGCCATTATTATGAGCCGTCCTCTCTAAGCAGCCTCCACTGGTTCCAATACCATATTTACAATGTGCAGGGATACTGGAGTGATGGAGGTAGATATGAATAGGGGTAAGGTGACTAGGGAACAGGATATAAGATAAACAGTAGCAGCAGCATGTATAGCATGTGAGTGGTTGTGTGTGTGTGGAGTCTGTATAAATGTATGTGTATATTATGTGTGAGTGAGCAGATGATGGAGTGGGTGTGTAAGTGTGTAGGGCCCTGTGAATGTGTAAAACTAAAAAGGTCAATAAAGATTAACTCAGATAGTCCGTGTAGTTATTATGTTTGCTGTTGATCAGTCTTATTGTTTGAGGATTGAAGCTGTTCAAGAGCCTCTTGGTCTCAGACTTGATGCACCGGTACCGCTTGCCATGCAGAAGCAGAGAGAATAGTCGATGGCTTGGTGGCTGGTGTCTTTAACAATTTTCCAGGCTTTCGTTCCACACTGCTTGATTTAGATGTCCTGAATGGCAAGAACCTCGGCCTCAGTGATGTACTGGTCTACCTGCACCACCCTTTGTAGCACAATGTGATAGAAGGCAGTGTTATTGCCATACCAGGCTGTGATGCAGTCAGTCAATATGCTCTCAATGGTACAGCTGTAGAACTTTTTGAGGATTTGAAGGGGAAACTTTTTCAACCTCCATGGTCCAAACACAAACGCACAGTCGTGAAGAAATGCCACGCTTTCATCACAACTGTGCATTTGTAAATGGACCATTTTAAGTCTTTATTGATTGGGACACCGAAAGAACTTGAAGCTCTCTACCTGCTCCACTTCAGCCCCGTCGATATAGATGGGAGCGTGACGATGATGGTGTTGGAGTCGTGCTTGGCCGCGCAGTCGTGGGTGAACAGGGAGTAGAGGAAGGGACTGAGCATACACCCACCCCTCTGTTGAGGGTCAGAATGACGGTGGTGATGTTGCCTACCCTCACCACCTGGCTTCGGCCTGTCAGGAAGTCCAGGATCCAGTTGCAAACGGGAGATGTTCAGATCCAGAGTCCTATGCTTGGTGACGTGCTTGGAGGGGACAATGGCATTGAACGCTGAGCTGAAGTCAATGAACAGCATTCTCACATAGGTATTCTTCTTATCTAGGTGGGTGAGGGCAGTGTGGAGAGCAATTGAGATTGCATCATCTATGGATCTACTGGGGCGGTATGCAAATTGGAGTGCGTCTAGGGTGTCTAGCCTGGTGTTGTTAATGTGTGCCGTAACCAGCCTCTCAAAGCACTTCAGGATTGCCTCTGTGTGCAGTAGCCCTGTGCTGAATTGAGAACCATCCTCTGTGTTAATCCAAGGCTTTTGATTGGGGAAGCAGCGACCACTCACTTTGGGGACAATGTCACCAATGCATTTTCTAATGTTATTGGCGTAGTCTCGAAACATATTCCAATCAGCACTAGCTCCATGATCCATGACGAAATGTGTAGAATTATAGGGAAGAGCTTCAAAGCTGCAACATTTTCTCTTTGATTTGATTTTATTTATTTTACCTTTATTTAACCAGGTAGGCAAGTTGAGAACAAGTTCTCATTTACAATTGCGACCTGGCCAAGATAAAGCAAAGCAGTTTGACAGATACAACGACACAGAGTTACACATGGAGTAAAACAAACATACAGTTAATAATACAGTATAAACAAGTCTATATACAATGTGAGCAAATGAGGTGAGAAGGGAGGTAAAGGCAAAAAAGGCCATGGTGGCAAGGTAAATACAATATAGCAAGTAAAACACTGGAATGGTAGTTTTGCAATGGAAGAATGTGCAAAGTAGAAATAAAAATAATGGGGTGCAAAGGAGCAAAATAAATAAATAAATTAAATACAGTTGGGAAAGAGGTAGTTGTTTGGGCTAAATTATAGGTGGGCTATGTACAGGTGCAGTAATCTGTGAGCTGCTCTGACAATTGGTGCTTAAAGCTAGTGAGGGAGATAAGTGTTTCCAGTTTCAGAGATTTTTGTAGTTCGTTCCAGTCATTGGCAGCAGAGAACTGGAAAGAGAGGCGGCCAAAGAAAGAATTGGTTTTGGGGGTGACTAGAGAGATATACCTGCTGGAGCGTGTGCTACAGGTGGGAGATGCTATGGTGACCAGCGAGCTGAGATAAGGGGGGACTTTACCTAGCAGGGTCTTGTAGATGACATGGAGCCAGTGGGTTTGGCGACGAGTATGAAGCGAGGGCCAGCCAACGAGAGCGTACAGGTCGCAATGGTGGGTAGTATATGGGGCTTTGGTGACAAAACGGATTGCACTGTGATAGACTGCATCCAATTTGTTGAGTAGGGTATTGGAGGCTATTTTGTAAATGACATCGCCAAAGTCGAGGATTGGTAGGATAGTCAGTTTTACAAGGGTATGTTTGGCAGCATGAGTGAAGAATGCTTTGTTGCGAAATAGGAAGCCAATTCTAGATTTAACTTTGGATTGGAGATGTTTGATATGGGTCTGGAAGGAGAGTTTACAGTCTAACCAGACACCTAAGTATTTGTAGTTGTCCACGTATTCTAAGTCAGAGCCGTCCAGAGTAGTGATGTTGGACAGGCGGGTAGGTGCAGGTAGCGATCGGTTGAAGAGCATGCATTTAGTTTTACTTGTATTTAAGAGCAATTGGAGGCCACGGAAGGAGAGTTGTATGGCATTGAAGCTGGCCTGGAGGGTTGTTAACACAGTGTCCAAAGAAGGGCCGGAAGTATACAGAATGGTGTCATCTGCGTAGAGGTGGATCAGAGACTCACCAGCAGCAAGAGCGACCTCATTGATGTATACAGAGAAGAGAGTCGGTCCAAGAATTGAACCCTGTGGCACCCCCATAGAGACTGCCAGAGGTCCGGACAACAGACCCTCCGATTTGACTCACTGAACTCTATCAGAGAAGTAGTTGGTGAACCAGGCGAGGCAATCATTTGAGAAACCAAGGTTGTTGAGTCTGCCGATGAGGATGTGGTGATTGACAGAGTCGAAAGCCTTGGCCAGATCAATGAATACGGCTGCACAGTAATGTTTCTTATCGATGGCGGTTAAGATATCGTTTAGGACCTTGAGCGTGGCTGAGGTGCACCCATGACCAGCTCTGAAACCAGATTGCATAGCAGAGAAGGTATGGTGAGATTCTAAATGGTCGGTAATCTGTTTGTTGACTTGGCTTTCGAAGACCTTAGAAAGGCATGGTAGGATAGATATAGGTCTGTAGCAGTTTGGGTCAAGAGTGTCCCCCCCTTTGAAGAGGGGGATGACCGCAGCTGCTTTCCAATCTTTGGGAATCTCAGACGACACGAAAGAGAGGTTGAACAGGCTAGTAATAGGGGTGGCAACAATTTCGACAGATAATTTTAGAAAGAAAGGGTCCAGATTGTCTAGCCCGGCTGATTTGTAGGGGTCCAGATTTTGCAGCTCTTTCAGAACATCAGCTGAATGGATTTGGGAGAAGGAGAAATGGGGAAGGCTTGGGCGAGTTGCTGTTGGGGGTGCAGTGCTGTTGACAGGGTTAGGAGTAGCCAGGTGGAAAGCATGGCCAGCAGTAGAAAAATGCTTATTGAAATTTTCAATTATGGTGGATTTATCAGTGGTGACAGTGTTTCCTATCTTCAGTGCAGTGGGCAGCTGGGAGGAGGTGTTCTTATTCTCCATGGACTTTACAGTGTCCCAGAACTTTTTTGAGTTAGTGTTGCAAGAAGCAAATTTCTGCTTGAAAAAGCTAGCCTTGGCTTTTCTAACTGCCTGTGTATAATGGTTTCTAGCTTCCCTGAACAGCTGCATATCACGGGGGCTGTTCGATGCTAATGCAGAACGCCATAGGATGTTTTTGTGTTGGTTAAGGGCAGTCAGGTCTGGGGAGAACCAAGGGCTATATCTGTTCCTGGTTCTAAATTTCTTGAATGGGGCATGTTTATTTAAGATGGTTAGGAAGGCATTTTTTTTAAATATCCAGGCATCCTCTACTGACGGGATGAGGTCAATATCCATCCAGGATACCCCGGCCAGGTCGATTAGAAAGGCCTGCTCGCTGAAGTGTTTCAGGGAGCGTTTTACAGTGATGAGAGAAGGTCGTTTGACCGCTGACCCATTACGGATGCAGGCAATGAGGCAGTGATCGCTGAGATCTTGGTTGAAGACAGCAGAGGTGTATTTAGAGGGGAAGTTGGTTAGGATGATACCTATGAGGGTGTCTGTGTTTAAGGCTTTGGGGAGGTACCTGGTAGGATCATTGATCATTTGTGTGAGATTGAGGGCATCAAGTTTAGATTGTAGGATGGCTGGGGTGTTAAGCATGTTCCAGTTTAGGTTGCCTAGCAGCACGAGCTCTGAAGATAGATGGGGGGCAATCAGTTCACATATGGTGTCCAGAGCACAGCTGGGGGCAGAGGGTGGTCTATAGCAGGCGGCAACGGTGAGAGACTTGTTTTTAGAGAGGTGGATTTTTAAAAGTAGAAGTTCAAATTGTTTGGGTACAGACCTGGATAGTAGGACAGAACTCTACAGGCTCTTTGCAGTAGATTGCAACACCGCACCCTTTGGCAGTTCTATCTTGTCTGAAAATGTTGTAGTTTGGAATTAAAATGTCTGAATTTTTGGTGGTCTTCCTAAGCCAGGATTCAGACACAGCTAGAACATCCGGGTGCCGAGATAAGGTTCTCAAAATGTCTTTCCCAGGGTCTGGACAGAATTCAGCCACGTATTCGACCAACTGTGCCCATTGCCACGCCCCCTGCCATGGCCACCATCTATGCCCCTTTTTGATCCAGAAAAACCTCTGCATTGCTACAAATAGCTTCATAATTACACAGAAAATGTATAAAAATTGGTCACAAAAAGCCATACTCAAAACTACATTCAGTTGAATGTTTTGAAGAAGTTTTATTAATATTTTTGACTTGTTCTTTGGTCAAACCTTATGGTGGGCCACGACTTTAAAGACACCTCAATTCATGGGTAACGAAGCAAAAAAGTTGGCTTTGATCAGTGTTTCGAGTCTGCAAAAAGCATTACATAAACTATATTCATAAATAAATAGTTACATGTATTACCAAAGCATTCATTATTTCACAATTTTCTGTAATCCGATGTTTTGCGATGGTTTACGACGTGTTCATGGCCATCTGGGGAGGGCCACAACCTCCAGGGGGTCCCCAAGAGCTCATGGCACCCACTGCCCTGCAGGGGGTGTGGTATGCAAATCATCATCATATAGCCAGGTCATAATAAAGATGTATTTGTTGAATGTATGTATGAAGTTATGTCCTAGCCAGTGATATGACGACAATTGAGATTGAAGGAATTGCTGACGTTAATTTAAAAAAGACCTGTAAGAGGTTGAACTTTTGTCAGGTTGCACATTTGAGGTATAAGTGACATGTTGTCCCAGTACTGGGCTCTCTTTAACTCAGCTGTGTGAGGAAGTAATTTGTTATTTTGAAAGTCAAGTATAAATCTATGTCTGTTAGTTAATGTTTTGTGGGCCTACATATTTTCATATTTTTATTCCTTCTACGCACCACTTAAATAAATACCACCATTTTGCACCTGAATCATGCTGATGCTTCCCACCTTGCGGACATAGACTGTGTGGTCCACTATCTTACACGTTCATAGACTTTAAAAATGATGTAAGAGATTTGTGCTGTTTAACTCAGAAGCAAATAGACCAACTGTATAGTTCTCCATGTCTATCACAACTCAGGATATGACTCAGATGCAGACACAGGAGGCGGATAGTACAGTTCTCAGATTATTTATTGTTAACACGGGGCAGGCAAAGGGCAGGTCGAGGACAGGCAGGGGATTGTGATCAGGTCAGAGTCAGGCAGGTAAAGGGTGGCAGGCAGGCTCAGGGCAGGCAGAGGTTCGTAATCAGGTCAGAGTCAGGCAGGTACAGGATGGCAGGCAGAATAGTCAGAACCGGGAAAACTAGGAAACAGAACTAGAGAAACAGGAAGACGGGAAAGCATGCTGGTAAGACCTGACCAGACAAGATGAACTGCCAACAGACAAACAGAGAACACAGCTATAAATACACAGGGGAATATTGGGAAGATGGGCAACACCTGGAGGGGGTGGAGACAAGAACAAAGACAGGTGAAACAGATCAGGGTGTGACAATGTCACTAAGATCTATTGGTTGTCTGAAGTCTCCATCAGCCCAAAATGAAAATACAGGCAACATAACCTACTCTGTTCTATATTATTTATTTATATAGCACACAAAGCAAATTCACACACCTTTTTTGTTACAAATGAACCAAAAGCACAATTTTCCACATTTAATGTCCAAAACGTTCTTACGTTCAAATTAATAATGTTTGTAATTTGACTTTTGGATTCAAAAACAGCTCAAACATAGAACAATGTAAGAATGAACTCCATAGTCACTGAATTATACCATGCTTTATAGGGAAATAATGCACACTGTGGAATGCCCTTCTAGCCTATCAGAATTGAGTATTCAACAATGCCATGCTTTAATTAAGCAATAAAGCTCGAGGGGGTGTGGTATACCATTTACCACACACCCCTGAGGTGCCTTATTGCAATTATGAACTATTATAAATAAATACATGTATTTATTGAATGACTCATTTGTAAAAGAGAAAGCATGGTTATCACATTAAAACCTACTTAATGGATCAGTTTCGAAGACCCAGATTAAATAAATGGGCCATTCCACGGCAGGAATTCCCAAAAATGTTTTGAGTATCTCCGATTGATCAGGAAATTCTCACATAGAAATCTCATTGGGAGGAAGAATGTTTGATACGCTTTTAAAAATTTGTATCAGAAACAATTTTTGGGGAAAATCATGGTGAAACTGGCTATTTTAGGTCCTTTTTAGACCTATACATGCCTATTGTGAGACGCTGTCATCCATGAACCGCATATGATACAGACTAAAATATGGATTATGTCTAGATTCTGGAAAAAACAATTGACATTAAAGATATTAATATCTCAAAAGTACTTTTTGATTTAGCTTAATCTTTTAGATATTGTTTGGAACAATATACTCGTCAAACATGTGACATTTCCAGAGTGGGTGCTCTGCTACCTTTGACAATATGAGTCATTTTATAGATAGACATTTACATTATAGGTTTTTAAACAATCACATTCTGCAAATCACCAGCAGAGGGAGATCCCGTTTGGATCCATCTTCACATTCACTGTATTGGTGCTGCTCATAAAATAGATCATAACTTTAAAAGTATTATAGCACCCACTTTGTAAATTGGATGTACTAGTCGAGTATATTGTTCCAAACAATGTCTTAAAATTAACATATTAAATACATGTATGTGAAAAATTGTATTTCAGAACCTAGTCATGCTCCATATTTTAGAGCACATTATAAGGTGTATAATGACATCAAGATGGTGTCTGTCTCGTGTACGGTTCAGTAATCATAGGGTCTTACAAGAGACATGTGTAGATCCAAAAATGGCATGAAATGGCCACTTTCATAATGATTTTCTCAAAAATGGTTTGCGATACAAATACATAGAAACCTAATTGGAACGAAGGATATTTTATATGTGGGAATTTGCAGAAAAACCAAGAACTAAACATTTAATTTTATGGACAAATAAAATCCCAGATTTAACCCTTAGCCTATGTTCTGTGATTCAATATTTCCAGAGGAAGATTATTAATCATAGTCCAGAAATAATTGATGCAATGTACTGAATATGAAGTCAAGGTGCCATTATAATATTGATTAAATCTGATATTAATCTGTGTCCATGAAGCTGGCCCTTTATCTTCCTTTTTATCTTAACACAATGTCTTATAACTGCGATTGTTTCATCCTTTATCCACACAACTTCAAAGACCTTACAGCTTGTTGGGCTTTGAGCCAAATATCAGCTGCCCTCTGTCTGAAAACAGACTGACCAATACCCAGGTTTACAGTGGTGACAAGCATGTAGAGAGAGACAACTGTGTGGAAAATATTCAAATTATTGTCAAAATCTGAACTAGGTGAAATTTTGGAGCTGATGAAATCAGTGACGATCTACAGAACACAAAGGAAGTAGAGAATTCCCTGCAGGATCCCAGTGATGGTGACCCTCATCTGACTGTGCAGTCAGGGAGAGGAGAAGGGGCTGCCACTCTCTTTCATGACAAAGACATGCCTCCTTTGTGTAATAAAATAAAATAAAACCAAAATGTATTCATCACGTTTCCTAAACAAGAGGTGTACTTACGGGTCCTTCCCAACAATGCAAAGAGAAAGAAATAATAGAAAAGTTAAGCACATAACTATTTAGCAGTCATATGGCTTGGGGGTAGATGATGATGGCCCCAGTAGATGATGATTTTGATGTTCCTCTTCACCCAGAAGCGCACTAGCTGGGCTGGGACAATCTGGGTGTAGTATAAAAAACTTGCCAATAGAGGTTGAAATACTGGAGGATAAAGTGTACCCCACATTCAGAGAAGCAGCAAAGCAGAGCTCCAACTGTTCAGTGAAGAGGAATCTATGACCTATTGACTATGGCAAAGGCCAAGATATCCATCTTGATTTAGGCATGTTGCATGGAACATGTTCGCAGTGATATCTCCTCTCTCAACTTCTAGGTGCTCAAATGCTCAACACCTCACCAGTGCCAGGGGTTTCAGGGGAGTCTCACTCAGGCAACAAAAGAACAAAGTCAAAGTAGCATAAACTATTTACATTGTAACTTTTTATTGGGGCCTGATGGACAACAACAATTCTGAAGGGATCTTGTCCATCTCACAGATTCACAGTTTTCTGAGGTATATCTATTAGGGAGGCACGGTATATCGTCCTTCATATCGGTATCAGATGATAATGGCTTAAAAATATAATATCATTACTGAATCACCTGGAATGAGTTATCCCTCTTTTTAATGTTTATCTGCAAAACTGATAGATGCCCAACTGAAGGAGTTTATGATTGAAAAACACATGAAGTACAGTGTAGCACATGCTGGGATATGGAAAACACCTTAAATGTACCGTAACCTGGTTTGCATCTAGGATACAGATGGAAAACACAGGGCCAAGTCAACCAGTCAACCAAAATTACATTTAAAATAAATTAAACCCCTATGTAAATCATTTGTAAAATTGAAAATAGGTTATCACATTATATCTACATTATGGGCCAGATTTAATAAAGTGAACTACCTACCACTTTAAAATATTCACCTCTCATGGACAGCAACGAGTAGCTGATGCCATTTCACATTATTTTAGTTATGGGGTTTCTGATATTACTTTAATGTCAATCAACTGTATTTCATATTTGCTGTTGTAGTCTCAGTAACATTCATCTCAGACACCCAGAACTAAAATCTTGCGGAATTGCGTCAGATGCTCAATTAAATTCTGGTGGAGACATGGTATAAAATGTACTAACGAGACTAGCAAAGTCTCCAGCTCTATAAACCGAAACTCTCAACCAGTTTCGGGCAAGTCTGCGGCCAGATGTCCCTTTCCCTTTAGAAATTAGAAAGACTCAAGCACCTGTAAAATCATGATCTGTTCAAATCAACAGTGAGGTAAAATCTGCATACCGGAACAAAGTTCCTCGTCTGTCGACAGATGCTACTACCATTTATATTACATGTATATGTCCACAGTGACAGTATCATCCACACAACTTCAATGACCTTGCAGCCTGTTGAGCTTTGAGCCAAATATCAGCTGCCCTCTGTCTGAAAACAGACTGACCGATACCAAGGTTAACAGTGGTGCTAAACATGTAGAGAGAGATGACAGTGTAGTAAGTATTATAGTCAAATTTTATAGAGGAGGGGTAATTGTCGCTGAAGATATTAAGGAAGATCCACAGCGCACAAAGGAAGTAGAGAATTCCCTGCAGGATCCCAGTGATGGTGACCCTCATCTGACTGTGCAGGCGGGGAGAGGAGAAGGGGCTCCCGCTCTCTTTCATGCGCTTCATGTGTCTGTGCAGGTAGCACACTGTGACCCAGCTCGACCCCACCATCACACACAGACAAAAAAACATGTAGATCATTTTGGAATAGAAACACACCAGGTCAGTGTAATACAGTCCATCTGTAGAGCCAGAAACAGTGTCGTTTGTGGATGTGTAAGTGATGTTATCGTTTCCTTCGGTAATGGTGACATAATAAATGACTGATGCCAAGTCAAACAGAAATAAAACTCTGTCGACAAACAGGCCCCAGTAAATTATGATTTTGATGTTCCTCTTCACCCAGATGAAGAGAGCTCGCTGGGCTGGGACGATCTGGGTGTAGTAGAAAAAATTCAGCCAAACAGAGGTTGACATGCTGGTAAATGCAGCAAACGATACAAATGCATCAACATACCGGAACTCTGTGCTTTCAGTGAGTAGCCACAAGCATTCCACCGTGATAAGAGAGACCAGGAAAATTGTGGTGCAGCAAACCAAGAATCCCAGGAGTAACTTCACAGGCTGTTTGAGACCCTCTCTGCCTCGCGGTGGACAGAAAAGGCAGAAAGCAAAAAACAAGTTTGCCAATATGTTGAGAATAGCCAGATGCCCATTGACTATGATAAAAGCCAATTCATCCATCTCAATATACGTTGACGACATTTCAGAAAAACCAGATGTTTACTGTATGTTTACAGGGAGTTACTCTGTGTGCTCAAGTGATGGAAAAGAAACCCTGTCAATATCTGAGGGTATGAGACACAAACAATGAATACTAATTCAAATAGAACCTATTTACATTGTAAATATGTAAATGATTGGTCAGCAACAGAAACCAAAAAGGAAGGAATATTTGAATATAGCATTGTATAAGCTTCCCGAATGGTTAAAAAATAGCTAATTTGCTTTTGTTGTGGTATAGATGTGTCTTTATGATACGGACCTGTGGACAGGAATAATCTGGGTGTAGTATAAAGAAATCCTCCAAATGGAAGTTGGAAGTAGACAAATCAAATCAAATTGCATGTGTTACGTGTACCGAACCCAACAGCTTACAGTGAAATGCTTACTTACAATCCATTAACCAACAATTTTAGGGGTTGGATCAGCTTTAATATTGCAGATAGATGTTTGCTTCCATCAAAGTAATTGTCTGCATAATTTCCAATCCCCCATATAATTTTAGTGTAAATATATCTACATACATACATACATACATACATACATACATACATACAGTGGGGCATAAAAGTATTTAGTCAGCCACCAATTGTGCAAGTTCTCCCACTTAAAAAGATGAGAGAGGCCTGTAATTTTCATCATAGGTACACTTCAACTATGACAGACAAAATGAGAAAAAGAATCCAGAATATCACATTGTAGGATTTTTAATTAATTTACTTGCAAATTATGGTGGAAAATAAGTATTTATTTCTCTGGCATATTACATAATTTATACAGCAGCATACAAGATATTTTTGGACTCACCTTGTTGTGCTCACTTGAACCGGAAGGTGACGAGGGGGCAAATTTTGCCATCAAACTTCGTCATCAAAGTCTGGCATTCTCTGGATTGATGGTGCTTTCATGACAACTGGGATCTCGGAAGAAAACATGGTCGAATCATGACGACAGTGATCTTCAGGTTGGAGCTCTAGAAAGATGCTCAAATACCCGACTTGGTATTCCGAGTTGAATGACCGTTCAAAATGTATTTTCCCAGTCGGAGCTAGTTCCCAGTTGAACTCACTGAAGTCTGAGATTTCCCAGTTCCAAGTTTCCAGTTGTTTTGAATGCAGCAGAAGTCATGCTGGATTGAGAGCATGGCCAATGTATTCAACCTTTTAGGTGAATTATATCCTAAACAAACCATTATAGCTCCATTATTGTCTTTACATGCTTGTACCAACATTAGCTTAGCCTATATTGTTGAGCAATTGACACTAAGAAAACTCACGACAATGCAAAACACAAACTCACCTCTTTTACCAACCTAATTTGATCCAAATCAACCCGTGCCACAGTTCTGACCTCCTCTGTCCTGCGCCCAGTGTTGAAAGAGCCAGCTGTCTTATTCCCTTTCCTCGAGCTGACGTAATAACTGCGTCAAAAGAGTTTCCCTTTTCAAACAGCGAGCCCGTCCACAATGAATCAAAACATTTTGACGGTAAATGAACAAAGATGTAAACAACTCCATCACTCGTGCTGTATTCAACCTTTTCTGGCCCATGGTGTCACGTCTGCTCCCGCTCCTCCCTTCCCCTGACGCTTGAGGGCGCCAGATTACCCTTCATCACACGCTCCTGCCAACATCACTCACACCTGTCCTCCCTCGTCACGCGCTTCAGCGTTATTGGACTCACCTGAACTCACTTATCACCTGTCATTTCCTCCCCTATATTTGTCAGATCCCTGCTCTGATCTCCGCTGCTGCATTGTATTGTTTATGTCTTTTGAATTAGTTTCTGACGCTGTTCCTGTCTAGTCTCTGTCCGTTATAATGAAATGTTTTACTCCCCGTACCTGCTTCGTCTCGCCAGCGTCATTCAGCGTGACACATGGTATTGCATGTCAATATTTAGCCTTTTAACCTTGGAAAAGAGACCCTTAAACCCAGACTTGGACCACATACCCACTTCACCGAAAATTGGACTAGTGATTGCTTTTCAACGCTTGCAGTTAGCCACTGATTCCTTGTTGAATTTGCGATTTCCAACTTGTTGTGTAATGTTTATGTCCAATGGCCGATGAGCACCGATATGTTTTATCTATAATTTCTCTTCATATGACAAGGATTGAAAAGGATTTGCCAGTAGAATGTCGACTTGATTCATGATGATGACTGCTTGTCTAGTTTAAGATTTTCAAAGTATGATGTTGATATGTTCAGTCCAATCAAAGCTACGATAGATATAATGTGATTTGACATAATTTTATCTGTGGCCAATGACTTTGAGCCTCCTTGGATAGACACTTCTAATGTAACTTTATGGCAGCTCCCAAGGGGCTTGAGTTTTTGAGCTCTTCCCGTAGATTTTTATTGTCCGCTGGCAGCCCCACCACCACAGAAAGCACCAAGCTAGGCTCGGGCTCTGCCCCACCTGCCCTGAATGACGAGTTGCCGCTGCAGCCCGTTATAAACCTATAGCGGCCCACTATATTGAGTGCCCTAACCTGTAGGCTAATCGTATGTTACAGTGGCCAAGTGAAAGTAAATAATAAGCCTATCCAACGGCAGTGGGAGGAATGAACAATGAAACAGGGGTTTTACGCAAACGTGTCTGTGGGAGGAGAGGCAACTCAAGGACCATTTCTGCAAATCAGCTAACTGGAGGCACTGTTTGAATATATTCATAGCAGTGGAAGCTGCTGTCTTGAATAATTGAGGAGGATGGAAGACCCACGATATAGGCACGGAATGCAAGGAGACGACAAAGTGTGTTTCAAAAATTGGAAAAAGCTAATTATTTTAACCTAAAGCATTTAATAAAGACATTTATAGTACTGTACAATATTATGGGAAATGGGAATGAGAGGGCTACTTACACAGCGTTGGAAAGGGATCACAGCAGTGATTGAATGAGGGTATGAGGCATGAGTTGAGGTGTTCAGAGGCTTGACAAGTGCAGGACAGGAATTGGCTGAGAAGACAAAAAACAATAACACAATACTACACAGTTAGACAAAAGAGCAAATAATGGGTTTTTATTTTTATCTGTTATTTTACCAGGTAAGTTGACTGAGAACACATTCTCATTTACAGCAAAACCCTGAGGAATAGTTACAGGGTGAATGAGCCAATTGTAAACTGGGGATTATTACGTGACTGTGATGGTTTGAGGGTCAGATTGGGAATTAAGCCAGGACATTGGGGTTAACCTCCCTACTCTTACAATAAGTGCCATGGGATCTTTAATGACCTCAGAGAGTCAAGACACCCATTTAACATCCCCCCACACAGGGCATTGTCTCCAATCACCGCCCTGGGGGATTCTTTAGACTAGAGGAAAGAGTGCCTCCTACTGGCCCTCCAACACCACTGCCAGCAGCAGCTGGTCTCCCATCCAGGGACTGGATGGGAGCTTCAGAAGTAAGCCAGCAGTGATTGCTGCTGGCAATAAAATTAGCTAGTCCAAGCAAGGAGTAAAATCATTGATGTGTAATAATGTGATTGTGTTTGTGTATGTGATTGACTCTACATACAGTAATGAGAGAAAATTGATAGGGGTTCTCACAGTGCTTGGAGGGGAAACATTCAATGTGCCAGTGGATTAGTGGGCACATGAGATGAAGCTTCAGTTCATGTCAGGAGTAATTAATCAGGGAACAGGGAACTTAGCTGTAAATACAAATGGCAGATACATTCCATTACAGCTGCACCATCGTAGGTTTGACAAAGAGTTGCTTTATGAAGTTAAACTCAGACATCTCAAAATTATTAAAGTCTAACACAGACTACGCATCTCGCCCACTTGAAACATCAAAGTATCCCAAGAAACGTTCCTGAATAAAGCCGTGATCATCCACATACCTGACGATAACTGGCAACTGCAAGCAGACTGGTGTCACAATAGGTCCCAGAGCAGTGGGGCAATTTTTACACCCAGGGCCTGGAATTTTTCCTCATATGTTAACCTAACTAGGAAAACTCTGGACCCTATAAGGTATGATCGTATTTAATCAGTTGTAAAAAGGTTTTATATGGGATATGATTGGACCAGTTTTTCCTAATCAGATCACATGGTTTATAAAACTCCTGAGAAAAACCTTGTCAAACTGCAGCTACCTTATATTTGTTCATATAAATTATATTTAGACTAGATTAGGAGGGGGATTTCCTCTACCCAGACACATAGACAACAACTGATAGGCAATATAACTCACAGGGCTGAGCTTGCTTTCAACATGTTTTCATCATGCAGGCTTATGCAACTGTAGTGCTTACAAAACATTTACTCACATCGGTCATCACTATTATGTTGATTCATTCATTCATTCCAGTTAATCATTATGGATTAAAAACGTATAAGCAGCCTAGCCAGCCCAATTTTGAATATGAACTAAATTTGATCACATTTTCTCCTGACACTCAAATGAACTATAAATACATAACGTTACCAATTGGTTTACCCTGACCAGATGGACAGGGCGCATAGGCTATAAGCAGCTGCTTTCTTAATAGCCTACAGACTGAAAAATAGCCTCGTTTCTATCCCATACAGCATGTCAGATTTTTAATGTTTAGGTGCTGCAACATTAACGTCATGAGTTTTTGCTTTTGTCTGTCCGGAGTGATTATGTGTTATCATCTTGCTAAATAAATACCTGAAGAAAGTGGAAAGTCTACTTGAGCGCACAAGAAAAAATGCGCTGCGTCAATCTCTCTTCAATCTAACTTTACATGGATGATGCGAAGCTATCATATCATTAAGAATTGTTTGTCGACATCCCAGAAAAGACAGAAAGTTCCGTATGTTCAGCAAGTAAAGCATCGTAACGTGCAATTAACTCTGCAAGCTCCTTGTAGTTTCCCTTGTTGGTGGAACTTTCCATCTCATCGTGCCCTCTAAAAGCAAATTATTGCATGCCCAAAAATGCAGTGGTGTTGATAAACAGCTTGATAACATCCCTGTTTCTTCTTACTTTCTCATTGAGTTGGGCAGTTTGAATACCCAGAAGCTTGAATTTGATGTGGGCATTCATATGCTCCCTGCTTTTGTTGAACGATCGATGTTGAACAATCGATGTTCTTCAGGTCACTGTACCCACTTTTCGACCAAGGCTTTCCAAAAAGCAGGCAAGGCCAGCAATACAGGCGGCTTGATGAAAGGCTCCCTGTTAACCAGCTATACTTTTGATACCAGTTGGTATTGAAAGCCTTCACCTTTTCATCCTTCTTCATGAAACTGATCTCAGGCAGAGGTCGACCCTCGCTTTTAATTTGCACCTATTACGTGTACCACAGAGAATGAAAGGGGTTCTTCAACAAAAAGTCCACAACATTTTCGGCAGCGTTGGCCATTCTACCATTCTGCCGGAGAAATCTTCAGACTCACTCTGGTGGCTAGCTAGTGTCATGACGTGGCCCTTTCTGGGTATAGATCGGGGCTTCCCCTTCTCTTTCTCTCTCTCTTTCCTACACCCAGGTTCTGTTATCTCAGGTCGTAAATTCCTGGCGGAGACTCTCTCCCCCTGGCCATGCAGAAAGAGAAACACAGAAAGAACAAAAGATTTCACATGGCGAACTCCTAAATCCCCAAAATGGGAATTTGAAACAAAATGTCCACTTGTGAGAAGGTGGGAATGGTCCGTGGACACTTAAGGGGTGGGTATGTGTTTCATTTGGTGCCATCAGAGAGGACAGGAAACACACATAACTACATCTCTGAATGTGTACAATTCTCAATTATGAGGTTTGCATCTAAATCTTGTATAAAACGAACGAGTAAAGACAAAACTATTAGTGAAATGATGTAATCCCTTTAATGTTTAACTTCTTATGGGCAGGTTGGACAGTAGCTTCCCACCTGGCCAACATCTGGTGAAATTGCAGAGCGCGAAATTCAAAAATACCCAATTCAAATATTTGACAATCTTGAAAATATATGTGTTATACATCAAAATAAAGCTTAACTTCTTGTTAATCTAGCCGCTGTGTCAGATTTCAAAAAGGCTTTACGGCGAATGCAAACCATGCGATTATCTGAGGACGGCGCCCCACCTACAAACACATAAAAATCATATTTCAACCAGGCAGGTGCGCCACAAAAGTCAGAAATAGCGATATAATTAATGCCTTACCTTTGAAGATCTTCTTCTGTTGGCATTCCAAAATGTCCCTGAAACATCACAAATGGTTATTTTGTTCGATAATGTCCTTCTTTATGTCCCAATAATGTCAATTTATTTGGCACGTTTGATTGAGAAATACACCGGTTTCAACTCGCCCAACATGCCTACAAAGTATCTAATAAATGACCTGTAAACTTGGTCCAAACATTTCAAACAACGTTCCTAATCCAAACTCAGGTACCCTAAAACGTAAATAATCGATCAAATTTAAGACGGAATAAACTGTTTCTAACACCGGATAAAAACAACGCACCAAAACAGTAGAGTCCATTTCTCAAAAGAAAAACATTGAAAAATGTCTAAAGACTGTTGACATCTAGTGGAAGTCATAGGAACTGCAACCAGGTTCATAATAATAAGGGTATCACATAAAAAACAATTGGAAAATCCCATGACCTCTATTTTTTTCCCCTGGATGGTTTGTCCTCGGGGTTTCACCTGCTATATCAATTATGTTATACACACATACATTACTGTAACAATTTTAGAAACTTTAGAATGTTTTCTATCCAAATCTAACAATTATATGCATATCCTAGCTTTTGGGCCTGAGTAACAGGCAGTTTACTTTGGGCACACTTTTCATCCGGAGGTGAAAATACTGCCCCCTACCCAAGAGAGGTCAACTAAGTCATTGGCCCGCCCCCGTGAGTACAGACATGATCTGGCTTCATGAAACCAAGCTTTTCTATTGTTACGAATAAAAACCCCTCCTGAGGAAATCCTCTTCAGACCACATGTACCTCGGTGGACACTGAGGTTGCAATGGTTTTTTAATTCCTAACCATACCACGTGGAGCATTGGCTACAAGGTGGGAAATGGTTACCCTCTGAGACAATCGATCCAAACAGAATAAAAGCAAATCCTAGATACTAATTACTAGTCTGCAGCTACTAGAAATGATGTAAACCTGGGATTGCAAATACCGACAACCACCGAAAAATCTATTCCATGAGAACATTTTTGAATGGTACTCTGAAGTATCCATCCTAACCAGAAAGGACTGTTCTTCAGGGAAGCAGAGAGAGAGAGACGCTGATGAACTGACTCTCCGCAGATGGACCGGATTCCAACGGAAATCACGACGACACACTGGGCGTAAATATATATTGATTGAAATTATTCCCGAATGAGTGAGCGTTCATGTGCAAAGGATTAGCATTTCAATTAATACAATTAGCAACTGTGTAGTGATTCCTTTTGTCTTTCCCGCATATTCTCAGTCCACACCCACTTCCCTTTGTCCACCAAGCCGTCATATCGGCTTAGCCCACTAGGGAACCTCCCCTATCATTTCCTTGTAACCATATCTACTGTTTGTTTTTTCAGTTATTACTTAGTGATTATTTAGTTAGTTTGTAAATAAATGATTAAACCAATTGGTGAATGGATGATTCATAGTAAAGGCTGGGTTGGTGCAGATAACCAACAGTTGACGACATTTGGAATGAGACTAACGTGAGGTAAAGAATAATTCATTAATTAGAAGACTAATTGATCAGATATTAGAATATCTGAAGAGTTATATTAGTAAAATTATAACTGAAGATTTTCCTTTGTTTCCCTACTACCTAGTTAATCACATTTACTTGATTAGTTTAATCACGTAATAATAATTACAGAGAATTGATTTGATAAAATAACTGTCTTCACTTTTAATGATTGCAAAGACATGGCACTAGCTACTGAAGTTGGTAAGGCAAATTTAAATAAATTGCATTAACTGGACACAAAAATACTGTTCTAAAACCAAGAAAACAATGTACAATATACTGTACCTCCTCCATCTCCTGTAATTAGAAATAAATAATTTTAATTGAATAATATCCCCCAAAAATCTAGACTCAGTCTTAATCTCTATCAGACAATGTCACCAAGCTTTTCAACACATTGAACCCCCATAATGCTCTTTGGCACAATCCCAATACAACACACCAGGTTAATTATCTGATCCTAATTCTATGATTGGATGTCAATTTATACTGCAAAAGTTTTCATTGGTTGGAGGACGTCCTCCGGACGTAGTCATAATTACCATGTATGTCTATGGAAGGGGGTGAGGCCTACGAGCCTCCTAGGTTTTGTATTGAAGTCAATGTAGCCAGAGGAGGACGGAAGCTAGCTGTCCTCTGGCTACACCATGATGCTAGCCCAGACAGTGCTGTTACTGTTAGTGCTGTTAGTGAAGTTACTGTAGACCTTCATTGCAAAACAGTGTATTTTTATCAATTATTTGTTGACATATGAATATATTTAGCATATCTAAAAGGATAACTTATTGAATGTTTCACACTATACATTTTTATGAAATATCACTGAGGATGGTCCCCCCCCTTCCACCTCTGAGGAGCCTCCACTGCTGTATTCTATTTAATGCCATCCTATTCAACTATTGCTGTATATATACTATTATATCCTAAGTATTCCACCGATATACTAAAAGCTCTATCCACATCCATATACTGTCCATAATGTCTATAATGTCTATACATCAAATCACATATAAATATTTATACTCTGATATATTTATATTCCAACATTGCTCGTCCTAATATGTATATATATATATATCTTAATTGCAATCTTTTAATTTTAGATCTGTGTGTATTGTTGTGAATTGTTAGATATTACTGCATTGCTGGAGCTAGGAACACAGGCATTTCGCTACACCCGCAATAACATTTCAGAAATATGTGTTTGCGACCAATAAAATGTGATTTTATTTTATTCATTCTATCAAGTTATGACATTATTCTGTTGAGCAAGGCTTTATTTAGTTGACTAGGGCAACATATTATGAATACATGGTAACTTTTATAATTAAATGGATTATTGCTTTTGACATAAAATCAAATGAGTAGTTGCTAATGATGGAAGGGTTCCCGCTGGGCAGGGTAGATGCAGGAGTGACCGGAGCCCATTAGCTAATGTTACAGTATACTGAAACTTTAGTACTTTTTTGATTATATACATTTGGTTACTTTCCGTACTTCTGTCAAATTTGTTTTCCGTCATACTGATTGAGAAGATTGAGTCTATCTAGTAATTGGTCTGAATCTTTTCAACGGGGCAGTAGTAAGCTAGCCAGGCTATTTGCACATGCAGCTGACACACCCACCTTTGAGAGCAAGGGAGAGAAGAGAGAAAATGCTGACAGCATGGCTTCTTGTAACAAACACATCTTACCTCCACACCTACATCTTGTTGACAAATCTGGTTCTTCCGCTCAGCAAGGAAGAAGCCACTGCTCCAAAACCGCCATGAAAAAGCCAGACTATGGTTTGCAACTGTACATGGGGACAAAAATCATACTTTTTGGAGAAATGTCCTCTGGTCTGATGAAACAAAAATAGATCTGTTTGGCCACAATGACCATCATTATGTTTGGAGGAAAAAGGGGAAGGCTTGCAAGCTGAAGAACACAATCCCAACCGTGAAGCACGGGGGTGGCAGCATCATGTTGTGGGAGTGGTTTGCTGCAGGAAGGACTGGTGCACTTTCATGAGAAAGGATAATTTTGTGGATATATTGAAGCAACATCTCGAGACATCAGTCAGGAAGTTAAAGCTTGGTCGCAAATGGGTCTTCCAAATGGACAATGACCCCAAGTATACTTCCAAAGTTGTGGCAAAATGGCTTAAGGACAACAAAGTTAAGGTATTGGAGTGGCCAGCACAAAGCCCTGACCTCAATCCTATAGAAAATTTGTGGGCAGAACTGAAAAAGCGTGTGTGAGCATGAAGGCCTGCAAACCTGACTCAGTTACACCAGCTCTGTCAGGAGGAATGGGCCAAAATTCACCCAACTTATTGTGGGAAGCTTGTGGAAGGCTACCCGAAACGTTTGACACAAGTTAAACTATTTAAAGGCAATGCTACCAAATACTAATTGAACATATGTACACTTCTGACCCACTGGGAATGTGATGAAAGAAATAAAAGCTGAAATAAATAATTCTCTCTACTATTATTCTGACATTTCACATTCTTAAAATAAAGTGGTGATCCTAACTATCCTAAGACAGCTCATTTTCACTAGGATTAAATGTCAGGAATTGTAAAAACAACTGAATTTAAATGTATTTGGTGAAAGGTGTAAGTAAACTTCCGACTTCAACTGTAAGCATCTGCCTCTGGTTCCAAAGGTTGCATGTTTTAGAGAATTTGTTTTGAAGGTGCACTATGCAGAAATCGCTCCGCCATTTCCTGTTTGCAAAAATTTGAATAGTTCGCATAATTTCAGTTTATGTGACAAAACAAGCAATTATAGTGTAGAGAATCATTGTCCCATCTAATCAGCTGTGAAATATCTTTTCCATAACCAAAAATATTGTCAAGAAAAAACTAAACTTAAGAAAAGGAAAGATAGAAATAGCTCAAATAGAACAGATCTACCGCGTCTTGAACTTGCTTTCAATTAAGAGATCTATAACTCATAAATGCATGTGAATTCGGTCGGGTTGCCGAAAAGTTATATAATGCCTCTTTAATCCAATTCCAAACCTTAACCCTTACCTTAGCCATTCACAGTTAATGCCTAAACTTATACACTTTGAGATTTGATGTTTGGAACAACTTCTAAATGTTATGTTTGAGAAACATCAAAGAACGTCTAATTCTGACGTCAGTCTGAGCACTTTTAGACAAATCAGGGCAGTGGAAAGGAGGATGCGTTACAAAACTACATAAAAAACAATTTTACACATGACGTTTGCATTGTAACGTTATTCTACTAGCAATTCAATTCAAATGATTTTTTAATGACAGTGACATGAACAGATATTCAGCATGACATTCATTTGAGCATTACAAACCAAAAGTTATATGAAATACAATCATAACTTAGCTATGACAGCAATATATTTAGACTACTTCCCAATTGTCTGGGCTTGCTAGCAGTAGCCACTAGCTAGCCAGCAGCCCTGGGCGGAGCATTGCACCCTGGGAGTTGAAATACACTCTGGGAATCGTAGTATGCTGTGTAAAATCCATTGTATTTCTATAGTGTATAGACTATTGCAATACAGAAGCTTCAAAAATGACCTTTGGAACTAAACTTAATTAGCTGTAATGAATAATTCATCATAGGTCTAAGGAATGTCATTTGACCCAATATAATGTCCATGGAAATTCATCCTGATATGTATCAAATTACATTTTGTATGCTCTGATTCTCATATATGGTTTGGCATAAGGAAAATGTAAGATATTCATCTATTATTAAATGTTGTGATTAATTTTTTACAGAAATTGAATATAGAATAGAAGATCAAAAAGAAAGGAGGACCAAGGCACTCTTCATATAATTAATTAAAATGCCTTTATTTGTATGGCATGTTCAATGGAAACAAGGTTTTAAAACTCTGAAGTGTTCTGTCTGCATGGCCTTCGTCAGGGAGAACAAAGAAATGATCATACAATGTCCTCTTTTGAACAGATTTTTCCAATCAGCCCTGATTTTTTTCATATTAAAGTCAGTTAAGAACAAATTTGTATTTACAATGACGGCCTACACCGGCCAAACCCGGACAATGACGGCCTACACCGGCCAAACCCGGACAACGCTGGGCCAATTGTGCACCGCCTATGGGACTCCCAATCATGGCCAGCTGTGATACAGCCTGGATTTGAACCAGGGTGTCTTTAGTGATGCTTCTAGCACTGAGATGCAGTGCCTTAGACCGCTGTGCCACCCGAAGAGGGAGTGGTTACATAATTCATTGGACAACAAATAGTAAGAAATACTATACACATTAAAAAGTTAAATACTGTCGATATGTTATAAACAAAATCAGGTCAAAGCTAGAAGCATCAGAACGCCTAGAAAGGTAGTTATAACCTTAAATATGCTGGGCAAAGTGCAAAGAATAGGACAGCCATCTATTCCATAGTACACGAGAACACAGCATACATGGACAACAACAGTCTAAACATTGCTGAGGGCAATAGAGCAAAATGTCCACTAGATGACAGCAAATGGACCTATCACGACCCTGCAGGAAAGGTGAGAAATTCATATCTTCATTTAAATCAGGGTATTTAGTGGCCTGTAGTTTCCCTTTGGTTTAGCTGTTTAAGACGGTCCCCTTTTCTAATTGAAGATCAAATTCATTGCCTGCCCGTATGGCGTACTTGTGTTCCGCTAAGCGGTCATGAAGGCTTCTCTTTGTCCGTCCAATGTAGAACACCCTGCACTGTGGACATTCCAATCTGTAGATGACAGGAATGGATTTGCATTTAACAAAACGCTTGACATTTAGAAGCTGTGTCAACAAAATACTTTTTCTGTGCAATGGTTGCACTGGTTGCATTCAAAAGAGCCCTTGGGTTTGTGGTCTAGCCAAGTTTTTGAGGCTAAAAGAGAACATTCCATATGGCCAATTCCAAATAGTCTCATCTTTCGTCCACTTAGTTTCAATGGAATTACGATGATCTTAGGAAACCCAGCCCAGGGAGGTTTTCCAATATCTCGCAAAGGGCACCTATTGGTAGATGGGTAAAAAAAAAAGCAGGCATTGAATATACCTTTGAGCGTGGTAAAGTTTTTAATTACAATTTGGATGGTGTATCAATGCACCAAGTAACTATACAGGCGTCCTTCCTTCCCAGGGAGTTTGCTATCTGGGGGTGTGCCCTGAACTCCAGGGGACCCCAAGACCTTGTGTGGCCACCCCGCACTGCGGGGGTGTATGGTACGCCAGTTATCATAACACTGGTGAAGACAAAAATAATATCAAAAACATTCAACTAATAAAGAAAATGTGTTAAATGTTTGTGTGATATGTCCTGGCCAGTGATATGACATTCGAGATTGAAGGGAATTTTTAATGTTAATTGAAGAAATAAATACCGGTTCAGGTGCCTTTTGGATTAGATCTACTGTATAGTTCTCCACGTCCCTAAGATCAATTGGTTGTCTGAAGCCAACAATGAAAATACAGGCAACAACCTACTCTGTTCTATATTGTTTATTTATTGAGCACACAAAGGAAAGTCAGTCACGCTTTTTTACAAATGAACCAAAAGCTATCACGTTTCAGGTATGACCCAAATGCAGACAGTGTTGAAGAAACAAAAGTTTATTTATAATATAGGGCAGGCAAATGACAGGTCAAAGGCAGGCAGGGGTCAGTAATCTAGAGAAAAAGCAAAGGGTCCAGAATGGCAGGCAGTCTCAGGGTCAGGGCTCAATAATCCAGTGAGGTGGGGCAAGGTATAGAATGGCAGACAGGGTCAGGGCACGCAGAAGGATCAAAACCGGGAAGGACTAGGAAATAAAGGGCTGTGTGACAGGGGTTTAACTCTGGACACATGAAAGGTGGGATGTATACGGAGGGTACCGGGCAACATATGACAAACATCAAAGGGGCTAATGAATTTGGAGATGGGAAAAGGGCTGATTAATCGGAGGGCAAGTTTGCGGGATTCCACCTGGAGGGGAAGATCCCGAATGGACAGCCATACCTTCTGCCCGAAATGATTCCGGGGAGCCGGGTCGGGTGGCAATCCGCTGGCTCCAGGTGGAGGGGTTGGCAGAGACCAGGCAGCGCAGAGTAGTCTTTATGTCCTGGTTGATTCGCTCCGACTGGCTGTTGGACTGGGGGTGGAAACCGGAGGACAGGCTGGCCAACGACCCAATGAGGGTGCAGAACGCCTTCCAGAACTAGAACTGAGGACCCTGGTCAGAGACCATGTCTAATGGTAGGCCATGGATCTGGAAGACGTGGTGCACCATGAGCTGGGCCGTCTCTTTGCCAGAGGGGAGAGGAATGAAGTGGGCGGCTTTGGAAAACCGATCCACCATGGTCAGGATGGCGGTGTTGCCATCAGACAGGGGAAGGCCCATGACAAAGTCCAGGGAGATGTGAGACCAGGGACAGTGATGGACAGGCAGAGGTTGGAGGAGACCAGCCAGAGCTTGCCAAGGAGTCTTGTTCTGTGCACAGACCGTGCAAGCGGCGACGAATACGGAGACGTCAGAACCATGGTAGGCCACCAAAAGCGTTGTTGCACAAAGCCATGGTCCGACGGGAGCCCGGGTGGCAGGCAAGCCTGTAGGAGTGAACCCACTCCAGGACCGAGGAGCGGACTGCATCAGGAACGAGCAGCCGGTTATCCCAGGGTTTGGCTGGGAACTCTCTGCCTTACGAACCTACTTCCCTATTCCCCAGCTGAGTGCTGTCACCAGGCACGAGTTGGGTAGGATGGTCTCAGGTTCCGGGGAAGTAGCTGTGGGGTTATAGCGGCGTGACAACGCATCCGGCTTGACATTCTTGGATCCCGGATGGTATGAGAGGGAGAAGTTGAACCAGGCAAGCTTGGGCCCACCTAGCTTGCCTGGAATTGAGGCACTTGGCAGTGCGGAGATATTCCAGGTTCTTGTGGTCGGTCCACACAATGAACGGATGGTCCGCCACCTCCAGCCAGTGCCTATACTCCTCCAACGCTATCTTCACTGCGAAAAGCTCACGATTTCCCACATCGTAGTTCCTCTCCGTGGTTTTGAGGGAGTGGGAGAAGAAGGTGCAGGGATGTAACTTGAGGTCCAAGGCAGACCGCTGGGACAGGACAGCCCCCACTCTGACATCCGAAGCATTGGCTTCCACCACGAACTGGTGGGACGGGTCAGGATTAACCAAGATGGGAGCTGTGGTGAAGAGGTGTTTGAGATCCCGGAACACCCGGTCACCAGCTCGGAACCACATGAACGAAACCTTGGGAACAATGAGTGCAGACAGGTGGGAAGCCAAGGTGCTGTAGCTCCGGATAAAGCAGCAGTAAAAGTTGACAAATCCCAGGAAACGTTGCAGATGTACTCTGGACGTAGAACAAGTTCAATTTGTTACAAACGAACCAAAAGCACTAAAAGTCACATTTCATGCAAGATTTTTTTAAACTAGTTCAAATTAATGATGTTTTCAATTCCTCTTTTGCATTCAAAGGCAGCTCAAACATTGAACATGTCAGAATTAACTTTATAGCTATTGAATTATAACGTAAATTATAGGGAAATAATGCAGGTTCTAGAATTCCCTTCTAGCCAATCAGAATCAAGTGTTCAACAATGCCATGGTATAAATGGTACTGAGTGTACAAAGTATTAAGAACACCTGCTCTTTCCATGACATAGACTGACCAGGCGAACCTTGTTAAATTGTTAAATCCACTTCAATCAGTATAGATGAAGGAGAGGAGACAGGTTAAGGTGAATCTAAAAATCTCATATAATAACTATTTTCATTTGGACACAAAATAACTTGAAGCTAGTTTTAGTTTCCCTAACTGATATTTTTCTCTTTGTCTTCCTAAGGTTACCTCTTTAGAAGCCAACAATCTTCTCCAGTTGGAAGAGTTGGACTGTCGTCCACTGAAAGCCCTGACGCCCTACACTTCGGTAAAGCCCAATAGACAAAGTATGTTAAGCTTTGGTTGACTTTTGCGAAAGCAAGAAATGGTAGGTATGCTGAGCTTATTAAAATGTACTTCTTCAATTTACCTCTCCAAATGACTTTAGGACCATCGACTGTCCGAGGCCCCCAGGAGGTATCCCATCCACCAGAACCAGTGAGTTTGGATCAGTCTGATTCCCTGTGCTCTGAGTTGGAGGGGGACCAGCTTAAGATAGCTATACCTTCAAAAACGGTTGAAAAGTACATATCTCCCATTTATAACACTGCACTAATCCATTACATTTTCTCACAGTAAAGTGTAACCTGTGTGTGTTTATTGTTTCCATCTCTGTCTCCTACCCTGTTCCTTTTAACTCTGCTCCTGTTCTCCAGCACCTACGGGCTCTGCCTAACATTCAGACATGGATCCACCTCATGTCCTCCATTACCAACCACCCTCCAACTTTTCATTACATCATCATTACAACACCTCAGGTTATTGTCATGTTGTCATTATCGGCTGAGAAAGTTGTCGTGCTCTATCAAACTGGGCAAACAATATAGTATGTGAGATACAAAGATAAACTAAAAACACTAGCATTGCAAACACTCAGAACAATGAGAGTACAGCAGTGCCTGGACTTCACAGTGTCCCTCTTCAAATCACCCTTCCGAGACTGGCTGGCTGTTGAGAACAAGTGACAGGCAGAACCTCCCACCCACACAGCAGCCACCTCCTCTCCATTCCACACACCAGAATTCAATATTTCAGTCTATGATACCACGTGAGTGTAAAAATAATATGTGAAAAAATGTATGACACAACTGTACCAAATAAATATTAACGTTTATATATTTAAATCATAAATATTGCCAGGTTGGATTTCACAGCTGTTTCACAAGGTGTTCATTGTTCTAAATGGTAAGGAATCCTTTGAGGGTATTTGTTAGTTCAACATGATTCATTGTTGTATCCTAGGACCTACAATAGATACATATATATTTAATCACAAGGGTGTATTAATGAGCTGTGATGGAACATTTATCATGTGATGAGATAGCCTTGAAAATGTTAATTTTGTCTTTCCTGTCATAAATAATACTTGGTTCCTGTATGTGCTTGGTAAAGATATGATGGGCGACATGACCCTCTCCGTAGGAGCATCTGGCAGCACACCAAGAATATGTTCTATAAGTTAAGATAGGAGACGGTGCCAGACACATACAGGAACCAACCCTATGTAACTTGTCTGTGCAAGCAGTATATAAGACATCAAACGGGACTGCCCAACAGAGCTCCTGACAGACGTGTACTATGGTGCATCAAGTTTGTTGGAACCTCTTCGGTTAACTGACAATAAAGAATGATTAATTTAAGATTGACTTTGAGTGTACCTGTGTAGAATTTCCACAACAGAGCTAAATGAGATATAATTGTTTTTATCATAGAGGACTACTGAAGTAATATTATTTCACTGTAGGTACTGGAAGGGCAGTGTCATGACGTTGGCCTCTTTGAGTATAGCAACCATCCCCCTCTCCCTCTGCCTCCCCCTTGCCTCCTTCAACTAGGCTGCTGTGGTCAGAGGTCATAAATTCCTGAGAAGACCACATGGACACACAGTTATAGAGAGTAGTTTTTCATGGAGACAAAGGAAATCCTTCCACCTCACAGAACTTGAGGTATGAACAAATGTCATGTTCCGGAGAAAGTATAAAAGATCGGTGAAAATCCAGCTACGAATTGGTCCGTTTGTCACAACTTGGGGAAGCTCATGGGAGACGGTGTGGCCACATTACCATAACACTGTTTATATAATAGCCTCAGATATGAGGTTTACATCTAATTGTTGAATAAGATGAATGAGTGAGTATGATAGTGTTTACACCATTTTACAATGTGATTTTGGACTGTTTAATGAAGGAAAACTCAAAAAGGGGATTGGAGTTAACTAAATCAGAGGACCGCCCCTGATACCCCAGGGAACACTCGAAAGGCGAGAGCCCAGTGGCAGAGCAAGGGAGGATGTTGCAGGCGTATTCAACCCACACAAGTTGCTGGCTCCAGGTGGTGGGGTTGGTGATGACAAGGCAGCAAAGAGTCATCTCCAGGTCTTGATTGGCTTGCTCCAACTGGCCGTTGAACTGGGGTGGAACCCGGTGGTCAGGCTGGCCGACGACCAAATGAGCGTGCAAAACGCCTTCCAGAACAGAGACGAGAACTGAGGTCCCCGGTCGGTGACCCTGTCCACCAGGAGTCTATGGATCCGGGAGACATGCTGCATCATGAGCTGGGCCGTCTCTTTGGCAGAGCGTAGCTTGGGGAGAGGAATGAAGTGGGTGACTTTGGAAAACCGGTCCACTACTCTCAGGATGGCCGTGTTGCCATCAGACGGGGGAAGATCTGTGACGAAGTCCAGGGAGATGTGAGACCATGGAGGGTGAGGGACAGGCATTGGTTGAAGAAGATCAGCTGGAGCGGAGTCCTGTTCTGCACTCAGGCCGTGCAGGCGGCGACGAACGCGGAGACATCCGGGACTATAGTAGACCAGCCGGGTGGCAGGCAAGCCTGGAGGAGTGGGCCCACTCCAGGACGGACGAGCGGACAGTGCCAGGCACCAACATCCCGTTATCTGCCCCCCCACCCACCCCCCCGACTGGGAACGCTGTGCCTCACGGACCTGCTTCACTGTTCCCCAGCTGAGTGCCGTTTCCAGGCACAAGGTGGGAAGGATGGTCTTGGGGTTTGAGGATGTAGCAGCGGGCCTATGGCGGTGTACCAGCGCATCCGGATTGATTTTCTTGGATCTTGGTTGGTAGGAGAGGGAGAAGTTAAACCGGGTGAAAAGCAGGGCCCACCTAGCTTGCCTGGAATTGAGACTCTTGGCGGTGCGGAGATATTCCAGGTTCCTCTGGTCCGTCCCCAGGATGAACGGATGTTTCGCCCCCTCCAAACAGTGTCTCCACTCCTCCAAAGCCAGCTACACTGAGAGAAGCTCACAATTCCACACATTGTATTTCCTCTCCATGGCATTGAGGCGATGGGAGAAGAAGGCACAGGGTTGTAACTTGAGGTCCAGGGCAGAACGCTGCGACAGGACAGTCCCCACTCCAACATCCGAAGCATCGGCCTACACCACGAACTAACGGGACGGGTCACGTTGAACCAATATGGGAGCAGTGGTGAAGCGGTGCTTGAGGTCCTGGAAGGCCCAGCCAGCAGCAGGGGACCATGTGAACAGAACCTTGGGAGAGGTGAGTGCAGACAGGGGGAAATGATGTAACCCCGGATAAAGAGGTTATAGAATTTGGCAAATCCCAAGAAACGTTGCAGCTGCACTCTAGACGTAAGCTGAAGA
Organism: Oncorhynchus clarkii lewisi; assembly: GCF_045791955.1. Taxonomy (NCBI): domain Eukaryota; kingdom Metazoa; phylum Chordata; class Actinopteri; order Salmoniformes; family Salmonidae; genus Oncorhynchus; species Oncorhynchus clarkii. The sequence goes on from NC_092149.1 coordinate 65,625,988, forward strand.
AAATCCACCACCACTCTCACCTTCCCGGAGTCCATCTTTACATTCTCTGCAGCGATGACGTAACCAAGGAAGGGGATGGTGTAGCGATGGAATTCGTATTTCTCCTTTTTCACAAAAAGCTGCTGGAGGACATTTCAGACGTGAAGCACGTGTTCTTGGGCTGAGTGGGAGAAAACGAGGATGTCATCAGGAAGACACAAATGCACCGGTTCAACATGCCGCAGAGAACGTCACTAACCAGGGCTTGGAACACAGCAGGGGCGTGGGAAATCCAAATTGCATGACAGGGGAATTCGTAGTGGCCGCTGGACGTGTTAAAGATAGTCTTCCACTTGTCCCCTTCCTGTATCTGCAACAGTTGGTAGGTGTTCCTCAGGTTCAACTTGGAGAAAACGGTGGCCCCCTGGGGCGGCTCGAAGGCAGAGGCAATGAGTGGTAGCGGGTAGCGGTTCTTCACTGTGACATCTTTGGGCCAAGACCCAGATACAGACAGCTAGAGTCACAGATGTTTATTGACCCAAACAGGGCGCAGGCAAAAGACGGGTCAAAGGCAGGCAGAGGTCCGTAATCCAGGGCAGAGTCAATAAGGTACAGAACAGCAGGCAGGCTATGGGTCAGGACAGGCAGAATGGTCAGAACCGGGAAAACTAGGAAACAGAACTTCAGAAAGCAGGGAGATGGGAAAACACGCTGGTAAAACCTGACAAGACAAGATGAACTGGCAACAGACAAACAGAGAACACAGGTATAAATACACTGGGGATAATGAGGAAGATGGGCAACACCTGGAGGGAGTGGAGACAAGCACAAAGACAGGTGAAACAGATCAGGGTGTGACAGGGGTGTTCAGCATTTTAGCACCTGGAAGCTGAATGTTTTCTACTAATCCCAGATTGTCTCAGCCCAGCGAGCGCTCTTCATCTGGGTGAAGCGGAACATCAAAATCATCATCTACTGGGACCTGTTTGTCGAAAGCCGTTAGTTTTTGTTTGATGCTGCTGTTAATATTTCAGTAGTTTTTCTCACAAATGTCTCTGGAAATAACAGAACTAGCAGCGCTCCTCAATGAATGACACTGCTTCTGGTTCAAATGGACTGTATTACACAAAGGAAACATGTCGTTATGTGAAAATAATCTTCATCATGAAAGAGATAGGTAAACCTGGTTTAGGTCAGTCTGTTTTCAGACAGAGGACAGCTTATTTGTCTCAAAGCCCAGCAGGCTGGAAGGTATTTGAAGTTGTGTGGATGAATGATGAAACCATCACAGTTGTAAGATATTGACCCATATGCATTGTTAGATTTAGATGTCATGTTATGTTGTGTTTAGTTAAAAAGGAAGATGAAGGGCCAGCTTCATGGACACAAATTATGTCTATTTACCCCAGGACTATAATGGATTTATTGAATATCTTAATGACACCTTGACTTCATAGACATTGCCTCAATAATTCCTTGAATATGGTTAAAGGTCAAATGTAGGATTTTGCATGTCCATGAAATTAAATGTTTAGTTCTTGGTTTATAACCAGAGTACCTGCACCTGGATTTCTGCAATTCAATGCCAGGAAGGCCCCAAAATAATTCTGCTAATTCTGCTAGTTCTGCTAATTCTCACATAGCAGGATGTTTGATATACAATTGTGTCACAAACCATCATGTTTAAAATCACGATGAAAGTGGCATTTTTTATGCCCTTTTTAGACCTATACATGCCCCCTGTAAAACCCTATCATTTCTTAAACATACATAACACAGACACCATCTTGGAGTCAATAATATACTCCTTATGGTGTGCTTTAAAACATGGAGTATGTCTAGATTCTGAAATAAAAATGTTCATATTCATTTATTTATTTTGTTCATTTTAAGATAATATACTCTACAAGTACATCACATTTACAAAGTGGATTCTCTACTACTTTTACATTTATGATAAAGTTTATTAGCACCACCAATACAGTGAATGGAACGATGTATTCAAAAGGAACTCCCTCTGCTGGAGATTTGTTAAAAGTGATTGGTTAAAAACACATCATGTACATTTCTACATATAAAATGGCTCATATAGACAAACCTAGCAGAGCATCCACTCTGGAAATTTGACATGGGTAAATCCTCCCAAACAATATTGTCGAAAAATAAGCTAAATCAAAAAGTCACTGTGGTCCTGTAATCTCAAATCACCAATTTGCAGGGGCTCAAATCTTTCATATTTCGAAAGGGAAGGGGATATTTGGCTGCAGACTTGCCCCAAACACTGTCTGAGAGTATCAGTTTAGAGGAGTGGAGACTTCTCTAGTCTAGTTAGAACATGTGCTCAACCCAGAACTAAAATGGCGTTAGCTACTCATTTTGTAAATCTGTCCACGAGAGATTAACATTAAAGGGATAATTAGTTCCTATTATTTAATCTGGGTCTGTGAAACTGTTCCATAATGTAGCTATAATGTGAGGATCTGTTTTCTGTTTTACAGATGAGTAGTATACTGTGTTCATTTAATTATTTTTCCTTTTTTTAACTTGTTGACTTGGCCCTGTGTTTTCTATCTTTATCCGAGATGCAAACCAGGTTACAGTACATTTAAGGTGTTTTCCATATCCCAGCATGTGCTACACTGTACTTCATTTGTGTTTTTCCGTCATCAAAATCTGTCAGTTTTGCAGATAAAGATTATTAAAGATGGTTAACTCATTCCAGGTGATTCAATACTGATATGATGTTTTTCTAGACGTTATTGTCTGATACCGATATGAAGGACGATATACCATGCCTCCCTAATAGATATACCTCAGAAAACCGCAAATCTGTGAGATGGACAAGATCCCTTCAGAATTGTTGTTGTAGTCCAGCAGGCCCCAATAAAAAGTGTAATCCCTCTTTGTTAAATGTGATTGGTTAAAAACATATAATGTACATTTCTACATATAAAATGGGTAAATCCTCCCAAACAATATTGTCGAAAAATAAGTTAAATCAAAAAGTACTTTTGAGATATTAATATATTTGATGTTGAATAAATGTATGTGATTTTTTTATTTCATAATCTAGACATACTCCCTATTTTAGAGCACACTATAAAGAGTATAATGACACCAATACATTTTCTGTATCATGTGCAGTTCATGGATCATAGCGTTTTACAAGAGGAATATATAGGTCTAAAAAGGGGTAAAATGAAAACGTTCATCAGGATTTTCATAAAAATAGATTCTTATACAAATGTAAAAAGCATATCAAACATCCTTCCTCCCAATGACGTTTCTATGTGAGAATTGCCAGAACAATCTGAGATAGCAAAAACATGGAATCGCCCATTTAATCTGTGTCTGTGAAACTGGTCCATTGAGTAGGCTTTAACGTGATAATTACCCTTTCTCTTTTCTTCAAATGTTTTTCTATTAATAGATTTATCTATTTATATATTGTGGAGTACAGCAGGTACGGGACTCGTCAGCCCCACCAGGGGGAGACTCGTCGAGGCCTGGTGACAGACGGAGTATACATCACGAGGCGATGGCTTCATCTGCTGGACGTGCCAGGCCTCGACGGGCTCTCTGGCCAGGACTAATTGGGACTGATTGGGAGTTTGTGAGTAATCAAGGGTTGATTTCTCACCAGCTGTACAAGTCCCATAAAGCTGCCAGAAGGGCAGCACACAGGGGAGAGAGTGGGGGAAGAAAGGACTCCCGTATAGTTGGGGACAGTTGCAGAGGTAACAGGAGTGAGTTCAGTTTTTGATCCCCACAGGTTACAGCAAGACCCAGAGCCCAGAAGACGGTATCCCGGAGAAGGTCTCATGGGGGAGACCTATTATTTTCTTTTGAACTATTATTTTAATAAACACCTTTGAAACTGAGCTAATCCTACTCTGTCCATGTGTAGACTCTGTGTAAACGTTTTGACTCAACCCTCTGGTCTGCCACAATATCTATATATTATTGTTCATTTTTATTTATTTGTTTATTTTTGGTCCATGTTTCTACATTGTGATTTCCGTCTATATCAGAGATGCAAAGTGGAGAAGGTGGAAAGTTTTAACAGATGACCCCAGCTAGGAGCCAAAGAGCAGCGGGGTTTCGTCTTCCTTTCGTCCTTCTTTCAAACCAGGTCATTCACCCGGATGTCGAAGCACTTGGTCCCTTTCTTGATTGTCCTACGGTAGCTCTACTTCTGTTTCTCCTGCGCCTTGTCGATATTCAGTCTCACCTTGATTGATAACAGAAATAAATGCATTTATATTTCATTTTATTACAAATACATTTCTTACAAATCTTTTGGACGGCCAGAAAATATATTAACAGAGGACAATCATTTCTACATGGTTAAAAACATCCACATCTTTCTCAGCCTGTGCCTGAAGGTGGTCTTCCACCACATCAGGTGGGGTTTCAGTAAACTGAAAGTACATTATACAAAAATAGCGATAGACAAACAACAACACAAAGTCAATAACACATTTTAAAGACTACAGTATATGCTATAATTTCTTATTTAATTGCATTGTTTACCTCAATCATCAACTGTGGCTCCAGTCCGTACTGCAAGCGATAGGGCGAGTACACGGTGGAGGCCTGGACGCTGCTGTTGTGTACAAAGAGAATTACCTTCAGGTTGTCTTCCCACCATTGCTGGTACACGTCATGGGACTTGCCCATGGTAGTCTTGAGGGTCTGGTTGGTCTGTTCATCCGAACCTGGAGGGGTAAGGAAAGGGATATCTATTGGCAATGGAAGTTTTAAAATATATCTTATTATGTACCATCGAAAAACAAAAACAAATTGTAAAAAATTAACAAAGCAAACCATTGGTGACAGAAGATAACCTACAGTATAACATCGGTACCCTGTTCCAGAGTTCACGGGTGTTGAATATGTCCATCATCGCCTTGGAGGTGGCCTTGCCAGTCTCATCCTTGATGGGTATCATACAAAAACAAAATCTATTTTTGGTTCCAAGCACTCTTTTTAATTGATTACTGAAGGGAATTTAGATTTCAGCACGTTCGCTTCCTTTACTGACCGTAATGGGTATTGCCTCCACCCACTTGGTAAAGTGATCGGTCGCCGTCAGACATCAGCTGTTGCCATTCCTGGATATCGTGAAGGGGCCAATGAGGTCCACCGCTAACATTTAAAGTGTTAGAAAGAAGATTTTATTCTTACCCGTAGCTGTGTCACACAGTATGCAGATTTTCATATTTGTAAGGATACTGACACACACACATTCTCTAATATTGAACACTTCTGTGGTCAAATAAAGCAACCATTACAAAACAACTAATCAGGGACAAATGTGAATTCTGACACTTACTGATCATGTGCCATGGTGAAACAACTTTAATAGGCTTCAATTCCGACGCCACAGTCTTCACCCTCTCAAACATCTGGTAGGCTATAGACAGGTACTGACATTTAAGCACAAAGTGACAAATTGAAGCATTGTGTGCTCTTTGTTATGACATTCATTGAAATCATAATAATTTCAGATATAATAGAATGTGATTGATAAACAAAAGGTTGTTTCACTTGCCGAGCTGTCCACATCCTGGACAATCCCACGCCAGAAGAAGCGTAGATTGATTTTGGCAGTCACGTGCTTCACTTCGAAATGGCCAGCATGCATCTCAGTCAGTCCTGTGTGGATGGTCATCCTTCCTCCATAGGTACATGTGATTGCCTAACAAGTTGGAAGAGAAGAGTTGCTGAAACACTCAAGTCTAAGTACATTTGCACTGCTGTCTTACTCACTTTGTTACTCTCTCTCCATCTCTCTCTCTCTGTCTTCCACTCTCTTCCCACCCCTCTCTCTCCCTCTCTCACTTTCTTCTTTCTTCCTCACTTTCTTCCTCTCTCTCCACACTCTCTCTCTGTCTGTGTCTGTCGAATGAAGACACCTAGTTAAGAACAGCTGGAATTACCATAATTGCTTACACCTATCCATTTCATTGATAACTTACTAGCTAGATACCGCAATATGACAGACATATAAAGTTGAAGTAGGTTGGAGACATTAAAACTCGTTTTTCAACCACTCCACACATTTCTTGTTAACAAACTATAGTTTTGGCAAGTCAGTTAGGACATCTACTTTGTGCATGACACAAGTAATTTTTCCAACAATTGTTTACAGACAGATTAGTTCACTTATAATTCACTGTATCACAGTGGGTCAGAAGTTTACATAAACTTAGTTGACTGTGCCTTTAAACAGCTTGGACAATTCCAAAAAATGATGTCATGGCTTTAGAAGCTTCTGATAGGCTAATTGATTCATTTGAGTCAATTGGAGGTGTACCTGTGGTTGAATTTCAAGGCCTACCCTCAAACCCAGTGCCTCTTTGCTTGACATCATGGGAAAATCTAAAGAAATCAGCCAAGAAAATTGTAGACCTCCACAAGTCTGGTTCATCCTTGGGAGCAATTTCCAAATGCCTGAAGGTACCACGTTCATCTGTACAAACAATAGTACGCAAGTATAAACACCATGGGACCACGCAGCCGTCATACCTCTCAGGAAGGAGACGCGTTCTGTCTCCAAGAGATGAACGTACTTTGGTATGAAAAGTGCAAATCAATCCCAGAACAATAGCAAAGGACCTTGTGAAGATGCTGGAGGAAACAGGAACAAAAGTATCTATGTCGACAGTCAAACGAGTCTTATATCGACATAACCTGAAAGGCCGCTCAGCGAGGAAGAAACAACTGCTCCAAACTGCCCAAAAAAGGCAGACTACGGTTTGCTACTGCACATGGGGACAAAGATTGTACTTTTTGGAGAAATGTCCTCTGGTCTGATGAAACAAAATTAAAACTGTTTGACCATAATGTTCATCATTATGTTTGGAGGAAAAAGGGGGAGGCTTGCAAGCCAAAGAACATCATCCCAACCGTGAAGCACAGGGGTGGCAACATCATGTTGTGGGGGTGCTTTGCTGCAAGAGGGACTGGTACACATTATAAAATAGATGGCTTCATGACGAATGATAATTATGTGGGTATATTGAAGCAACATCTCAAGACATCAGTCAGTTAAAGCTTGGTCACAAATGGGTCTTTGAAATGAGACAATTATCCCAAGCAAACTTCCAAAGTTGTGGCAAAATGGCTTAAGGACAACAAAGTCAAGGTATTGGAGTGGCCATCACAAAGCCTTGACCTCAATCCCATAGAAAATGTGTGGACAGAACTGAAAAAGCGTGTGCGAGCAAGGAGGCCTACAAACCTGACTCAGTTACACTATCTGACCCAGATGTTTTTTGGGGGTCAAGTTTAAGGAGCTCCTTTTGCACCTAGGACTCAGTGACTGCCTGCAGTGAGATACTTTGTAGCAGGCAGGGGGAAAACAGGGAGAAAGATCGGTGCTGGTCGCATTAGAATGGGTGGGAGATGAGGACAGGCAAGGATGCATGGCTGAGTCAAATAGGAATCCTGACTTAATTAAAACCTCTTAGAGCTACCCCCCTACTTTTTTCAATTTCCGCATGAAGACATACCCAAATCTAACTGCCTGTAGCTCAGGCACAGAACCAAGGATATGCATATTATTGGTACCATTTGAAAGAAAACACTCTGAAGTTTGTGTAAATGTGAATTGAATGTAGGAGAATATAACACAATAGATCTGGTTTAGATAATACAATGAAAAAAAACATACGTTTTTTTCATTTTTATTGTTGTATCATCACCTTTAAAATGAACAAGACAAAACAAACATTCAGAAAGGATGATGGGGACAATTTCATTGAAAAACATAAGAGGGCAACAGTACTTGTGCAAAGTTTCAGAATGATAACTTCCAAAAGGAGTGTGCTACATGACATTTATCATGAAGTCGCCGAGGTGTCCCACACAAGTAGCCCAAATGTACCCAAGTGGCCAAATTGGTGAAGTTATACATTTTAAATGGAATAACTATATACAAAATATCAAAATGGTATTCTAACACACCCCCCCCATTTTTTTTGAAAAAACATGAAGAAAAAAAATACATTTACAAAATAACACTTTCAATATTTGGAAGACCCTCAGTCCTCTACACAATGTTGTTCTGCTGATGCCAGGTGCCATAGCAGTCTCTTTCTGCTGTAAAGCAGAGGGTCACCAAGCATGTGGTGCAGGTGATGGGGGACTTCATTTTGCAAAGAACACAGCGACGCCTCCATGCTGTGCCCTTTTGGCCCTGAGGCACATCCATGCCTGCAGAAATAAATTTGGGCAGATGAACACCACTTGTGGCAGGAGCTGGATGAACCAGCTTCAGTGGGGGATGGACACCTTGGCACTGGGGGCTCCCATTCGGAGTCAGTGTCACTGTGAAAGAAAATGTTCAGTTAAAATAGTTTCACATATGAGCCCTGTAACAACAGGTATAATAAACAGATATATATAGAGTACAGGGAACATAATCTTGAATGTATTATTACAGACATGCTATATCTACTGTCTCATTTATATTATGACATTTCAGCTAGATCTACTGTCTCTATTATCTTATGACAGACCAGCTAGATCTACTGTCTTTATTATATTACAACAGACCAGCTGTATCTACTGTCTCCATTTCACTTTGGCCATTGTTGTGGGCCTGCCCTCCCCTCAACAGCCTCAAATAGGCTATTTCATTTCACAAATAATATTTTATATTATTAATTTCAAACAACGGCGTTAGCATGAGAAGAACTTACCAGTCCAAAACGATGTCCTCTCCGTTCAAAAAATATTCCTCCATTTGGGAATCGCTAAATGAATCGTCCTCTATCAATTTTTTCTAAAATTGTGTGTACATCTGTATATCTAGACTTAGATTTAGCTTTCCCTGACTTAGTCGCCATACTGATTGATATATAAACAGTTGAATATGCGCTTTACCAAAACAATGCTGTGCGCAACATGCGTGGCCCTTCCGGTATGAATCGTCAATGGCGAATGAACCTCTTTACGTCGGAGTTTACTACATGGGTTGGTCTTCCAACACATAAAGATTACATATTGCCGTTTACCTCAGCTCATTGGCTATCTACCCAGCTAGATTTCAAGACAATCAGTGGTCATTGGGTTACAATACAGTCAATCAACGAAACAGCGGGCATATCATTGGTGCACAATGATGTCATTACTTGTTGTCTTCAAATCGGTTTCTTTCAGTCAATACGTCCAGCGAAATGACCCATCAGGTTTGGTTGTATTACAAACAACGGTCACCAAGCATGTGGTGCAGCTGATGTTACAAACAAACCAGTTGATCGAAACATGACTGGAAAAGTCACGTTTTGTGTGTGTATTTACCTCGAATGTGTCGTCGAAAATGGAATGAGACAGAATTGACGACACAAGCGGTTCACAAAATATTTCGTGTTAGGCTATAAAAATGGATTTTATCAAACAAAAGACCATTCATTGTGTAACAATGAGCATTGGGATTGCAAACAGAGGAAGATCGTCAAAGGTAAACAATTTATTTTATTGCCGTTTGTGATGTTGTTACGCCTGTGCTGGTTGAAATATTTTTTTTTTTTATGGGGGCGCTATCCTCAGATAATTGCATCGTATTCTTTCGCAGTAAATCCTTTCTTAAATCTGACAACGCAGTTGGATTAGCAAGATTCTAGGCTTTCGAAACTTGTGAGACACTTGTATTTTCATGAATGTTTAATATGACTATTTATGTAGCGATCACCGTATGTTGTCGAATTTCATTCCGCTACCGTGTTCGGTGTGCAGAGAGGTTAATGAAGTGGTGATTAACCTGTTGCGACGACCAAACCCGGATCCGGGATTCTATTTACAGACCTAAGCTCATTACCATAACGCAACGTTAACTATTCATGAAAATCGCAAATGAAATGAAATAAATATGCTAGCTCTCAAGCTTAGCCTTTTGTTAACAACACTGTCATCTCAGATTTTCAAAATATGCTTTTCAACCATAGGAAAACAATCATTTGTGTAACAGTAGCTAGCTAGCGTAGCATTTAGCGTTAGCATTAGCGTTAGCATTAGCGTTAGCATTTAGCAGGCAACTATCACAAAAACAAGTAAAGCCTTCAAATAAAATAACTTACCTTTGAAGAACTTCCGATGTTTTCAATGAGGAGACTCTCAGTTAGATAGCAGATGCTCCGTTTTTCCAAAAAGATTATTTGTGTATTAGAAATAGCTCCGTTTTGTACATCACATTTGGCTACCAAAAAAAAAAAAAAAAAAAAAAAAAACGACAATTCAGCCCTCAAAACGCGAACTTTTTTCCAAATTAACTCCATAATATCGACTGAAACATGGCAAACGTGGTTTAGAATCAATCCTCAAGGTGTTTTTCCACATATCTCTTCAATGATATATCCTTCGTGGAAGCCTGGTTTCTCCTTGCTCTCAAATGGAAAAATAATTGCACCTGGCTTTACGCTCCAATTTCGACGCAGGGACACCAGGCGGACACTTGGAAAATGTAGTCTCTTATGGTCAATCTTCCAATGATATGCCTACAAATACGTCACAATGCTGCTAACACTTTGGGGGAACGACAGAAAGTGTAGGCTCATTCCTTGCGCAATCACAGCCATATAAGGAGACAATGGAAAACAGAGCTTCAGAAATTCTGCTCATTTCCTGGTTGATGCATCATCTTGGTTTCGCCTGTAGAATGAGTTCTGGGGCACTTACAGACAATATCTTTGCAGATTCTGAAACTTCAGAGTGTTTTCTTTCAAAAACGGTCAAGAATATGCATAGTCGAGCATATTTTCGTGACAAAATATCGCGCTTAAAACGGGAACGTTTTTTATCCAAAAATGAAATAGCGCCCCTAGAGATCAAAGAGGTTAAAGAGCTCAGCCATCTGCTTCTTGTCAGTAACAACCACATCATCAACATTAAGGGACATGGGCAGGTGTGAGGAGAAGGGTTTATTCTACAGGTCTTTAACCGTTTTCCAGAACTTCTTGGGGTTAGACCCATAGAGAGAGAACTGCTCCTTAGAGTAACTATCTTTGGCCTTCCGGATAGCCTGAGTGTACTTATTTCTCATTTGCCTGAACGAGAGCCAGTCAGCCTGAGTATGCGTGTACCGAGCCTTTCGCCAAATGCAATTTTTGAGGTGGAGTAACTCTGCAAGATCAAGGTCGAACCAGGGGCTGAACCTGTTTTTAATTCTCATTTTCTTTATGGGGGTGTGTTTCAATACCACTGAAAATATCAAAAAAGAAGGTCAAAGCATCTTTGACAGAGGGGATCAAGCTGAATCTATACCATTTTAGAGGCATGCTGTAAAACAGTGATCACTAAGGTGATCACTAAGGTCATTACAGAAAACACCAGGCTGATACCTATCAGGATTATTTGTGAGGATAACATTGAGGAGAGTAGCCTTTTCTGAGTGTTTGGAGTCATACCTTGTGGGATTGGTAATAATCTGAGAAAGATTTAGGGAGTCCCATTACTCATAGGCTTGGTCAGGTGGTTTAAGCATGTCCCAGTTTAGGTCACTTAGCAGGACAAATTCAGATTTAGTGTAAGGGGCCAGGAGAGAGCTGAGGGCAGGTAGGGTACAGGCCAGTGCTGATGGACTACGATAGCACCCAGCAACAGTCAACAAAGAGCTATTTGAAAGTTTAATGCTTAAAACCAGCAAATTAAATTGTTTGGGCACGGACTTGGTGGAGACAACCGAGCACTGACGGTGATCCTTGGTAAAGATTGCCACTACCCCACCTTTGGAAGATCTGTCTTGCCGAAAAAGGTTATAACCAGAAAGGTTAACATCAGTATTCAAAACACTCTTCCTTAATTAACCACGTCTCAGTAATGACCAACACATCTGGATTAGAGCTGTGAACGAACCCACGCTTTCAATTGACCCATTATAGGTAATGAGCTTCTAGTGTTAACGTACAGAAAACCCATATCAGGATAAAGGTAAGACCCAGATGCAGACGGTGTCAAAGTAACAATGTTTATTACAGCAACAGGGGCAAAGGTACAGGATGGCAGATAGGCTCAGGGTCAGGTCAGGCAGAGGTCGGTAATCCAGAGATGGGGCAAAGGTACAGGATGGCAGGCAGGGTCAGGGACAGGCAGAGTGGTCAGGCGGGCGGGCTCAGTGTCAGGACAGGCAAGGGTCAAAACCAGCAGAACGAGAAAAGAGAGGCTGGGGAAAAGCAGGAGCTGATATAGAAAACGCTTGTTGACTTGACAAACAAGACAAACTTGCAACAAAGAAACAGAGAACACCGATGTAACCACACAGGGGATAATGGGGAAGATGGGCGACACCTGGAGGGGGGTAGAGACAATCACAAAGACTGGAGGCAGATTGAAACAGATCAGGGTGTGACAACCCAAGTCAGAATTGGGGCTAGCAACAGTAAATGGGTACATGCACATTTCCAGATATCATCAACAGTAATACAATCAAAGCACATCAGAGGACAGGGAGAGCTCTGCAGTGCTGATTTATGACATCTGAATGTAAATCAGATGGCAACAAGATCATATTGTACAGCAATTTCATCAGGTAACATGAATACAAAGCCGGCGAGAGGAGGTTAGAATAGGATATGAGGGGGAGACAGGCCAGGGCAGACAGTGAACAGATCACCAGGTGAAATCCAAGCAGCAGTGCAGCAGGCAACAGGAGTCACACCCACTTGGGAGAAGCTTTTATTTCTGGGGGCAGATTTCTAGTACAAAATGCCAGTGAATGGTCTTTGAACAGCAGGAGGTGGCTTCAGAGGACGCTTCAAAGACTCCTGCAACTTGTTGGGCCCAAAGACCTTGACACCTCTCACTTCACACCTTAGTGCCAATTGAAGTTGTATCTGGTCTGTCCTAGCATGCCTGGCAGCCTTAACTCAGCATTTAGTCCCCATACAGTACAATATATTATTGTAATCTACTTTTTTTTTTCTTCTTGGCTTTCAAAATAGCATCAGACCAAACACTACTTACTCAGTTCCAGGTTGGATGGTGTCCTCAGATCTCTGCTGTTTGTTTGGTAGAGCACCCTCCATATAGCTTGGAAAGGGAAATCCTTGGTAGTAATCCCTCCAGGTATCCTTTGCCAAAATTAGGTTGTATGTTTGGAGTTTTGATCTGGAGCAAAGACCATGCTGTTACTTAAAGTCATGCAATTCACATTAGCGCACGTTAGCTCACCCGTCCCAGTATAAGGGACACCGATCCTGTAGAGGTTAATTAAACACAACAATTATGTTTCAAGTTCAAATTAAGATATAGGAAATTAGGATAAATTAGGAAATAAAATTCTTGCTAATTTGATTTTTGCAAAGAAAGTAGTGTGTAGTTCCAGTAGTTAACTACACCGCTACATGGCAAAATAAAGGTAATTCACTACAAAAACACTACCTTGATTTGAATTTACTACCACCAAGCTATTGCAAAATGTAGTTCAATTGCTAACATTTAGTTCACTATTCCCCAACACTGCCAGGTAAACAGTTGTGCAGCAGACCAAGAATCCCAGGAGTATCTTTACAGGCTGCTTCAGTCTCTCTCTGCCTCGCGGTGGAGAGAACAGAAAAGACAAAAAGCAAAAAACAAGTTGGCCAATATGTTGAGAATGGCGAGAGGCCTGTTGACTATAGCAAAGGTCAAGACATCCATCTTGATACAGGTATGCTTAATTTCTGACAAGAGAGAGGAATATGTTGGCAGGAATATCTTCTCTCTCAGCTTCCAGGTGCTCAAATGCTCAACACCTCACCTGTGCCAGGGATTTCAGGGTGTCTCACTCAGGCAACAAAAGAACAAAGTAAGTGTAGCATTACCTATTTACATCGTAGATACAGAAATTAATGAGCTGTAACAAACTAAAAAAGAAACAATGTAAATGTAGAACATTACATGAGCTTCATAAGTAATTATTAAAATGATCTTACAGTGCCTTCAGAAAATATGAATACTTCTTGACTTATTCTAAATTTTGTTCTCATAGCCTGAATTCAAAATGGATTAAATATATTTATTTTTCTACACACAATACCCCAAAACGACAAAGTGAAAACGTTTTTTTTGTTGATATTTTAGCAAATTTATTGAAAATTAAATACAGAAATATCTTGTTTACATAGGTTCACACCCCTGAATCAATACTTTGTAGAAGTACCTTTGTCAAATTGGTTGTTGATCATTGCTAGACAACCATTTTCAGGTCTTGACATAGATTTTCAATTCAAAACTGTCAATTAAAACTTCCCACATTCCACGTCTTCTTGATAAGCAACTCCAGTGTAGATTTGGCCTTGTGTTTTAGGTTATTGTCCTGCTGAAAGGTGAATCTATCTCCCAGTGTCTGGTGGAAAGTAGAATGAACCAGGTTTTTCTCTAGGATTTTGCCTGTGCTATGCTCCATGGCATTTCTTTTTCATCCTGAAAAACTCCCCAGTCCTTAACGATTACAAGCATACCCAAAGCAAGATGCTGTCACCACTATGCTTGAAAATATATAGAGTGGTACTCAGTAATGTGTTGTATGGGATTTTCCCCAAACACAACACTTCATTTTCCTATCTTACAGACAATTGTATAAGTGGGGTAGAGAGATGAGGTAGTGTCTCAAAAAACATGTTAAATACTATTATTGCACACAGAGTCCATGCAACTGATCATGTGACTTGTTAAAGACATTTTAGCAGTTTGCATAACAAAAGGGTTGAATACTTATTGACGCTTTTTATTTGTAATTCAATCAAACAATCAATCAAATGTATTTATTAAGTCCTTTTTACATCAGCCGATGTCACAAAGTGCTATGCAGAAAGCCAGCCTAAAACCCCAAACAGTAAGCAATGCAGATGTAGAAGCACGGTGGCAAGGAAAAACTCCCCAGAAAGGCAGGAACCTAGGATGAAACCTAGAGAAGAATGGGTGGCCAGTCCTCTTCTGGCTTTGCCGGGTGGAGAGTACATGGCCAAGATGTTCAAACGTTCATAGATGACCAGCAGGGTCAAATAATAATAATCACAGTGGTTGTATAGGGTGCAACAGGTCAGAACCACAGGAGTAAATGTCAGTTGGCTTTTCATAGTCGATCATTCAGAGTTAGAGACAGCAGGTGCGTTAGAGAGTCGAAAACAGCAGGTCCAGGATAAGGTAGCACGTCCGGTAAACAGGTCAGGGTTCCATAGCCACAGGCAGAACCATTGAAACTGGAGAAGCCGCATGACCAGGTAGACAGCAAGGAGTCATCAGGCCAGGTAGTCCTGAGGCATGGTCCTGGACTCAGGTCCTACGAGAGAAGAGAGAAAAGAGAGAAAGAGAGAGAGTTAGAGGGAGCATACTTAAATTCACACAGGACATCGGATAAGACAGGAGAAATACTCCAGATACAACAGACTGATCCTAGCCCACCGACACGTAAACTATTGTAGCATAAATACTGGAGGCTGAGACTGGAGGGGTCGGGAGACACTGTGGCCCCGTCCGACGATACCCCCGGACAGGGCCAACCAGGCAGGATATAACCCCACCAACTTTGCCAAAGCACAGCCCCCACACAACTAGAGGGATATCTTCAAACCACCAACTTACGGCCCTGAGACAATGCCAAGTATAGCCCAGGGCACAAACCCCAGGGGGGCGCCAACCCGGGACAGGAAGACCACGTTGGTGACTCAGCCCACTCAGTGACGCACCCCTCCTAAGGACGGCATGGAAGAGCACCAGTAAGCCAGTGACTCAACCACAGTAATAGGGTTAGAGGCAGAGAATCCCAGTGGAGAGAGGAGAACCAGCTAGGCAGAGACCGCGAGGGCGGTTTCGTCACTCCAGTGCCTTTCCGTTCACCTTTGTACCCCTGGGCCAGACTACACTCAATCTTAGGACCTACTGAAGAGATGAGTCTTCAATAAAGACTTTAAGGTTGAGACCGAGTCTGCGTCTCTCACATGGATAGGCAGACCATTCCATAAAAATGGAGCTCTATAGCAGAAAGCCCTGCCTCCAACTGTTTGCTTAGAAATTCGAGGGACAATAAGGAGGCCTGCGTCTTGTGACCGTAGCATACGTGTAGGACCAAATCGGAAAGATAGGTAGGAGCAAGCCCATGTAATGATTTGTATGTTAGCGGTAAAACCTTGAAATAATTCATTTGTAAACATAAAACATAATTCTACTATGACATTGTGGGATATTGTGTGTATTTTAAATTCAGACTTTAACACAACAAAATGTGGAAAAAGTCAAAGGGTGTGAATACTTTCTGAAGGCACTGTATATGCAGTCAGTGTTGACAGGGGGATTCCACTTTTTATTGGGGCCTGCTGGACTACAACAACAATTCTGAAGGGATCTTGTCCAACTCACAGATGTACAGTTTTCTGAGGTATATCTATTAGGGAGGCATGGTATATCGTCTTTCATATCGTTATCAGGCGATAATGGCTAGAAAAACATCATATCAGTATTGAATCACCTGGAATGAGTTAACCGTCTTTATAATCTTTTTCTGCAAAACTGACAGATGCCCAGCTGAAGCAGTTTAATATTGGAGAAAAACAAAAAGGTACAGTGTAGCACATGCCTGGGATATGGAAAACACCTTAAATGTACCGTAACCAGGTTTGCATCTAGGATACAGATGGAAAACACAGGGCCAAGTCAACAAGTAAAACAAAAACAAAGGAAAAATAAATTAACACAGTATACTACTCATTTGTAAAACAGGTTATCACATTATAGCTACATTATGGAACAGTTTCACAGACCCAGATTAAATAAAGATAACTAATTATTCCTTTAATATTAATCTCTAGTGGACAGACGTATAAAATGAGTCGCTGACGCCACTTCATGTGATATTAGTTCTGGGTTGAGAAAATGTTCTCACTAGACTAGCAAAGTCTCCGCCCCTCTAAACTGAAACTCTCTGACAGTTTCGGGCAAGTCTACGGCCAAATATCCCCTTCCCTTTCATAATTCAAAATATGTGAGCACCTGCAAAATCGTGATTTGTCCAAATGATCAGTTACTTGTTAGTTGTCACATTCCAGAGTCTGTCGACAGATATTACAATCATTTACGTTACCTGCATATGTCCAAGAGCCATTACAGTACCACACAACTTCAATGACCTTACAGCCTGTTGGGCTTTAAGCCAAATATCAGCTGTCATCTAAAAACAGACTGGCCAATAACTAGGTTTAGAGTGGTGAAAGATCAATGAAGATCCACAGTGCACAAAGGAAGTATAGAAGGAAGGAAGGAAGTATAGGAAGTATAGAATTCCCTGCAGGATTCCAGTGATGGTGACCCTCATCTGACTGTGCAGGCGGAGAGAGGAGGTGCTGCCGCTCTCTTTCATGCTCTTCATGTGTCTACACACCTCGACCCCACCATCACACACAGACAAAAAAACATGTATATCATTTGCATGGTTAAAAACAAGCTACTTTGCATTTTTGGTGGATACACAAAGTGTACAAAACATTAGGAACACCTGCTCTTTCCATGACATAGACTGACCAGCAAAATGTCCTTTCTCCTCCGTCTTGTCGTGTTCCATGTATATATCTTTTTATTCGCATATGTTTTAAAATATTTTTCTAAACTTCAACTTCAAAATACTCTCCTGCAACCCGCCACACCCAATGTGGTGTGGAACTGCTTTTTTTCTAAAGTATTTTTCTTTAACTCTGAATCGGAATCCCCCAACAGAAGCTAGCCAGCTAACTAGCTATTAGCTAGTAGTCAGCTAACCACTGCTAGCGGTCATCAGCTACCTTTAGCTCGGAGAGCTCTGGCTAGTTTGTACAGTGCCTTGCGAAAGTATTCGGCCCCCTTGAACTTTGCGACCTTTTGCCACATTTCAGGCTTCAAACATAAAGATATAAAACTGTATTTTTTTGTGAAGAATCAACAACAAGTGGGACACAATCATGAAGTGGAACTACATTTATTGGATATTTCAAACTTTTTTAACAAATCAAAAACTGAAAAATTGGGCGTGCAAAATTATTCAGCCCCCTTAAGTTAATACTTTGTAGCACCACCTTTTGCTGCGATTACAGCTCTAAGTCGCTTGGGGTATGTCTCTATCAGTTTTGCACATCGAGAGACTGACATTTTTTCCCATTCCTCCTTGCAAAACAGCTCGAGCTCAGTGAGGTTGGATGGAGAGCATTTGTGAACAGCAGTTTTCAGTTCATTCCACAGATTCTCGATTGGATTCAGGTCTGGACTTTGACTTGGCCATTCTAACACCTGGATATGTTTATTTTTGAACCATTCCATTGTAGATTTTGCTTTATGTTTTGGATCATTGTCTTGTTGGAAGACAAATCTCCATCCCAGTCTCAGGTCTTTTGCAGACTCCATCAGGTTTTCTTCCAGAATGGTCCTTTATTTGGCTCCATCCATCTTCCCATCAATTTTAACCATCTTCCCTGTCCCTGCTGAAGAAAAGCAGGCCCAAACCATGATGCTGCCACCACCATGTTTGACAGTGGGGATGGTGTGTTCAGGGTGATGAGCTGTGTTGCTTTTACGCCAAACATAACGTTTTGCATTGTTGCCAAAAAGTTAAATTTTGGTTTCATCTGACCAGAGCACCTTCTTCCACATGTTTGGTGTGTCTCCCAGGTGGCTTGTGGCAAACTTTAAACGACACTTTTTATGGATATCTTTAAGAAATGGCTTTCTTCTTGCCACTCTTCCATAAAGGCCAGATTTGTGCAATATACGACTGATTGTTGTCCTATGGACAGAGTCTCCCACCTCAGCTGTAGATCTCTGCAGTTAATCCAGAGTGATCATGGGCCTCTTGGCTGCATCTCTGATCAGTCTTCTCCTTGTATGAGCTGAAAGTTTAGAGGGACGGCCAGGTCTTGGTAGATTTGCAGTGGTCTGATACTCCTTCCATTTCAATATTATCGCTTGCACAGTGCTCCTTGGGATGTTTAAAGCTTGGGAAATCTTTTTGTATCCAAATCCGGCTTTAAACTTCTTCACAACAGTATCTCGGACCTGCCTGGTGTGTTCCTTGTTCTTCATGATGCTCTCTGCGCTTTTAACGGACCTCTGAGACTATCACAGTGCAGGTGCATTTATACGGAGATTTGATTACACACAGGTGGATTGTATTTATCATCATTAGTCATTTAGGTCAACATTGGATCATTCAGAGATCCTCACTGAACTTCTGGAGAGAGTTTGCTGCACTGAAAGTAAAGGGGCTGAATAATTTTGCACGCCCAATTTTTCAGTTTTTGATTGTTAAAAAAGTTTGAAATATCCAACAAATGTCGTTCCACTTCATGATTGTGTCCCACTTGTTGTTGATTCTTCACAAAAAAATACAGTTTTATATCTTTATGTTTGAAGCCTGAAATGTGGCAAAAGGTCGCAAAGTTCAAGGGGGCCGAATACTTTCGCAAGGCACTGTAGCCCATCTGTAATATAGCCCATCCAACTACCTCATCCCCATACTGTATTTATTTATTTATTTATCTTGCTCCTTTGCACCCCAGTATCTCTACTTGCACATTCATCTTCTGCACATCAATCACGCCAGTGTTTAATTGGTATATTGTAATTACTTTGCCACCATGGCCTATTTATTGCCTTATCTTGCCTCATTCGATTTTTTCTACTGTATTATTGACTGTATGTTTGTTTATTCCATGTGTAACTAATGTGTTGTTGTATGTGTCAAACTGCTTTGCTTTATTCCTGGCCAGGTTGTAAATGAGAACTTGTTCTCAACTAGCCTACCTAGTTAAATAAAGGTGAAATAATACAAAAATAAATGACAAAAAATCCAGGTGAAAGCTATGATCCCTTATTGATGTCACTTGTTAAATCCACTTCCATCAGTGTAGATGAAGGGGAGGAGACAGACTGAAGAAGGATTTTTAAGCCTTGAGATAACTGAGACAAGGATTGTGTTTATCTGCCATGCAGAGTGTGAATGGTCAAGACAAAATATTGATGTGCCTTTTAATGGGGTACGGTAGTAGTTGGCAGGCACACCAGTTTGAGTGTGTCAAGAACTAAAATGCTGATGGGTTTTTCACGCTCAACAGTTCAACAGTTCCCTGCATGTATCAAACATGGTCCACCACGGAAAGGACATCCAGCCAACTTGACACAACTGTGGGAAACATCAGAGTCAACATAGGCCAGTATCCCTGTGGAACGCTTTGGTCACCTTGTAGTCCATGCCCCAACAAATTGAGGCTGTTCTGAGGGAAAAGGGGGGTGCAACTCAATATTAGAAAGGTGTTCTTAATGTTTTGTATACTCAGTGTATGTGTATTCATTGTATTTATGGTATAGAGCTGTGGACAGGAATAATCTTGGTGTAGTATGAAGAAATAGTCCACATGGAAGATGAAAGTAGATCAAATGCTCAGTATGGGTGATTCCCAATATAATCTCCTTTCTCCTGGAGTGAGTACTTTTTCACCACTTCCCACACATCTAAAAGCATTGGATTGGTGGAGACATGGGCTACTGGGAGTTTCCACCCTATTTCTTATACCAGTCATTTCCTTTCAAATCTGGGAAGGAAAGTGAACAAGTGCACACTTTTGGATGGAAGTAGCAGATCATTTGGACATAGCCCATATCACTATGAGATGAACAACACATAAAGTCTGTATTCATAAACCGTCTCCGAGAAGCATTGCTGATCTAGGATCAGGTCACCCGTGCCCATAGGCATAAATGTATAATTATTGTGCAATTTATATCAATAGGCTACAATTCGGTTTTACTTTCATTATTTTAACATCGATCTATAGTGAAAAAAATACCGAAGAGCATTACATTCATAGATGGATTCTCCCTTTCTTGAAATAATAAATAATCACTGATCTCACATGACTTGGTTGGCAGCCTAGTGTAATATTTTCTTTCACTGTCCATCTGTCGGTGATGTCTTAAAGGATGGGAGGAATTAAGGATGCATAGGTTATCCCAAAACAGGGGTATTGTCTCCGTTATAGGCTTTTTGTTCCAGCTATACTGCTAACTTAGCAGTGGTGCGAAAAGTACCCAATTGTCATACTTGTGTAAAAGTTAAAATACCTTAATAAAAAATGACTCAAGTAAAAGTGAAAGTCACCAAGTAAAATACTACTTGAGTAAAAGTCTAAAAGTATTTGGTTTGAAATATACTTAAGTATCAAAAGTAAACTTAATTTCTAAAATATACTTAAGTATCGAAAGTAAA
Source organism: Oncorhynchus clarkii lewisi (assembly GCF_045791955.1). NCBI lineage: Eukaryota > Metazoa > Chordata > Actinopteri > Salmoniformes > Salmonidae > Oncorhynchus > Oncorhynchus clarkii. Next base: position 65,647,175 of record NC_092149.1, read on the forward strand.
AGTCTAAATATTTTCACATTCCTTATATTAAGTAAACCAGACGGCACAAATGTATTTATTCGTTTTTTTTACGGATAGCAAGGGGCACACTCACAAACAAAGCATGGGTGTTTTGTGAGTCTGCCATATAAGACGCTGTAGAGATGACCAGGGATCAAGTATGTTGATTCTTGTCCTGCTAAGCATTCTAAATATGACAAGTGCCTTAGGGTGTCAGGAAAAATGTATGGAGTAAAAACTAAATTATTCTTCTTTAGGAATGTAGTGGAGTAAAAGTAAAAGTTGTCAAAAATATAAATAGTACAGTAAAGTACAGATACCCCCAAAAAGTAGTACTTTAAAGTAGTTTTACTTAATTACTTTACACCACTGTAACTTAGATTACCACTTGTTCACCTTATAGAGGCTAGCGGCTAGACCTGTTAGGTTATAATAATGGACTGTACAATTGCTGTCTCAGATGGGGCTTTACCCAAACCCCTGCATTGTGGCTATGCCAGGTCCATTACAGGGGTTTGGGGCAGCCCATGAGCCCTACAGGGACATGCTATCCTTCTCCACGCAATCTGTGACTTATGTTCACAAGATAATAAGCAGAGACCTATAAGGTTACCAGTAGAGGCTGCTGAGGGGAGGACAGCTCATAATAATGAGTGGAACAGAGCAAATGGAATGTTATCAAACACATAGAAACCATGTGTTTTATGTATTTTCTACCATTCCACTGATTTCGCTCCAGCCATTACCACGAGCCCATCCTCCCCAATTAAGGTGCCACCAACCTCTTGTGGCGGTTACTTCATTGGAAGTGTACATAAAACAACATGCCATTACGCACAAATATGTAAGTTAACCTTTTGAAATACAGGCTGATGACCTAGATGTTACTCTCTAAGATGCTATGAAAAGTGTTGGTATATACTTGGAGATTGAAGAAAACATTTTACCTGAATTCGAAGAGCACAATGACAAGGACTGATGCACACAACTCATGTCTCTTCACAGTCTGACAACGCTCCATGGCCGTTAGAATGGGTTGCGTGTGCGAGCGCTCCCACGCGGGTGTGCAAAGGGCTGTTTGAACGAGTTTGTCAAGGTATTCCGCGCCAAGCGGGCGGAGAGGGTTGGCTTCATCCTGTGGGGAAATTGGGGACTAACGGCCAAGAGGAGAAACCAGGCTTTGGCTTTGTTGGCCAAGAGGCGCCATATTACTCATTGCCGAATGGCCAAGAGGAGAAGACTGAGGGACACATGAGGGGGGCAAAATCTGAAACCTATCGTCTTCATTCCTTTGAGTGCCGGGCTCCGGTTGCTTGGTTGGGAAGTCACGCTGTAGCGTGTGACCGTTCTGGAATTCCACCAGATTGTACCTAAGGGTGGTATTCTGCTGCATTGCAGAGTCCACTTGAATGCTTAGAGTACTGATGTTGGACACGTGAGTTTTGCACTTGGTCCTTTCGGTCTCAAACATATCTGTCATGGTTTGCAGATTGAGGACTTGAGTACGGAACGAGAGATTCAGTGAAGAGATTTCCTCCGCTTGCTTAGAAATCAATATTTCCATCTTCATCACCTGAGTTCTGTCATCATTCATTTGGTCAATGACTTCAATGAGTTCTGCTGACCTGTCATCCAACTTAGTCATTGGGTTCATTAACTGATCATCTTTGGTCTGCAGCAATTTGTAGTAGAACAGTGTTACTTTGAGTAACGTTCAACAAAACTGCAAGCATGTTATCAAGTTCTGCGCTCCTGTTTGTAGATAACTCGTGAGAATTATTTTAGGCAGCAGAATGTTTCCCTTTTCTGCATTTGTCATCAGTTTCCCGGTTCTCTCCACCTGTCCCTTTATGTCTACCGTTACCTGCTCGTGCTTCAGCTGTGCACTGCGGTATTGGACCAATGCCAATCTTGGATGGCAAGACATCAGGGCTAGACTGGAGAGAACTTTTACAAGGCCTGCGCCCGATGGTTGATTTTGGAGAGCGTTGTTCGCAATTTCTGCTATTTTTCCGCTAATGGCATAATTAGCGTTGGTATCGCTGCTGTGGTCAGAGATCAATCCATTTATGGGTAGAGGTTCACTAATTAGCGGGCAAGTGGCGACTACCTCCTCTGATAGCTTGCACATTATTAGAACATTTGAAAGGAAAAAAAATTTCCTAATTTTCCAAAGTTTGGTTTTGGAATACGTTGGAAGCTGCAAAGAAGATTTTAATCTATTTATAGATGTTATTGAACCATAGGTACTGTACCAGTAATGTGGGAGTTGGACGTGAATTAATTTGCAAAAGCAAATTGAATTAATTAATCAAACATTGATAATGATTAATCATACCTGGATAGGCTATCTGGGAATTAAACTTAAGAAGTTAACCTGAGTAGTTGGATCATCTAGGTTACTATTGAAAAGTTTATAATGTCTCATTTAATTGGAAGAACCTAAAAAAAGGTTTGTTCGACAATTTATCTTATTAGATTGAACGAGACGATGATATCCAATCAATTGGGATTGTCTGGATTATCATAAATGTAACCAGTAGAGCAAATGTTATGGTACATTCCCCACTAGGTTCACTTCTCCATAAGGCCTGAAGCCACATGGGATTCCCGCTGGAGGCGCAACTTCCGTCAGTACAGGGGTTACTGAATGTGCTTTGCAAAAGCAAATTTTACTGATTGATCAATTTTAATGATAAATCAAACCCATATAGGCTATTTGGGAATTAAACGTTAAATGAACCTGAAAACCTTGTTGATCTAGGTTAATGTGAAAAGTTTTAATTGTCTCATTGTAGAAAACAAATCAATTTGGATATTGTTTAAAATGTCCATTGGAAAAAGGTAAATCTAGCAATTTTACTTATTAGTTAAATTGAATGAGACATCAATATCCAATCAATTGTGATTGGCTGGCGGGACTTCCATCGCCCAAGGCGGAGGAATTTCATCGTGACACAGGGAAAAACAAAATGGCTGTTTTTCCTTTGTTAGCTTAGCATCTCGTGCAAGCTAATCCTCCCTTTGTACACTTTCAAGCATAACATAGGATCCCCTTCAGCAAGGGAAAGGGGTTTACTTATAACGTATTATGGTAAAACCCCTTTAGGCGTTATTTTGACGATGTTTAACCAGAACGTGCGGCAAACATCCAAATGCACCATGGTCTCCTCACGCTACTGAAAACGAGGGACAGAGGATTATCACTTGGTCAAGCTAATATATCCTTAAATTTCAATCGGTTGGCTCTTTGTCATCGCTTGAGAAATGAATAATGACTGAGTCTACCCAGTTCCTCACACGGGCCACCATAAATGTTGTGTCTCTAGCTATCATTAAATGTGAAGACTTACTTTATCAAATCAATTCTTGGTAATTATTATTACATGATTAATCTAGTCGTGTAAATTTAATTAACTAGGAAGTCGGGGCACCATGGAAAATCTTCAGATTACAAAGTTATAATTTTCCGAAAATAACTCTTCAGATATTTTAATATCTGATCAATTAGTCTTCTGTTAATGAATTATTCTTTAACAATCTAATTTCAAACGTTGTAGAATTCTTAGTTGTCTGCACGAACTCAGCCTAAACCACGAATCACCAATTTATTTACTAACTAAATAATCACAGAAATGCATAAACAAACAAACAGTAGATATTGGTTACTAACAATGATAGGGAAGATTCCCTAGTGGGCTAAGTGGGCAAAGGAAAGGGGGTGTGGACCGATTGTCACGCCCTGACCTTAGAGAGACGTTTTATTTCTCTATTTGGTTAGGTCAGGGTGTGATGTGGGGTGGGCATTCTATTTTTTGTTTTCTAGGTTTCTTTATTTCTATGTTTTGGTCGGGTATGTTTCTCAATCAGGGACAGCTGTCTATCGTTGTCTCTGATTGGGAATCATACTTAGGTAGCCCTTTTTCCCTCCTTTCAGTGTGGGTAGTTAACTTTGTTTGTGGCACTTAGCCCTGTAATATTCACGGTTGTTTCTTTCATTTGTTGGCGACATTTAAAAAATAAAATAAAATGTACGCTCACCACGCTGCACTTTGGTCTACTTCCAACGACCCCCGTGACACTGATAAAGGAGCGGGAAAGACCGAATGGATTTACTACACACAGTGGGTAATTATATTAATTGAAATGCTGATCCTTTGCACATGAACGGACGCTCATTTGGGAATAATTGCATTTATTTATTATAAACATATTATAAAGTGAAGGTCTCTCACAAAACACTACTGTAATATAAAGTAAGCAAAATAAACAATTCCCCTCCTCTCTCCAGTGCTGTTCTTGAACGCACCCAGCACAAATCCCACCTGTAGCGGAGCTACGCTTCCAACGTTGCTATTCCTAAATGACATTTCTAACATGAAAGCAAACATGTACCTGGAGCTCGAGCCTAGTAAATTAACACACAGAGAATTCCTCACCCATCCTTATATGATGCAAGTCAAAAACAAAAACAATAACGGGTGTCCTGATCCCAACACACCTACCATGACAGAGAGCAAAATACAAATATAAGACGTCATGGCTTAGCCATATAAAAAGGTCTAACAAATCATATTGACGCCTCTGAGGTCCATGCCTGTCCCAAATAACAACTTAAAAACAATGTCACTTTGGTAAAAACAGTTTATTTACATGGATATTGGGATCTTACCACATTGATCTATCAGTAAACTATAGTATAATCTGACAAAATAATGTATATGTTGAAAGATAATGATAAAATAATTCCACTCTGAAACCTTAACTTTATGAAATTGATTAGAATCATAAAATTATAATCTGATGTGTGTAGTCTTAGTTGGAATTAGGTTAAACAATGGATCTGTATAGTGGAAAAAAAGACTGTCTGAGCAAGGCGTAGGATTTGAACTTGGATGTGGGTGCCTAGGAAAATACAGAAGAACAATTAAAACTGTGTTTGGACCGACCGGGCTAGGCCTCTAAGGAACTTATGATAGCATAGGAAGTACTTCTCAAGGATTCTCTAACCTCGGGGGAGTGGAACTGCCGGTAGTGATACACAGTGGATACAACTCACCTACTGTTTGTATGTATGTGCATAGGATAACTATTGTTTGTGTGGAAGTATGTGCGCAGCTATAAAATGGATGTCTTTGTATAATGGACTTCAGAATGTTCTCTGAATAAACTATACTATCTTTTCGCCTACCCATGGTATAGGATCTCTCCTTGAGATGTTTGGCTGCGGATCTGAGAACTTTCTCTCTGTCCTGGTACCTCAGGATCCGAATGAGGAAGGGTTGTGGGTTCTGAAGAGGGGATGGGCGAGTGACCTGTGTCCATTCGATAACCAGGGGTTCAGAAAAACGTTCTTTGCCCACTAGGGAGGGGATAATGGCAGCAGAGAAATAAATGTGGTCCGTCCCCTCACAGCCCTTACAGAGGCTGATAAATCTAATGTTGCATCGCCTACTGTAGATTTCCAAATGGTCAACCTTATTCATCAAGTATTTGTTGTTTTTGGGCAGTTTCTGTAGTTCGGTCCCCATTCCCTCTAGCTTGTCCTCAGCAGTGTTGACGCACTCTTCAGCTTCTTCCATTCGTGATCCTAGCGTGTTGAAAGTCGTTGTCAAACGTGAGATGGAGTTTTTGTATTCAACCAACTGCTGAGATGGAACAGCTGAACTCAGCCATTTTCAAGTAAAATTGTGTTGTGAGGGAGTCATTGCATTCTTTGATCACTTTGAGGATGTGCGCTAGCCTAGCTTCTTCCTGAGGTGTCATAGTGCCATCTTGGGTTTCTGAGGCCATGGTCAGAGGTTCTTTCTCCGTCATTTCTTGGTCTGTTTCGGTGCTTCCCTTGCCTTTTTTTTTGTTTCATAGACATACCACCACTCTTGGCTATAGCGTAGTAATAAGGAATCACATTTTAGTATAAGTTTTTTAAAGATTAATCGGGAGCTCTCGGTCACGCTTCTTCCTAGCTTCGCTGCATCGCGTGACTCCACGTTTAAATTTTTGTTCAGTATACATGTATAACTAGCAACATGTAGATGACCAACTAGCTAGATGGAAAATGGTTGGTTCCAGTTATCGAAGAAGTTAACTGCTTAACGTTACGGTACGCTTAATTGTGAATTGATCTGCCCCCTATGAATGTTGCTACTCCTGTCGAGATCAGTGCCGTTTTTATAGTACTTCGCCTGGTTGGAAAGATAAAAGAAAATCTCCTCTGCCATTGAAGTCCAAGCTTCATAAAACAGAAAACTACAATAACAGTTAACTAGATAGCTAACGTTCGCAAATTTTTGTGGTGGCAGGTAGCCTAGTGGATAGAGCGCTGGGCCAGTAAATGAAAGGTTGCTAGATCAAATCCCTGAGCTGACAAGGTAAAAACATGTTGTTCTGTCCCTGAACAAGGGAGTTAACCCACTGTTCCTAGGTCATCATTGTAAATAAAAATGTGTTCTTAACTGACTTGCCTAGTTACATGTAGAAAATAAAACTCTGGCTAGTTAAATAAGTAAAGTAGATAGCAGTGTCTTCCTATTTAACAATATTTTCTAATATTGAGAAAAATATATGGTAAAGAATGTGTTCTCTTTCCAGTCTTTTCGGTCCCCTGAAGTAGTAGCTAGTAAGCAGGCAGTCGCCCACATATACTGAGCACTTTATGGCTGCTTTTCCTTTACTCTGCGGTCCAACTCCACCCAAACCATCTCAATTGGGTTGAGGTCAGGTGATTGTGGAGGCCAGGTCATCTGATGCAGCACTCCATCACTCTCCTTCTTGGTCAAGTATCCCTTACACAGCCTGGAGGTGTGTTGGGTCGTTGTCCTGTTGAAAAACAAATGATAGTCCCACTAAGCGCAAACCAAATGGGATGGTGTTTTGCTTCAGAATTCTGTGGTAGCCATGCTGGTCACCAGCAAGCACCCCCACACAATCACACCTCCTCCTCCATGCTTCATGGTGGGAACCACACATGCAGAGATCATCCATTCACCTACTCCTATGGACAGATATTCAAATCTTCACCTAGTCTCACAAATATATGGCGGATGGAACCAAAAATCTCAAAATTGGACTCAACAGACCAAAGGACAAATGTCTACTTGTCTAATGTCCATTGCTCGTGTTTCATGGCCCAAGCAAGTCTCTTCATATTATTGGTGTCCTTCAGTAGTTTCTTTGAAGCAATTCGACCATGAAGGCCTGATTTCACGCAGTCTCCTCTGAACAGTTGATGTTTAGATGTGTCTGTTACTTGAACTCTGTGAATCATTTATTTGGGCTGCAATGTCTGAGGCTGGTAACTCTAATGAACTTATCCTCTGCAGCAGAGGTAACTCTGAGTCTTCCTTTCCTGTGGCGGTCCTCATGAGAGCCAGTTTCATTATTATCGAGCTTAATAGTTTTTGCGATTGCACTTTAAGGAACTTTCAAAGTTCTTGAAATGTTCTGTATTGACTGACCTTCATGTCTTAAAGTAATGATGGACTGTCATTTCTCTTTGCTTGTATGAGCTGTTCTTGCCATAATATGGACTTGGTCTTTTACCAAATAATGCTAGCTTTATATATCACCCCTACCTTGTCACAACACAACTGATTGGTTCAAACGCAATAACAAATAAACTTATAACAAGGCACACCTGTTCATTGAAATGCATTCCAGATGAAGCTGGTTGATAGTTTTGATATGTTTAACACTTTTGTTGGTTTCTGCATGATTCCATTTTTTATTTCATAGTTTTGATGCCTTCACCATTATTCTACAATGTAGAAAATAGTCCAAATAAAGAAAAACCATTGAATGAGTAGGTGTGTCAACTTTTGACTGGTACTGTACACAAGCATTTCGCTACACCCACAATAACACCTGCTAAATATGTGAATGCGACCAATAATATTTGATCTGATTCATTCTATCGATTTATGACATTCTGGCGAGCAAGGGTTTATTTAGTCTATTAGGGCAGCATATAATGACAAAAGGGAAGCTGCATGCATCTAATTGCAGTATAGACAAGTTGACTAACAAATAGCCTTCCAAAATGTCAGAAATAGTAAGCAGAAACATATCTAAATCAGGAAAAAAATATTATCACATACATGTTTTGTAAGTCGTGGGTCTGGTGCCATTGCGGTCTGGTGTGGGTGAACAAACAGCTGACCCCCACACCATTAAAATCCACAGATACAGTGCCTTGCAAAAGTATTCATCCCCCTTGGCATTTTTCTTATTTTGTTCCATTACAACCTGTAATTTAAGTTGATTTTTATTTGGATTTCATGTAATGGACATACACAAAATAGTCCATATGAAGAAGTGAAATGAAAAAATGTCTTGTTTCAAAAAAAATAAACTGAACAGTGGTGCGTGCATATGTAGTCACCCCCTTTGCTATGAAGCCCCTAAATAAGATTTGGTGCAGCCAATTACCTTCAGAAGTCACATAATTAGTTAGATTCCACACAGGTGGACTTTATTTAAGTGTCACATGATCTGTCACATGATCTCACTGTATGTATATATATATATATATACACACCTGTTCTGAATAGCAGAGATTTGAAAATCTGTCCATAGGACCACTTTAAGCCATACACCCCACAGAGCTGGGCATTACGGAAGAGTGGCCAGAAAAAAAGCCATTGCTTAAAGAAAAAAACAAGCAAACACGTTTGGTGTTCACCAAAAGGCATGTGGGAGACTCCCCAAACATATGGAAGATGGTACTCTGGTTAGATGAGACTAAAATGCAGCTTTTTGGCCATCAAGGAAAATATTATGTCTGGCGCAAACCCAACATCTCTCATCATACCGAGAACACCATCCCCACAGTGAAGCATGGTGGTGGCAGCATCATGCTGTGGGGCTGTTTATCCATCGGCAGGGACTGGGAAACTGTCCAGAATTGAAGGAATGATGGATGGCACTAAATACAGGGAAATTCTTGAGGGATACCGGTTTCAGTCTTCAAGAGATTTAAGGCTGGGATGGAGGTTCACCATCCAGCAGGACAATGACCCTAAGCATACTGTTAAAGCAACACTCGAGTGGTTTAAGGGGAAACATTTAAATGTCTTGGAATAACCTGGTTAAAGCCCAGGCCTCAATCCAATTGAGAATCTGTGGTAGATTGCTGTACACCAGTGGAACCCATCCAACTTGAAGAAGCTGTAGCAGTTTTGCCTTGAATAATGGGCAGAAATCCCAGTGGCTAGATGTGCCAAGCTTATAGAGACATTCCCCTTAGAGACTTGCAGCTGTAATTACTGCTAAAGGTGGCTCTACAACGTATTGACTTTGGGGGGGGGGGGGGGGGTGGGGGTGAATAGTTATGCAAGTTTCCTTTTTTTGTCTTATTTCTTGTTTTACAATAAAAAAATATTTTGCATCTTCAAAGTGGTAAAAAAAAAACTGCCAAGGGGGGTGAATACTTTCGCAAGCCACTGTACACGCATGCACACACACACACACTTCCAGAGCAATTAGACATGAATCCACACGTTATGAATACATGGTAACTTTTATAATTACATGGATTATTGCTTTTGACATAAAATCAAATGAGTAGTTGCTGATGAAGGAAGGGTTCCCGCTGGGCAGGGTAGATGCAGTAGTGACAAGAGGCAGTTACGCTAATGTTACGGTGTGCTGAAACTTCAATACTTTTTCAATAATATAATTTTTGTTACTTTCAGTACGTCTGTCAAATGTGTCAAGTCATATACAGATTGAGAGGATCGAGTCTGTCTGGTATTTTGTCTAAAACTTCTCAAGGGGGCAGCAGTAAGCTAGCCAGGCTACTTGCGCTTGTGGATACAGCTGACACAGCGTGACCATCCACTTTTGAGAGCAAGGGAGAGGAGAGAAAAAATGCTGACAGCATGGCTTCTTACAATGAAAGCAAACTACTTAAATAGTTTGCTTATAGAACAGCTGATTAGGGCCAGCCCACTGGATCAACTAAGCAAAAGGTGTTACGAAGCTAGACCGGTTGTTATGGCCTAAGCAAAAGCTGTTACGAAGCTAGGCCGGTTGTCTGAGGACGTCGGAAGATGACGTGGATACTGGCCACTAGGGGCAACAGTGAGCGCTGTTACCTTTAAACCTCTAGTAACTCCCCATCCCGCATGAGGGAGCGTAATCATCGACTGACACTAATTAGCATAACGCAACGGACATAAATATTCCTAGAAAATATTCCTATTCATGAAAATCACAAGTGAAATATATTGAGACACAGCTTAGCCTTTTGTTAATCACCCTGTCATCTCAGATTTTCAAAATATGCTTTACAGCCAAAGCTAGACAAGCATTTGTGTAAGTTTATCGATAGCCTAGCATAGCATTTTGTCCAGCTAGCAGCAGGTAACTTGGTCACGGAAATCAGAAAAGCAATCAAATTAAATCATTTACCTTTGATGAGCTTCGGATGTTTTCACTCACGAGACTCCCAGTTAGATAGCCAATGTTCCTTTTTTCCAAAAATATAATTTTTGTAGGCGAAATAGCTCCATTTGTTCTTCAGGTTTGGCTGAGAAATCGCCCGGAAATTGCAGTCACGAAAACACTGAAAAATATTCCAAATTAGCTCCATAGTATCGACAGAAACATGGCAAACGTTGTTTATAATCAATCCTCAAGGTGTTTTTCAAATATCTATTCGATAATATATCCACCGGGACAATTCGTTTTTCAATAGGACCGATTGGAATAATGGCTACCTCTGTATTTTACGCAAGAATAACTCTGGGAGCATCAGGTGACCACCTGCGCAATGAAGCCGCTTACGGGTATTCTTCAACATAAATGTGTAAAACTACGTCACAATGCTGTAGACACCTTGGGGAATACGGAGAAAAAGTAATCTGGTTGATAGCCCATTCACTGCTCAATAGGGACGCATTGGAACGCAGCGCTTTCAAAACATGAGGCACTTCCGGATTGGATTTTTCTCAGGCTTACGCCTGCAACATCAGTTCTGTTATACTCACAGACAATATTTTTACAGTTTTGGAAACTTTAGAGTGTTTTCAATCCTAAGCTGTCAATTATATGCATATTCTAGCATCTTGTCCTGACAAAATATCCCGTTTACTACGGGAACGTTGTTTTTCCAAAAATGAAAATGCTGCCCCCTAGTCACAAAAGGTAGGTTTCAGTTTGGCTAGGATGTTGTGGATGGGTGTAAGCATCTGCCTCTGGTTCCAAAGGTTGCATATTTTGACATTTTTGTTTTAAAGTTGCAGTATGTAGAAATCGCTCCACCATTTTCTGTATGCAAAAATTCTAAGTTTGCCTAATTTCAGTTTGTGACAAAACAAAGTATAGTGTAGAGAATCAATGTACCATCTAATCCGCTGTGAAATAGTTTCCATAACAATTAATATTCTTAACAAAAAAACTAAACTTACGAATGGGAAGCATAGAAATAGCACACTTTGAACAGATCAATCGCTTCTTAGACTTGCTTTCAATGAGGAGATCTATAACTCATATATTTATGTGAATTTGGTCGGGTTGCCGAAAAGTTACACAACGCCCCTTTAAGCCTATTCCAAACCTTAACCCTTACCGTAGCCATTTGGAATTCATGCCTAAACTTAACCTTATACACTTTGAAATTTGACGTTTGGAACATCTTCTAAATTTGACGTTTGAGAAACATGGATGAACGTCAAATTCTGACGTGAGACTGAGAACTTTTAGACAATACAGTGCAGTGTAAAGGAGGTTGTGTTGCAAAACGACAAACTATTTCACACATGACATTTGTATTGTAACGTTATTCTACGAGCAACGAAATACTAATTATTTTTGAGTGACAGTGACATGAACATATATTCAGCATGACTCTCATTTGAGCATTATAATAAATTATGAGTACAAACCAAAAGTTATATGAAATACAATCATAACCTAGCTATGACAGCAATATATTTAGACTACTTCACAATTGTCTGGGATTGCTAGCAGTAGCCACTAGCTAGCCAGCAGCCCTGGGTGGAGCATTGCACCCTGGGAGTTGAAATACACTCTGGGAATTGTAGTACGCTGTGTAAAATCCATTGTATTTCTATTCTGTGTACGCTATTGCATTTTAGAACCTTCAGAAATTAGCTTCAAATAGTGTTTTATGTCGTTTTGGAATGAAACTATTAATTTAATATATTACATTATTTAGCTGTAATGCATAATTAATCATGGGTCAAATTACATTCATTAGACCTAATATAATGGCCATATATGTTCAAATTAACCCTGATATGTATCAAATACAATGTTTAGACAGTTTAGATGTAATTGTACAATTGTTTTGTATGCTCTTGGTCTCAGATATGGTTTTGCATAAGGAAAATGTAAGACATTCTTCTGTTATTAAATATGGTGTTTTATTTTTGAAGGAAATTGAATATAGAATATATTATCTTTGTCATTTTAGTTTTACTAGTTATCAATTCAATGTTTTAAAAAATGAAGTCAGGTGGTTATTCTGTGACTTTAGCTAATATACTTTCTTTTTTTGCCACTGTTTCATTTCAGTATCATTTTGGTATCGGGAGCGAGGTGTATGCTAATCCTAACCTGCTGTGGTGCACCAAAAATAACAAACGTAGCGGCACTACTGTCTAATTGGTTTGTCTATTGTCTTCAGGAGAATTAACATGGCTTTGTATTTATGTACCACGAGATGTCTGTGCTTTTATAGGATGGCTGTTGATACATACAAACTAATAGACAGTACCTTCAGAAAGTACTCAAATCCCTTGACTGTTTTGTGTTACAGCCTGAATTTAAATTTGATTAAAATTAGATGTATGTGTCACTGGCCTGCCTACACATGATACCTCGTAATGTCAAAGTGGAATTATGTTTAAAATGTGTGTGTTTTTTTTACAAACAAACAAAATATTATGAAAAGCTGAAATGTCTTGAGTCAATAAGTATTCAACTCTTTGTTATGGCAAGACTAAAAAAAGTTCAGGCATAAAGCCACAGAAGTTGTACGGACTCACAGTGTGTAATAGTTTTGAACATGCTTTTTTAAGATCCCTCAGTCAAGCATAGATTCAACCACAAGGACCTTGGCTGGGTTTGCCAAAAGCATCATAGCACTAAGATCATCTTTTATCCATTTAGTTTCAATGAAATGAAGATGATCTTCGTGCTACGGTGCTTTTGGGAAACCCAGACCAGGATGGTTTTCCAATGTCTCGCAAAGAAAGGCACCTATTTGTAGATGGGTAAAAAGAAAAAGCAGACACTGAATATCCTTTTGAGCATGGTGAAGTTTTCAATTAGACTTTGGATGGTGTATCAAAACAACACTGGCTAAGGCAAAATAATATCACACAAACATTCAACTAATAAAGAACATTTGTTAATTGTTTGTGTGATATTATTATGTCCTAGCCAGGGATATGACAGTTAGGATTGAAGGGAATTGTTCGCATTAATTTAAGAAATACCTGTTTAGGGCCTTTTGGATTAGACCTACTGTAAAGCGCTCCATGTCACTAAGATCCATTGGTTGTCTGAAGTCTCCACCAGCCCAAAAGGAAAATACAGGCAACATAACGTACTCTGTTCTATATTATTTATTTATAGAGCACACAAAGCAAAGTCACTAAGTCACACTGAACCAAAAGCAGAATATAATGCAATTAAAGTCCACACAAGTCTTTTTTTATTAAGTTAAATCTGTTACAAATTCACCAAAAACACAATTTCACACAATAAAAGTCGCACTGCATGCACATTTTTTTTAAACAAGTTCAAATTAATATATATATATATATATATATATATATATATATATATATATATATATATTAATCAAAAGCACCTCAAACATAGAACATGTAAGAATTCACTCTATAGCCATTTATAGTGTACATTATAGGGAAATAATGCATGTTCTAGAATTCCCTTCTAGCCAATCAGAATCAAGTATTCAACAATGCCATGGTATAAATGGTACTGGGTGTACAAAGCATTAAGAACATCTGCTCTTTCCATGAAATTGACTGACCATAATCAAGGAATAATTTAGGCAATGTCAAAGACGTCAAGGTGTCATTGTAATATTCAATAAATCCAATATAGTCCTGGGGTAGATGGACTTAATCTGTGTCCATGACATTTGCCCTTAATCTTCCTTTTTAACTAAACACAGCATGACATGTAAATCTAACAATGCATATGGGTCAATGTCATACAACCGTGATTGTTTCATCCTTCATCCACAAAACTTCAATGACCTTGCAGCCTGAAGGCTTTGAGACAAATATAAGCTGCCCTCTGTCTGAAAACAGACTGACCAACACCCAGGTTTACAGTGATGACAAAAATGCAGAGAGATGACTGTGTGGAAAATATTAAACTTATTGTCAAAGTCTCTACTAGGGGAAGGCTTCCATCATCGTCATCATCAGCGAAGATCCACAGAGCAAAAAGGAAGTGATGGTGGCCCTCGTCCGACTGTGTAGTCGAGGAGAGGAAAAGAGTCTGCCGCTCTCTTTCATGACTAAGGCCATTTTCACATATAGACATGCCACATTTGTGTAATAGTATTTTTGAGCCAGAAGCAGTGTAATTTGTTGAGGTGTGCTGTTATTTCCAGAGACATTGATGAGAAAAACTACTGAAATATTAACAGCAACATCAAACAAAATGAACGGGCTTACAATAAACAGGTTCCAGTAGATGATGATTTTGATGTTCCTGTTCACCCAGATGAAGAGCTCTCGCATTACTTGGACTATTGGGATTATAAGAAAAAATGTAGCTTCCAGGTGTTAAAATACTGAACACCCCACCAGAGCCAGGGATTTCAGGAATGTCTCTCAGGCAACAAGATAACTAAATAAATGTAGCATAACCTTTTTAAATCGTATATACAAAAATGAATGAGCTTTAACAATGTAAATGTAGAACTTTACATAAGCTTTAAAAAGCCCTATTAACATGAGTTTATATGCCATCATTGGTCTAAGTCCTCTTTGCATTCACATCAATATGTTTAGAATGGAACCAAGATCTTTTTCCAACATTCACTCAGTGCACTCTGGGTTTTTACAAAGTGCAGGACAAGCCATTCCATCAGAAGGTGCTATCAGACAGCTAGATACCTACTTACATTTTGGAAGCTAAAAGATTGCATTTAGTAAAAAGATAAAACAATAATTGTAATCAGAAGATACTATTAACATGTATATATTATTAATAACAAAATAAATAGCAAAATAATAACTGCAGATACAATAATGCTACTGCCCCTTTTAAGAGCTCAAATTGTTTTTGTATGCTATGTTGTGATTCTCACCAAATATGTTGTCTTCTCACGCTATTCAAACCCCACTATCAAATAAACACTTTATGACACTATCTTAGCCTATAGATCACATATTGCAAACAAATAATCTGAACAAAAAATCCACACATTATTGGAATTTCTGTGGATCCTTAACAGTCGCATATCAATATCTAAAAACAGCTTACGCTTGTTCCGCGAACCTGTACAACATCATCTCTCTTTTATGTCACCATTGTGAGGGTGTATGGCGGGGAAAACAGTGTTGTAGTAGTCTAGCGTGTGTTGCGGTAATGGGAATAATGACAAGCGCAGGGGGTGGCAGGTAGCCTAGTGGTTAGAACGTTGGGCCAGTAACTTAAAGGTTTGCTGGATCGAATTCCTGAGCTGACTGGTTAAAAATCTGTTGTTCTGAACAAGGCAGTTAACCCACTGTTTCCCGGTAGGCCATTGTAAATAAGAATTTGTTCTTAACTGACTTGACTAGTTAAATAAAAGCCACTTGGGGAGCTTCTTCTTCTTTGTTTTTTAAATGGCGGTTGGCAATCATCGCCAAAATTGGACTGGAGTGTAAATCCATAACAGTTTGTAAAACAAAGAAAAAAATGTTACACTTCTGACTTAACCTACACTCATTAAAAACCCACTACCCCATTCCACTACTTTTACCCTGTCTGCTCCTACACCGTGCCAATGGCCTGGGAGGACAGGCCACCACCAAAAACACACACTATAACTATTCTGAAGTCAAATCTCGTACACCCGAGTAAATCTCTGCAGCTGCCACCACAACATATATTTTCTGTGATTTATGTTCCATTTCTGTGGTAGTTTTTTATTTTAAAAGATTATTAGGATCCCCATTAGCCAACGCCAAAGGTGATTATGACCATTGCTATAAACCATTGCTATAAACTGTAAGGGGCCAACATTTATGAAGCATATATCCCTCATTGGCCTATCCCTCTATGCTGACACAGATCTACTACTTACACGGATCCTCTTAGAATCCCTCAACCTTGGCTCATCCTCCTCTAGTTTCTTCACTGACTCCTCATATGACACACTCTGCACTACTCTGACCATTCCCACCTCAACCTGCCTCTCCCGCACAGGGCAATTCCGATCCTAAGCAACATGGGGACTCTTACAATTGACAAACACAACTTTTCCCACCAAAACTACACATTCCTCTATCCCTGGGAAGCTTCATGTTCACATAAAAAGTCTGCTGCCAAATGTCCCCTTCCTTTTAGAAATTCGAAAGATGCGAGCACCTGTGAAATTGTGATTTGTCCAAATGATCAGTGATGAAAAATCTGCGTAGCAGAACAAAGTTCCTTGTTAGTTGTTGCATGCCAGTCTATCGACAGATGCTACTACCATTTCTGTTACTTGTATATGTGCAAGAGAGATTACAGTACCACAGTGACAGTATCATCCACACAACTTCAATGACCTTGCAGCCTGTTGAGCTTTGAGCCAAATATCAGCTGCCCTCTGTCTGAAAACAGACTGACCGATACCAAGGTTAACAGTGGTGCCAAACATGTACAGAGAGATGACAGTGTTGAAAAAAGTATAGTTGAAGACCATAGAGAAATTGATGCTGAAGAAAGAAATGAAGATCCACAGCGCACAAAGGAAGTAGAGAATTCCCTGCAGGATCCCAGTGATGGTGACCCTCATCTGACTGTGCAGGCGGGGAGAGGAGAAGGTGCTGCCACTCTCTTTCATGCTCTTCATGTGTCTATACAGGTAGCACACTGTGACCCAGCTCGACCCCACCATCACACACAGACAAAAAAACATGTAGATAACTTTGCAATAGAAACACACCAGGACAGTGTAATACAGTCCATCTGTAGAGCCAGAAACAGTGTCGTTTGTTGATGTGTAAGTGATGTTATTGTTTCCCTCAACATCTTTGAAACAATAAACTAGTGATGTATTAACAGCCAAGTCAAACAGAAAGAAAATTCTGTCGACAAACAGGCCCCAGTAAATTATGATTTTGATGTTCCTCTTCACCCAGATGAAGAGAGCTCGCTGGGCTGGGACGATCTGGGTGTAGTAGAAAAAATTCAGCCAAACAGAGGTTGACATGCTGGTAAATGCAGTGAACAACACTAACATATCAACATACTGGATCTCTTCGCTGTAAGTGAGTAGCCACACGCATTCCACCGTGATAAGAGAGACCAGGAAAATTGTGGTGCAGAAAACCAAGAATCCCAGGAGTAACTTCACAGGCTGTTTGAGACCCTCTCTGCCTCGCGGTGGACAGAAAAGGCAAAAAGCAAAAAACAAGTTGACTAATATGTTGACAATAGCCAGAGGCCCGTTGACTATGATATAAGCCAATTCATCCATCACGATATAGGTAAACAACATTTCTGAAAATCCAGAGGTTTATTGTATGTTTACAGGGAGTTACTCTGGGTGCTCAAGTGATGGAAAAGAAACCCTGTCAATATCTGAGGGTCTGAGGTGTCTGAGGCAACATTGAAATCAAATTCAAATACAACCAATGCACATTGGAAATATGTAAATGATTGGTCAGCAACAGAAACCAAAAAGGAAGGAATATCTGCATGTAGCATTGCATAAGCTTCCTGTATGCTTAAAAACACACTACTTTCCATTTTTTGTGGTATAGATGTGTCTTTATGATATAGAGCTGTGGACAGGAATACTATTGGTGTTGTATGAAGAAATCATCCACATGGAAGATGAAAGTAGATCAAATGCTCAGTATGGGTGATTCCCAATATAATCTCCTTTCTCCTTGAGTGTGTACTCTTTCACCACTTCCCACACATCTAAAACATTAGATTGGTGGAGACATGGGCTACTGGGAGTTTCCACACTTTCTTATACCAGTCATTTCCTTTCAATTAGTGATTGGAAGTGAACAAGTGCACACTTTGGGAGGAAGTAGCAGATAATTGGGACATTGTCCATATCACTATGAGATCAACAACAGTCTGTATTCATAAACCGTCTCAGAGAAGCATTGCTGATCTAGGATCAGGACCCCACCCATGGCCATTTAATCATATTCATTATAATCAAAAAGGCGGGAACTGATCCTAGATCAGCACTTCTACTTTGATACACTTCAAGAATATAGGCCGCTAAGTTTGAGTGTGATCATGCAAATACAATTTCCCAGAATGATCACTTTTAAAGAGTCAGTTTTACAGAACTTTATCTTATTTATTATTAAATACATGTCTGACTAAAACGCCAGAGGTAAGAGACCATTCATATTAGAAGGAAGACAACAAATACATACAAGGAAACTCCATCTATTTGTAATTAAGCCTGCTGTTTTTAAAGTACATATTTATGCAAACAATCAACGAGATCTGAAACTTGGCATGGTGATTGATCTGAATTCATCCAAGATTCTCATACACACACACTTATGGTCCAAACTTCAGATGTTACTCCTTATAGAATAGGGTGGGGTATTATGAGTCCCTCTTACAATGCAAGATGTTGAAAATGTCTTCATACATTTCTAACAGTTGAAATATTCAATCAATAACAACTGTTGTACTGTTCAGACCAACAGACTGCAGCAGACCATCATTCAATCTGTCATATGAAACCACTTTGGTGCATCTATTCGTCATCTGACAAATACATAGCATTTTTGACATACATGTTTTTCCATCTCATATGTAGTTAAATATCTTCCCAATGTAACAATACTTCACACACACAAAACAAGTTCGGCAGCTTGTCTTTTCAACCTGCATTTTCAGTGAAATAAAATAAGATAATCTACAATTCACAGCAGTTGGCAAATGGGTGTCTACGCGTGCACACACAAAAACACACTCACTTTGCGGAACAGACATTTTTCCACACATTATGAATTCATGCTAACTTTTATAATTTATGGATTATTGCTTGTGACATATAATCAAATCATATGATCAAATCGTATGATCCAAAATCAGTGTGAAGTGTTTTTGTTGCAGTCGATCTTCAGTAGCTGGGCGTAGCTGTAGCTGGGCGTCAGAAGTAGTCCCGGCGTCGTGAGTCATCGCTGATGAAGGAAGGGTTCCACTGAGCGGGGTAGATGCAGGAGTGACGGGAGCCCGGCAGGCCGGAGAACGGGTAGAGGCCATTATGCTCCAGGTCAGAGTTACGCAAAGCAGGCTGCAACACAGGAAAATTAGATGAGGTGGTCAGTGTCAACAGCGGAGGAAGGAGAGCGAGAGCGGGAGGTGTATGCTAATCCTAACCTGCTGCCTTGGAGCAAAATTAACAAACGTAGTGGCCCTTCTGTCTAATTGGTTTGTCTATTGTTTTCTGGAGAAATGCCATATGTTTGTCTTATTACAAACCACCTGGTTTGGGTCCTGGATGCTGATCAGACAATATACTATGGGTATGACGGAGTGCCTGGACACAGCCCGTAACCATATTATATTGGCCATATATCACAACCCCCCGAGGTGTATTATTGCTATTATAAACTGTTTACAAACATAATTTGAGCAGTAAAAATACATGTTTTGTCATACCTGTGGTATACGTTCTCATATACCACAGCTATAGTAGTAGTTTCTATGCATACTGAGTAGCAGTTTCTATACGTACAGTGTAGCAGTTTCTATACGTACAGAGTAGCAGTTTCTATGCGTACAGAGTAGTAGTTTCTATACGTACAGAGTAGTAGTTTCTATACGTACAGAGTAGCAGTTTCTATGCGTACAGAGTAGTAGTTTCTATGCATGCTGAGTAGTAGTTTCTATACGTACAGAGTAGTAGTTTCTATACGTACAGAGTAGTAGTTTCTATACGTACAGAGTAGTAGTTTCTATACGTACAGAGTAGTAGTTTCTATACGTACAGAGTAGTAGATGTCTGTCATCTGTAGCAGGTTCTTGGTGCTACCGTTCTGCTGCAACTCGATGGTTTCCCTCCCCCACTCCATAGAAACACGGTTAATCTTCGGGAACTCTGGGTACGGCAACATCTGAAAATCTCCGCTTTTGAAAATAATCTTATTGATGTCATTCTTGTCTTTCCTGTAAAGAGATAGACAGACAAATATTAGTTCAATGGCAGCACGTTGACTGAGTTTAGTGAAACATTTGCATGTTATTATTGCGTTATTACATCATTATTAACGCTTAAGTGATTTCCAAATTGTGTGGACAATAAAGTTTTCGAATTGAGATATTAGTTTGATAAATATAATACAACATGGACTGAGAATAAGGAATTAGGTTTTGTAATTATATTATTGTGTTATTAGATGGTAATAACAACAGTACTAGTGTCATTGAGTCTTACTTGCACCAGGTGACAATGAGAGCGATGATGAGAATAAGGAGTAGACCACCCCCTGCTGGCGATACCACCACAGCTATCAGCTTGTAGACTAGTAGAAACGCAAAACATTATGAATCAACTGGAGGTCTGAGTGGTATACTACAAAGCAAGTTAGATCTACTCAGACTTTTTTACAGCTAGCCAGCTTCACATTCCAGCTCAGGTTCCATCCATACTACGACGGTGGATATTGCTCGTCCGTCTGCCGCTAACTCTAGCAGGCTTGTAACTGCACGTGCATGTCCTACATTGCTAGTCGAACTCCAAACTCTTCATTGAGACAATGCTGGAACATCAATCCATGGGCGAGTCAGTGCCACATTTGAATTTGTGCCAAAATCAAAATGACAGAAAAGTGATTTTGCAAATTCAGCAGGTTATGGTGTGAAATAGGATTTTGAAAGTCTTTTTTAAAATTACTTATAGGTAACCCTGGCAATTTGACTGTTAAACTCACGGGAACACTAACATTGGCTGCCAGTCTTGACATGAATGGAAACTGTCATCTATGGATTATACAATATATCACAAGAGTACACCCCTCACATTTTTGTAAATATTTGAGTATATCTTTTCATGTGACAACACTGAAGAAATGACACTTTGCTACAATGTAAAGTAGTGAGTGTACAGCTTGTATAACAGTGTAAATCTGTTGTCCCCCTAAAAATAACTCAACACACAGCCATTAATGTCTAAACCGCTGGCAACAAAAGTGAGTACACCCCTAAGTGAAAATGTCCATATTGGGCCCAAAGTGTCAATATTTTGTGTGGCCACCATCATTTTCCAGCACTGCCTTAATCCTCTTGGGCATGGAGTTCACCAGAGCTTCACAGGTTGCCACTGGAGTCCTCTTCCACTCCTCCATGACGACATCACGGAGCTGGTGGATGTTAGAGACCTTGCACTCCTCCACCTTCCATTTGAGGATGCCCCACAGATGCTCAATAGGGTTTAGGTCTGAAGACATGCTTGGCCAGTCCATCACCTTTACCCTCAGCTTCTTTAGCAAGGCAGTGGTCGTCTTGGAGGTGTGTTTGGGGTCGTTATCATGTTGGAATACTGCCCTGCGGCCCAGTCTCCGAAGGGAGGGGATCATGCTCTGCTTCAGTATGTCACAGTACATGTTGGCATTCATGGTTCCCTCAATGAACTGTAGCCCCAGACCATGACACTCCCACCACCATGCTTGACTGTAGGCAAGACACACTTGTCTTTGTACTCCTCACCTGGTTGCCGCCACACACGCTTGACACCATCTGAACCAAAAAGGTTTATCTTGGTCTCATCAGACCACAGGACATGGTTCCAGTAATCCATGTCCTTAGTCTGCTTGTCTTCAGCAAACTGTTTGTGGGCTTTCTTGTGCATCATCTTTTAGAAGAGGCTTCCTTCTGGGACGAAAGCCATGCAGACCATTTTGATGCAGTGTACGGCATATGGTCTGAGCACTGACAGGCTGACCCCCCACCCCTTCAACCTCTGCAGCAATGCTGGCAGCACTCATACGTCTATTTCCAAAGAAAACCTCTGGATATGATGCTGAGCACATGCACTCAACTTCTTTGGTCGACCATGGCGAGGCCTGTTCTGAGTGGAACCTGTCCAGTTAAACCGCTGTATGGTCTTGGCCACCATGCTGCAGCTCAGTTTCAGGATCTTGGCAATCTTCTTGTAGCCCAGGCCATCTTTATGTAGAGCAGCAATTTGCTCTACAAACTTTTTTTCAGATCCTCAGAGAGTTCTTTGCCATGAGGTGCCACATTGAACTTCCAGTGACCAGTCAGTATGAGGGAGTGTGAGAGCGATGACACCAAATTTAACACACCTGCTCCCCATTCACACCTGAGACCTTGTAACACTAACGAGTCACATGACACCAGAGAGGGAAAATGGCTAATTGGGCCCAATTTGGACATTTTCACTTAGGGGTGTACTCACTTTTGTGATATACTGTATGTCTATGGTTGGTTGCGGCTGTCAGTTTGCCTTTCGCAAATTTCAAAATACAATCATATGAAAAACAAAGACTAGAAAGAAAACACTGTCATTACTATTTTATTTAACTAAATGTGTAATGTGATAGGTATTTTCTACACCAAAAAAATATAAATTTGATGAATAAAATAATCCGTCTTCTTCCTCAAATGCAAGGGATAATGGCACAATCTTTACGAGAGGGAGAGTATCTGATTTCATTGGTCCAAAACTCATGGCTCAGACACTTCAGGATAGATGGAGTTAGCTTGTCCCGGAGCAGGTTAGTTCGGAAGGATTCGATGCCATAAAAATACACCTGGCTAAAAGGTGAGCCACTTTCATGATAACGGTAATCCCGAGATGAACTCGCTAATTCGCAGTATAGGGCTCTGGCGCTTCATTGTGATTATGACTGCATAAAAAAGGTTTTGCCCGCGCTACAGATGGCTGTATCGGTCTACTTATACAGGGCTAGTAAAAGCCCAGTGCACTACTTTTGTGAAGAAAAACAAAAATTAAATTCATAATATATATATTTTTTTCATTCAGATTTTTTTAGGGGATGCTGTAGCACCCTTAGCACCCCTACCTCCCGTGACTACGGTTCATCTGACTTTGGGGAAGAAGATAAATCCTGAAGGATGCCTTAAATGATTATGTTGTCTTGATTCTCAATTATATCTTTTTCCTCACACTTTTTAAATGATTCTTTTTGTTATTAAACTCTCCTACTTACAATTTCCACAGTTGAATCCTCCAAATCCAAATGTGCACCTGAAAGATATAAACAGCCAAATAAAAGACCAAAGCATGAATTAACAGAATGGTCCATGGATGAGAGTTCTCATTACTTACCTGACACAGGTTCCATTGACCCGTTTCAGACCATCACCACATTCTGTAAGATAAGGAATGTTATTTACAATTATTTCAAAACAAGAACATTTCAGTTATATAATGCATTTTCTTTTCAATATGATGCTGGCTATAATGAAATAAAAATAATGAATTGAATTTTACAGAAGATTGACCCAGGGTCATATTCACTTGGCACCAAACGGAAAAAAAAGACTGAAATGGGAGAGGGGGGGCTACTTGAACATGTCAATAGGAAACGCTATGTTGTGCTCTAACGTCTGCTCGCTCCATCCTTCCATGCCCCACCTATGCAGGACTGAGACCTATCCTCTCCCTCCACCCTCTCCCAGACTTCACCTATGCAGGACTGAGACCTATCCTCTCCCTCCACCCTCTCCCAGACTTCACCTATGCAGGACTGAGGCCTATCTTCTATCCTCTCCCTCCACCCTCACCCAGACCCAGGCTTCACCTATGCAGGACTGATCCTCAGGATTGAGTTTGAAGTACCCTGGTTGACACTGGCAGTAGGCTGTCCCATTGGAGTCGGTACAAAAAGAATGCTCAGGGTGACACTGGATATTCTGGGCCAGACACAGACTCTCAACTAAGGGACAGAGAGAGGAGAGAGGTGTGGTAAGGATGGTTGTAACAGGGCCAGGTATGATATTTAAAACATGCTCATGTCGTACATTGACTTCCATTGTTTTATGGTTAGGAAATGCCTAAGTTAGCAGATGGTGGCTGAAACCCAAAGCGTGGATTGCATTATGTCCTTGTCCCCACAGACTGCTTACAAGGTAACCAAACAAATAAGTCATTTTGAAATTAGGATGAACTATTCCTTTAAGACTGGGGTTACGGGGAAAGAGGTGATGATGGGAGGGAGAGAGTGCTGTACCATGATAGGAAAGTTGGTGAGTGACCACCACTCGGCAGTGTCCAGCGGTGCTGTTACAGTTGTTCAGAGACATCTGTATGATGTGGTAGACCTCAGAGCTGGTCACATCAGTAGAGATGGAGAACATGTTGACAGCAGAGATACGAACTCCGTCCTCCCCTCTGGAACACACACGTCACAGCAAACTTGATTTGAAGTCCATGTTTGTTCTATTGAACACTCCATTACAATAAAGGCATTTTAAATATATGGTCCTGATTGTTCTTTTTTTAGGAAGCTTTACATACAAAATACACAAGAACCAAGAGAGTAAGGCTTGTTGTTATGCATTCAGAGTATGCATGACAAGGGGTAAGAAGAAACTCACTTTTTACTCAAAGAAGAGCGCCGGTAACCACGCAGAATTGATAGTGAGGCATTCAGCTGTAAAATATATATTTTTAAACTATTATTAATAATCACCATATAATACATAAACTATAGCTTCCTTGCATTCATAATACATCTATTATCATGTTTGAACAGGTTTGCTGCCTCACTACAACAGATCCACAATAGTATACTGTATATCAGTGATAGTAATTTCTCTCTCCCCACTAGGGTTGCAAAACACCCGGTAATTTAGCAAATGTACAAAATTCTTGAAATATTCTAAAATGACTGGTTACACGGAATATTCAGGGTTATACACAGGAAATATTCCCTCCCTTTGCAACCCTACTCCCCACCATGTCCCTGTGCTCCTTACCAGCAGGTTGATCTCTCTCTGGATCTCATGCAGTGTGGCGCTCCTGGAGAGCAGGGGGACATTGAAACTGAACGTGCCCAGGAAAGTTTTTGCTGTGGAGGAAAACAGACACTGTGGTTAACTAAGGTTCAAGACAGTCTGTAAAGTTTACAGTCAACCTTTTCATCTAATGAAATGTAGGCATCCTGCTTGATATTGAATAAACACCTCAAAAAGTTTAGCAATCTCTTATCTTATCAGAACATATACCATAATCTAATAACACAACCTATACCATAATCTAATAACATAATCTATACCATTACCTAATAACATATACCATAACCTATACCATAATCGAATCACATACCATAACATAACCTATAACATAACATGAAATATACCATAACCCAATAACCTATACCATAACCTAATAACATATACCATAACCTAATAACAAAACATATAGCACAACCTAATAACCTATACCATAACCTAATAACATAACATATACCATAATCTAATAACGTAACCTATACCATAACATAACCTATAACATAACATATACCATTATCTAATAACATCAGCTATACCATAACCTAATAACATATACATAACCTACACCATAACCTAACCTATACCGTAACATGACCTAATAACATATACCATAACCTAGTAACAAAACCTATACCATAATCCAATAATCTATACCATAACCTATACCATAACAAAATAACATATATCATAACCTAATAATCTACCATAACCTAATATCCTATACCACAAGCTAATAACATATACCATAATCTAATAACCTATACCATAACCCAATAACCTATACCATAACCTATACCATAATCTAATAACCTAAACCATAATTTAATAGCATAACCTATACCATTACTTGATAACATAACATACATCATAACCTAATAACTAAACATATATCATTACCTAATAACATATAGCATAACCTATACCATAACCTATACCATAACCCAATAACATATATCATAACCTAACAACCTATACCATAACCTAAACCATAAGCTAATAACCTATATCATAACCTAATAATCTATACCATAAGCTAATAACATATACCATAACCTAATATAACCTATACCATAACCTAACAACCTATATCATAACCTAATAATCTATACCATAAGCTAATAACATATACCATAACCTAATAACCTATACCATAACCCAATAACCTATATCATAACCTAATAACCTAAACCATAAGCTAATAACATATACCATAACCTAATAACATATAACATAACCTATACCATAACCTAATAACCTAAACCATAACCCAATAACCTATATCATAACCTAATAACCTAAACCATAAGCTAATAACATATACCATAACCTAATAACATATAGCATAACCTATACCATAACCTAATAACATATAGCATAACCTAAAAATCTATACCATAACCTAATAACCTATACCATAACATAATAACATAACATATACCATAACCTGACAACCTATACCATTAGCTAATAACATAACATATACCATAACCTAAAAACCTATACCATGACCTGACAACATAGCCTATACCATAATCTAATAACACAACATAACCTAATAACATATACCATAACCTAATAACATACCATAACCTATACCATAACCTAATAATTTCCATAACCAATGCCATAAGCTAATAACATATACCATAACCTTATAATATAACCTATACCATAACCTAATAACCTGTACCATAACCTAATAACATATACCATACCATAGCCTATACCATAACCTAATAACCTATACCATAACCTAACATATACCATAACCTAATAAACTATACCATAAGCTGATAACATAACATATACCATAACCTGACATACTA
Organism: Oncorhynchus clarkii lewisi; assembly: GCF_045791955.1. Lineage (NCBI taxonomy): Eukaryota > Metazoa > Chordata > Actinopteri > Salmoniformes > Salmonidae > Oncorhynchus > Oncorhynchus clarkii. The sequence continues at coordinate 65,674,189 of NC_092149.1, forward strand.
TAACCTAATAACCTAACATACTATACTATACTATACTAAACCTTATAACCTAACATATACCATAACCTAATAACCTATACCATAACCTAATTTACATATACCTTCATCTATACCATGACCTAACAACATAACATATACCATAACCTAAAAACATATACATAACCTAATATCCTATACCATAACATATGCCATAACCCAATAACATAACATATACCATAACCCAATAACATAACCTAATAACAAATACCATAACCTAATAACATAACCTATACCATAACCTAACATATACCATAACCTAATAAACTATACCATAAGCTGATAACATAACATATACCATAACCTGACATACTATAACCTAATAACCTAACATACTATACTATACCATAACCTTATAACCTAACATATACCATAACCTAATAACCTATACCATAACCTAATTTACATATACCTTAATCTATACCATGACCTAACAACATAACATATACCATAACCTAAAAACATATACATAACCTAATATCCTATACCATAACATATGCCATAACCCAATAACATAACATATACCATAACCCAATAACATAACCTAATAACAAATACCATAACCTAATAACATAACCTATACCATAACCTAACAACCTATACCATAACCTAATAACCTGCACCATAACCTAATAACATATACCATAACCTAATAACCTATACCATAACCTAATTACATATACAGTGGGGCAAAAAACTTTGGATTTTTTTTCTCATTTTGTCTGTCATAGTTGAAGTGTACCTATGATGAAAATTACAGGCCTCTCTCATATTTTTAAGTGGGAGAACTTGCACAATTGGTGGCTGACTAAATACTTTTTTGCCCCACTGTACCTTAATCTATACCATAACCTAACATATACCATAATTTATACCATAACCTAATAACCTATACCATAAGCTAATAACATAACATATACCATAACCTAATAACCTAACATACTATAACCTAATAACCTATACCATAACCCAATAACCTATACCATAACCTAATAACCTATACCATAACCTAATAACCTATACCATAACCCAATAACCTATACCATAACCTATACCATAAGCTAATAACATAACATATACCATAACCTAATAACCTAACATACTATAACCTAATAACCCAACATACCATAACCTATACCATAACCTAATAATCTATACCATAACCTAATAACATACCTTATACCATAACCTAATAACATAATTTATACCATATCCTAATAACATAACCTATACCATACCATAACATAACCTATACCATAACCTAATAACCTAACCTAACATATACCATAACCTAATAATCTAATCTAATAATCTATACCATAACCTAACATATACCATAACCTATACCATAACTTAATAACATAACCTACACCATAACTGACACCATAACATAACCTAATAACATATACCATCATCTAATAGCATAATCTAATAACATAACCTAATAACATAACCTATACCATAACCTAATAACATAACCTATACCATAACCTAATAACATAATATATACCATAACCTAATAACCTATACCATAACATAAGAACATATACCATAACCTAATACCATAACCAAAAACCTATACCATAACCTAATAACATAACCCCATTATCTCTACTTGCACATTCCTCTTCTGCAGATCTGTCACTCCAGTGTTTAATTGCTAAATTGTCATTATTTTGCCACTACGGCCTATTTATTGCCTTACCTCCCTTATCTTACCTCATTTGCACACACTGTATATAGACCCTCTCTATAAAGTGAGTGCAACCTAATAACATAACATATACCATAACCTAATCTATAAGGCCCTGAGTATTGTTTATATTTTCATTGTTATATGACATGAGACCTTGTAAATAGAGTACTGATATGTACAGTATGTTTAGCTATAAGATTTATAGTGCTGCTGTCTTACTTTATTAGAACTCAAACTCTCAGTTGGTAGAGCATGGCGCCACCACCAGGGTTGTGGGTTTGATTCCCATTCATAAAATGTATGCAAACACGACTGTAAGTCACTTTGGATAAAAGCGTCTGCTAAATGGCATGTATTATTATTATGTATTATTATACTGTATATTAAATAAGAACCTAAATATTGTATACATTTACAAAGGCTGTACTGTTTATTTAGCCGTACCTCGCGTGCAGTCTCTTCCATGCTCCATGTCCAGACCCAGGGGACACTCACAGCTGAAGGAGCCCCTGGTATTAACACAAGTAGAGTCACTGGGACAGGGGCCCAAGGGGCCACTCTCACACTCATCCACATCTGAACCAACACAGCACAACAGAGACAAAGGACAGAGGAGAGAGGGCAGGTCAACACAATATACAGCTGACTATGCACGCACCCCGCTCCCCCCACAAAGACTATACCATTCAATACCATTAGCAATATATAGACTTCACCAATAGCTCACATACTAATATACAGTATGGCTGGGAATTGTAGGTTGAGCTCACCCTCATTGCAGGTAGGTCCTGTCCATGATGACAGACAGTCACAGGTGAACCCAGTCACTCCATAGGGTAGACACTCACCTCCATTCAGACAGGGGCCGGGCTCACAGGCACTACCTAAAGAAGAGAGCAGGATTCAGAATAACGTACTGTATCTCATAACAATGCAGTTCATAGTTTCTTACGATTTTCTTTATTGTTCCAAACAGTCATTATGTTTTGGGATCTTCATTTCACTTTTCCAGCTCAATTCAAGGCAAAACTAACTTTAGAAGAATCAAAGCATTGAAAGATATACTGTGTTGACAAACCTGGTGTCTGCGGTGTAGATCTGATGTCCATTGGAGCGGTGGTCACTTCTATCTCAGTGGTCCCCCTGGCAGTGTGTTTCCCTGTTGTGTGTAGTTCCACTGTGTTTCTGGTGGGGACGCTGTAACTGTAGGAGGAGGAGGCTGCAGTGGTGGTGATGCTGTGGGCCATGGTGTCCCCCTGTGTGGCCGTGCTGGTCTCCAGGTGCAAGGTGGTGACGTCGGTGGAGCTCACCCCCGTTGAGGGCCCTTGGGTCTGGGTCTGAGTCTGAGTGGTGCCCGGGGGCTGGGGGGTGGAAGCAGAGCTCTGGAGACCTAAGGTAGTCTCCGTGGTAGTGGTGGTAGGGATGATGGTGGGCTGAGTCTGGGCCTCAATGGAAGTGGTGGTACTGGGCTGAACCATCCTCGTCGTAGTAAGAGGCGGGGTCGGTGTGGTGCTGGTTGCCATGGTAACAATGTAGGGCTCCTCCTCGGTGACCTGTGACTTTATTGTCATGGTAACAGGTGTGGTGGACACCAGGACCTCTGTGGCCACCGGCGGCCGCTGAGTCTTGGGGATGAAGGGAGGCTGGGTGGCGAGGAACCGAGACAGGGAGTCATCCAGGGCAGTGGCACTATCTCGTAGTGTTGGGGGAGCGGTAGTAAGACCCAGGCCTAGGATAGTATTGTCCTCTGTGTGGAGCGAAGGGACCCCTTCTGTCTCACCCTGCTCCCCCCGGGTGCTAGGGGGACCTGTGGAGGACTTGGTGGAGGTCTCAGACCCAGTGACTAGGATGGAGGGAGAATCTCTATCTGTTTCTCCTCCCTGAGAGGTGTTGGGGTGGCTGGGGCCTTCTTCTGACGACAGCACATGGGGCTGTGATGAAGCAGAGACCCCCTCTTCTGGCTGGGATGTCCTGCCTCTGGAAGGCTGACTAGAGTCTGTTGTGTCTGTGTCCCGTCTGCTGTGGTTATCAACCACCCTGAGCGGAGGGGTGGAGTTCGGGGTTCCCTCTGAAACCAGAGAGGTGAGGTCCTGCTGTTGGGTCACATTGAGAGGTCCAGTCAGTGGGTTGGTCCCTCTGGAGGCGAAACCACCAGACCACTCTGTTTAGAAAGAAATAGAAGCGGTAGAGGAGGAGATACATTTATTTGTTAATTTACTACATGAGAAATGGTAATTATACTTTTGCATATCCTATCCTCCCCAGTAGGCATATGCATACAGTACATATATATGCACAGACATACATATACACAGCGAGAGAGTTTGAGGGCTGTTTACCCTGTGAGGAGTCGGTGTGGTGGTAAGAGTCAGACCCAGATGTAGCATCATGCCCATGCTCAGGTCCTGTGAAGGGTATCCTGATGGTGACAGCCCCAGCCCCGGCTCCAGTGCGGCCAGTCGGGAGGTCCCAGGTGGAGACCCGGGACTGGGAGGAGGAGTTGGAGTCCTCAGAGTACATGGAAGTGTTGTTGGATATCACAGACAGTAAAGTCCTCTCTCCCGCTCGACTCACAGTGGAGGAGATGTAGGTGCTGTCAGTTTGGACGGGGATGGGGAGAGCCACGGTTCCTAGGTCTGTCAACTGGTCCTGTCTGAGAGTGGCTGTTGACTGCCCATGCCCGAGTCCCACGGTGCCTCGGTTTGTCGACTGGTCCTCTTGGAGACCCGTGGTGCCTCGGTTCGTCGACTGGTCCTGCCTGAGACCCACGGTGCCTCGGTTCGTCGACTGGTCCTGCCTGAGACCCACGGTGCCTCGGTTCGTCGACTGGTCCTGCCTGAGACCCACGGTGCCTCGGTTCGTCGACTGGTCCTGCCTGAGACCCACGGTGCCTCGGTTCGTCGACTGTTCCTGCCTGAGACCCACGGTGCCTCGGTTCGTCGACTGGTCCTGCCTGAGACTGCTGTCAGCATCTGGGCTGTCCTGAGGGAGTCTGGCTTGTGTCACAGACCTGAGGTCCACTCGAAGCCCAGGGTAGGTCTCTAGTAGGTGGTCTGGTGCTAGTCTGGTCTGGTCTTCCCAATGTGTGGTAGCCTCTGTGGACACTACAATGGTAGAGCTCATCTGCTCTTTCAACAAACTAAGGGTTCCTTCTGATGCCCCGCGGGTTGAGACCGTGGAGAGATGCGTGTTTTGTTCAGTGGCTGTGAATAATAAATACATACAATTAAGGATGATAGGTATGAGTTTTCTGTATAAAAGAAAAGCAGTGTGTCCCAAGGGCCAACATAATGAGTTGGGGAGAAAGCCAAACCAAAATTTAAATGTCTGCAATGTGCACATCAGGCCACCAGATGACCCCAGAGTGGTCTTGTCTGAAAGGGAAGACGTTGCCAGGTGTACCTGTGGATGTAATGATTTTAGGTGGAGAACAATTGGCAGCCCGGCCTGACTACCCTGACAAAAGCCTTGGCCCTAAATATGGAGGTGCACTCAGGCCTTTGGGACCTTGCCATTTCCTTCCTAATCCTGATCTAGCAGAAGCCATAGACGTTAAAATGCAGTCACATCGCAGATGTTGGTTGGGTTCATGCTGAGGCAGAGTTGGCTCTCTGGCTCATAGTTTGTATAAGCTTTATGAAAACAGTTCATATCTCATTAAAGTCCCATAAATGTGACATTTCATTGGTAAGTCCATTGCTGATTTTTTTTGTTGCCAATGATGTTTCTGTTTGTAAAGATGACTAGACCTCCTAATACTAAGATATGGCAGTTCTAGGCCTACCCATGCAGACACTATATGTAAGCTATTTACTGGTAACAAAACAGACACCCCGGGTGAGGAGTGTTCCTGTCCATAACACCACTACTACTAGGGCCTACAAACTCCACTTAGGCCTAAAGCTTGGTTTATAGTTGGTCCGGGGCCTGAAATATCTTCCTATCTACTCTACGGCAGCCTGTTGACAGCGTGCCTGTCTGTAGGGAAGGCTTGTGCCTGGCACTTCTGCACTGACTCAACACTGCTGCTGGAGGGCTTTGGAACAATAACCTACTGCCAGTGCCAAGGAAGAGCTGAGCACTGCCTGTGCTGGATAACATCCTGAATGTAAACACATAGCAATGACACACCTAGACAGTCAAACTGTCAGACAGTCAGTACGCAGATAGAGGGAAGAAGAGTTCAGCAATGGTATAGTCAGTCCACAGAGAGAGACCTATAGGATGCATCCCAAATAGCACACTATTCCCTATACAGGGCACTACTTTTGACCGGAGCCGTATGGCAGGCACAATGAGTTAGCTTGTGTGTGTTTCGTTTTTTTCTTTCTAAACCAGCGCCATCATTTGTGTTGCTCCCAGTTCATGACGATGATGAAATGGGTTCTGTCCCAAATTACACCCTTGGCTGTTCCATAAAGGTCCAGACTCAGACCTTTTGACAGAGACTGTAGCAAGCTTATATAGTGGATGTGAAATTTGCCCCAAAGCATGTTGGCTGGAGTGCATCTGTAAAGAAAATCACTTCCCTGAGATCTGAAGGCAACCTCTGCTGGATAAGACAGTTGGCTTTGAGTTGTGTAGTGTGTGTTGTTTTGCAGAAGATCGCTGGTTCGCGCCCTGCTCGGGGCATAACAGAAAGCACTCTGTTACGTTTATGTACAGAGACAGACTATTCACCTTCTCAAGAGGCGGACCTCGACCCCTGTGCAGATTGAGGTTCAATTCCAGTAAAGGCTTGAGACAGCTGTTGCCACCATTCCGATGTAGTGATTGAGAAAGGAAAACGGTGCTTGAACCAGAGCACGTGCAGTTCACAGCCAAGCACACTGCCCCCTGTGTCATAAAGGTTCAGACCTCTTGGTAGTGGCCGTAGTAACCTATGCATACAAGGAGGATATAATAGCTCTACTCTCTAATGAAGTCTGGGCAATTAATTACCGGAAAAAGTGAACACTTTCTCCACATCTACTCACTGACAATACCTCATAAGAATTTATGTAGGTAAACAACACTTCCAAAACTCTGGCTGAGTGCTGAAACAAGAGTCAACAAAGACATTCATTGGTTTGAAAGGTAAACCTTAGAAGTTGTTCAGTACAGGGTGTATTTTTCTAATCTACTGTTAGGCTATTAGCTGCCAAGCACATTTTAGTATATTGTCTCAAATGATCACTATGATGAATTATACTGAACAAAAATATAAACACAACATGTAAAGTGTTGGCCCCATGCTTGATGAGTTGAAATAAAAAATCCCAGAAATGTTCCATACGAACAAAAAGCTTATTTTTCTCCAATTTTGTGCATAAATTTGTTTACATCCCTGTTTGTTTGCATTTCTTCTTTGCCAAGACAATCCATCCACCTGACATGTGTGGCATATAAAGAAGCTGATTAAACAGCATACTCATTACACAGGTGCACCTTGTGCTGGGGACAACAAAAGACCCCGCTAAAATGTGCAGTCACAACACAAATCCAAAGATGTTTTGAAGGAGTGTGCAATTGGCAAGCTGACTGCTGGAATGTACACCAGATCTGTTGCCAGAGAATTGAATGTTAATTTCTCTACCATAAGCCACCTCCAACATCGTTTTATAGAATTTGGCAGTAAGTCCAACTGGCCTCACAACCGCAGACCATGTGTAACCATGCCAGCCCAGGACCTTGTTCTGGGTTTTTCTACCTCAATGCTGTTATTTAATTTAGTCTAAATAGACCCCGGGATGTTGATCAAGTAGCCTATAAACGTGCAATAAATAGTCCGTTGTAGTTTACTTTTATATACAATGATTAAATCACGACTGAGATTTAAATAGTCTCTGACAACAACAAAAAACACCCCGACACTTGAAATATTCTCACCGCGGGCCACATACAGGGATGGGACAGTATGTAGAACTATTGACCTGTTTTCGAATCCCAAGGGATGCACCCTCTTCCATATGTCTGTAGGTGCCTATTTTACTACCCATTACCTAATTTGTCTTCACTCAATGTCCGGGTCTCACTGTCATCAGAATGCCGGACTCGGTGGTATTGTTCTGTTCCAGTTGATGGCGATGATACCTCCCTAAAGTCTTTAGAAGTTCCCGAAGTAGTAAACAAGTATTTTGGTAAGGCAGTTACTTCTTCAGAGTTCGTAACGCTGGGAGAAAAGTATCCCCTCGTTACCAGTGTCCTATCCATATCGTTGGTGCTGGAGGTGTACGTCCACGCATTGATGGGCCTCAGAACGATCAAAAGGACCACAAGAAAAAGACGGGCTAGGACTACGTGACTCAAAAAACACGTTTCCATAATCAAAACGACATGAAATCGGAAGGCAGGAGTATATTCCAAACAAGAAGCAGCGAGTCGCCCACTGCCAACATTGGAAATTGTGTTCTTCAGTAATTTCTCATTTTAAAAAATCCATTCGGAGACCCGAAACACCTATTGATCCGATGACGGGCAATAAATTCGATAACCATAAAGTGGTGATGTAAAAATAAGCATGTTATCACATCCGAGGCGCCTAGCTCCTCCTACACACATCAGCGATTGTAGTTTCCACCCAAATCCCAGTTGGCCGTCCGCGGACTAGCCTATTGTTACACTCTTACTAGACTTCAGAATATCCCGAATCTCTGATTCTGTTACTTTACATTGATTTCTTCAATGTAAGATACAATAGTAAACTCGACATGCATGCCAGAAGTGTGGAGTTGAGACCTCAAAGATGAAACGTCGACTTGATGTTACAAAGTTGCAAGTCACAAAATTGCAAATCAACTGAAAATGTTGCACCACCCTCATCAACATACAAGCAGATGAAGCCAGACATTTTAATCAGAGGTCAAACATAGATTGGAAGAAAATAACATGTATTGTTTATATATTCAATGATAATGGACACAATAAATAGAGAAGAACCATTTGAGCACATCATTGAGAGGAATGCATTGCTAAAACATGTAATGCATTGCCACAGTCACAGAGACCTGTACAAATCCAGATGTCATAGAGTAGGACTACTGATTTCAGCTTGACTGTTTATAATCTGTCTATAAATTCTAGAATGAGACATTACTTCAGCCTGGTCCCAGATCATTTTGTGCTGTTTTGCTAACTCCTATGGTCATTGTAACAAGTTGGCAAGACAGCCCAAACAAATATTGGACCAGGCTACTATGGTCTGTGATGGGACCAGCCATCCAGAGTTGTGGTGATTAGTTAAGTTGTAGGTGCGCCATCCTGTCTGGTTCGATAAAGGAAGACTGGTGGTAGCGGTCCCGAGAGGCAAAGTCCAGGTTTTCCTCTGTCAGCTGCCTAGTTTCCATGCCGACTCCTGACAGAGAGGGTGTCACGATAATCTGGTCCCGAGGAAGCTCACCCCTGAAGGAAAGGACATTAGAATAATTAGAATAGAATGTGCAGGCTCCATGGTCTGGGGGTCTAGGTACATGTATGCCTCCCCAGAGACCGGAGTTCAATCCCGGTCTTCTCTTAAATCAGTCTCATGAGTTTCTGAACATTTCCCGAACTTGTTTACCAAGACGATGATTTCACTACTTCTGTCTACTATATTTAATGATTATACTGTGTATAGCAATTATCTACATATTTGGTCTTAAAGGTAGACTCATCGATATGACGTAGATACATAAAGTAAACAGCATAGTGGGTTAATTTTCAATACAACTAAGAGCGTTGAAGTGTGAGGCTCAAGTTGTTCGCTGTTTTGGTTCCGTAGCTACCATGTTGTGAAAAGCGTGAGGAGAACTTGTGCACATGCTCAGACACTATTTTGTGACTGTGAGAGCCAAGTCCTGCATCTCATCTCAATACCTGCGGTGCTGCTCTAGGCAACATCCTTTCACTGTCTGCCTTAAAAAGACATCGCTAAACATCAAACTAGAGCTGAATACATGATAAATGATGTTCATTTTATACAAGTTTTTGTGATGCTGTATACCTTCCTAGGTTGCTCAGGGTTGTCCTAATCCATTTGAAAAAGCTGAAACGAGATGCCACTCCTGTAAATACACACAAAAAAAACATTGTAATAAATATGATACATCAATAACTAGCTGATATTATAAACCATCAATTACTAGCTGATATTATAAACCATCAATTACTAGCTGATATTATAAACCATCAATAACTAGCTGATATTATAAACCATCAATAACTAGCTGATATTATAAACCATCAATAACTAGCTGATATTATAAACCATCAATTACTAGCTGATATTATAAACCATCAATAACTAGCTGATATTATAAACCATCAATAACTAGCTGATATTATAAACCATCAATTACTAGCTGATATTCAAAAACAAAACATCTAAGTTCAATGAATTCAATAAGCTAAAGCTTGCCACTCCAGAATAAAAATATAGTCTGACATACAGTAGGAGATATTCGTGTGACCTGTAAAATATGAAAACCATTTAACTATGACATGTGTGGTGTGCATGTGTGATCTACATTATGCCTCTGTCACATTCTTGAGTTAGTGGAGCAAAGCAGGGTATTGTATGGAGGGGAGATTGTATATCACAGAGTTGCAGAATCCTCTAACTCAGTTATTCTAACTATCCTGCTGAACAGCTGTGTGGCTGAGAGACTGTAACTGAAGGCTTCAGCAGTGACTGACACATACCTTCTTGTATTAGAAATGCACAGAGATGTGTGAATGTGACAGTTGTTGACATGGGTGGATAGTCACCTATTGGAAGTCCAGGGCTTGCTTTTCCAATGTAGAGGAAGAGGACCAAGGCGACTATTATATTGGCCAAGGCGTAGACCCACTGAATGACAAACATGATCAGGATGGAACATAATGCCTGCACAGGGGGAAAACAGAAGCAATCAAGAAGATACATTTAGATACAATAGGGCAGAAATATTTTACTGCATGTTTTACTGGCTTACTTACACCAATCAGTGCAATCCAGTGGTTGCAGAATTTGGCATAGAAGGAATCAGGCATCGGTTGGATTTCTGATCCCTGGTAGTCTGGTTTACAGTCAGAACCTGCCATCATATGTACAGAAATGAATGAAGTATAAACAACAGGCATTATAACAGAAAGGTAGACACAATCCAGACATTCAATAACCTATTTCACTATTACATCACAGTGTACTGTATGAAGGGGTAAATGGTTGCAAATTAGGTAGAGAATGTCGTAAATTGCCGACACACACACTCCTGCATGCCCACACACACAGGGAGTGATGAAGTTGACTGAATAAGAGCTGTGCACCATGTGCCCAATGGTACCACTAACAAATGTCAAAAGTGAACAAAAATTCTAAGTCAAAGTATTCCTCACCAGTGTTTTCTCTCTGCGACCCTGGAGGGTCAAGCTCTATGGGGTTACGATCGGGAAGGAGGGTCTTGTCCTGTATCACTTCCTCCGGGTCTGGGCTGGGCTCTCCAGGTCTTTCCTGGGGGAAGATACACTCTCCTGGACCTGGGGGAGCCGGATCAACCCCTCCATCTCCTTCTCCATCTCCCTCACTAGGGAAGGCATTGCTGTTAAGGTCTAGCCCAAAGCTGTCCATCAGAGTCTTCTTGGCAGGGGCTTTCACCCTCCTGATCCTGCCTCTCAGGCCTGGCATGGAAACCTTCTCTGTGGCCTTGTCCTTTTCTGTCTCCTCCTGTTCACCACCATTGGGCAGGGGAAAGATCTGGTCCATATCCCTAGTAAACTCTAACAGGGTCCCCTTCCCTGGGCTCGCAACATCCCCCTCTGTACCATAACCCTGGTGGGTTGTGGGGGAAAAAGTATTGTTTTGTGATGTATTGTATTGACCTGAATATTTGTTTTTTTGTTTTTGCCTTTTCTTGCATCAATTTTGATTGACACTTGATTTACCCTTGATTGAACTTAAACGACTGAACTCAACATTTAACAGAATTTAGAAAAATGTATTGACTTATGGAGAAAAAAAACCTGGTGGGTGGTGGTCATGAGGGGCTTGGATGTATGGTTTGTGAAGGATGAGGCTCCAGTCCCAGGCCTCTTGGCAGGACCAACCCTCTTCTCTCTGGGCTGGAGGTTATAGGTCATCGCCACGCTGAAGTAAGAGTAGTCAAAGTCAGCTTTGATTCAAGATGTCTAGGGTCTGGTTCCAGCATACATGCATGCCCAATGCACACACACGCACACACACCTGAAGTAGGAGTAGTCAATGAAGCTGTAAGTGAGCATGAAGTTGATGGTGACGATGGGGGCTAGGACGTTGACCTGTCCGATGAAGATGAAAGCCATGGTCAGCAGGCTAGTCAAGACTATGGCCGCCACCGGAGTCTTATTAGGACCTTTCTGTTGGAGACAGACAGAGAGGACAAGGAAAGAGATAGAGGGGGAGATAGAGGAAGATATGCTATGCTCTGTTGAGAAGCTCTAATTTCAACAAAAGAGCCAAACCGGTTGTTCAAAAAAGTTGCTGTGGTCTCAGACTCAGCCTGCTCTGACTACAACTACAACCATGCTGCCTGAACCACCACTGGTACTCTCTCGCTCTCTCCCTTTCTGGCAGTGTTCCAGGCCAATCTGGGCCAGCCCCGTCCGTCTCCCTTCCCTCCCTTCCTGGGTTTGTTCTGAGGCTTTGATTCAGGGCAAGATGTCTAGGGCCTGGCTCCAGTGGACACGAACACACACAGTACAGGCCAGGCAGTACTGAGGGGCGTGGGGGCCGAGGAAAGGAAGGGGGATTAGTGTGCTGTGTTTCATGAGCCACGACCAACCGTTAGGCTACACTCAGGCAGCATCTCAAATGACACCCTATTCTCTATATAGTGCACTACTTTTAACCAGAACCTAAAGGGCTCTGGTCAAAAGTAGTGAACTATATAGGAAATGGGGTGACATTTGGGATGCTCAATCTGTTCTCTTTCTCTCTGTGAGGTTAGTTTACTCAACTGACCACTCTAAAATCAGGCCTTTCTCTCACCGTTTCCCATGAAACCCACCCATCGTACCGGTATCACCCCCCCACCCACTGGAGACTATATTGTGTTTGATGTTTCTGATTTAGCCAAGGGAGAAACATGTCAGTTCAAGTTATGTGACAAACTGTTTATAGCAGCACAATGTGTTTTTTGGCTTAGGTTAGTCCTGTGGCACTGTTCACCTGAGAAATATTATCAGGATCTGTACAGTCAACAGTCTAAGAGTAGGAGTGCTGATCTAGGATCAGGTCCACCCAATCTATGTCACCTTATTCATTGTGATCAAAAATCCAAGATCAGCACTCCTACTCTGAGATGCTTAATACATAGAGCCCCTGATCCATTTCTCTTCATTTTAGATTCATGGATCATCCATCCATCCATCCTGCCAGGCAAACCCACCCCTTGTGCCAGGAAGGCGAGGGCTGGGATGACCCTCTCCTGGGCGATGACCTGGAGGATCCTGGGTGCCCCGTACAGACCGCCCATGCAGGAGGCCAGCGAGGAGATGTAGAGGCCCAGGAGAAACAAGAAACCCACCAAGGAGACCTGGGAAGTTGGAACAAAACAAAAAGAGGAGGAAAAGAGGCCCCGTGATGACTACACCCAGCTAACTTCTCCTCAAATTAGCCCTTATGAAAATAGGTTAGAAGCAGGGAAAAAACGAGGACATAATGTAGGCATTTTTGCAATTAGAACAATTTCCTATACACATTTGGTAGCACTTTACTAGTTAAAAGATGGCGCCAACAGATATGGCAGTTCTTCTTCTAGCTCCTAAGCAACTTTGTACAAGCATTTTGCTACAACATCTGCTAAATGTGTATGTGACCAATGCAATTTGATTTACCTGCAGGCTTTAAATAAAGTGTTACCATGAGTAAACATCGTTTTTTAAATCACAAATCAATCTGTTTGCAAAGAACTTGGTGTACAAAACGTGTATGCTGTATATTTTTCGCTGAGCTCCATAGTATTTCTGCTGTACCATATGCTGTAGATAACGTGTACACATACGCAACAGTTAGCCCATTCCTCTCAATCCCCCCTAGTCCACCACCCACTAATCCAACCCCACACCCTCACCACAGACAGCTGAGCTGCACCCTGTACAGTGTATCAACTCTAACCCCCAAGCGCCCACACCCTCCCAGCACCTCCCCCTGCTAGCTGGTGTAGGGACAGCTGTGACTGGGGAGAGTGTGGAGGTGGGGGTATTGACCTTGGCAGTACAATGTTTCTCTCATTTCTGTAATCTCTGTCATTCTGTGTGTGAGTACGTGTGTGCGCGTTGGGAGGAGGGGGGGGTCAGCAGCAGAGCTTTTCTCAAATTTCTGTCATTCTCAGCTGTACAAATGGGGTTCAGAGAACATACTGTTGTCACTCTAGAAAGAGGCCCACTGGGACCACTGAGATTAAACAATTTCTCATCACCATCTTCATCACTAGCCTGGTCTCAGGTCTGTGTGCTATCCAATGACAATAATTAGCATAGAAGTTAGCAAGACAGCATAAACAGATATGTGATCAGGCTACTTCATCACACATATAATAACAGATTCCCACTATGCCTATCACACAGTTAGGATATACGGGAACACACAGACAATTCTTGTGTAGCCTATGTCTGTGTAGATGTTCAAAATGTTGAAGAATGTGTAGGAAGTATGAACTACGTTGGATATGAATACTTCTGAACTTGATCATCAATAGGAAAGAGAGTAAGCTCTTCAAAAGGAAATAATCACTATGGTCACAATGAGGATGGACAGAGAGAGTTTACCTTTTCTGCTATTAAGAAGTCGAAGTGCAGTGCCTCTCTGGTGCAGATGGCTCCCAGCAGGAACACAAAGACCAGATACAGGAACCACCTGTAGTGGCCAGCAATACCACCAGCAGTTTTTCATCAGTTAGATGGAAGATCACACATGGCACTATAAATAGGAAATTATGTCACAAGATCCTAAATGTTTCATGGCATGTTGGGTTTGGGGTGGGAATAAAGATCAAATTGTATAATGTTTTATACATATAATGTTTTTGTATAATGTTTTCAAATCCTCAGCAAAAAAAAAAGCAGAGGAAGTCTGGAACACCTCAATGTAATAAGTGTTGGTAGTAACAACAGACACGTACGAGGTACAGACTGCAGCCAGTGTTCCCACAGGGATGTTGTGTTCCGGTCTCTGCAGATCTGAGCTCATGTTGAAGCCTGCCATCACACCTACGCACCAGGGACAGGACTATATAATTATAACTGTCATATTATAACTATAACTATTATAATCACATGTATACAAATTGTCACTGTGGAAGCTTTCTAGCCATGAAGGCAATGGCTAGAAAAGGGGCATTGTTAATGACCATAGAACAGCCAGACACCTTAGAGATTGTGAATTTAAAGCATTGTTCATAGTCAGGCCTTTGAACCACTAGAACGTGAGAGTCAATCAACAGTCGTTAGACCTAGAGCAGGGACTGTTCAATGACTGTGATATGTGATTTTGTAACTTATCTCAGTTGAATGCAGACACTCTTATCCAGACTTATACTAAGTCACTCTGGACAAGAGTGTCTGCTAAATGACCAAAATGTAAACACGTAAGCAGCTGTAAACATGGTTATAGTAGTTCACCTGTAGCAGCGGGGAAGAACACTCCAAACACAGTGAAGAATCCTTCTCCTGTCGTGTAGTCTGGTAGAGTGTTCTTACGTAGCAGCTCCTCGGAGTACCCTACGAAGCCATTCTCTGAAACAACAAAACATCCACAAAGGCCAAGGTTTAACAGAGATTCAGCATAAAGTTAAGTCTCTTATTTGTGTGGACATTCTGATCTGATCTTTACATGCATTAAGTTTTCATAATGCTCTTAGGCATTTTAACTCCTGCCCAATTCCCTGATTGAGTCCATAACTTCTGGTAGCATTTTACGGAAAGCCGGCTGATTATTATTAAGGCTCATACATGCTCATAACAGGTTATACAGCCTTACTGCAGGCTTTAAAGGGCAGGTTGCACAATATATATCCACAATTCTAACTACATAGATTGATGATATTACAATTAAAATGGACCTTATACAAAAGTTTATTAAAAAACTATAATTATACACTCCCATTTTCGCTATTTACCAACAATACAGTTTGGCTTTAACGTCAAGAAGGGAACGGCCTGGTCGTGGCGACAGTGCACTACAACCACTGTTTATCGGCATGCATGTTTGGCCTGAAATGCGAGAAGATGGGAAGAAAGTGGGGCCGCTTAGTGAGGATGCAGTGGGCAGACTGGGTCAGGGGAACCCCTGCCTGGTTCTTAAATCGCAGGCAGGGCTCACTTGGTCAAAAAAGATTACAATGGCTACCAATAGTGGAAGAGTCGATTCACCATGAAGCTAAGGGAAACAAATGGTCATGTGGCCACAGTCAATGAAGTCTCCAAGTCCACTGACCTCACCGGTGTTACTACAGCACAACGGCAGGTGGCTTCGGTGATGGAAGTGAATCGGGTAAGTAGGTACTAAAGTGCCCAAAGAGTTGTCATGTTATGTCGCTCGCAGATGATTAAAACAACACTAAGATAGCCATGCAAAACAAACTGGCCCACTCACACAGAACTAGCATGGTGTTTGGGAATGGAATAAGCTAAATACAAATTGGATTAAATGTTTAAAATTTAAAAAAAATTAAATATATATATTAAAAAGGTACAGTACCAGTTCAAAGTTAAGACACCTACTCATTTTTCTTTATTTTCACTATTTTCTACATTGTAGAATAATAGTGAAGACATCAAAACAATTAAATAACACATGGAATCATGTAGTAAGCAAAAAAAGTGTTAAACAAATTTTATATTTTGAGATTCTTCAAAGTAGCCACCCTTTGCCCTGATGACAGCTTTGCACACTCTTGGCATTGTCTCAACAAGTTTCATGAGGAATGCTTTTCCCACATATGCTGAGCACTTGGTGTCTGCTTTTCCTTCACTCTGCAGTCAAACTCATCCCAAACCATCTCAATTGGGTTGAGGTTGGGATGATTGTGGAGGACAGGTCATCTGATGCAGCACTCCATCACTCTCCTTCTTGGTCAAATATCCCTTACACAGCCTGGAGGTGTGTTTTGTGTCATTGTCCTGTTGAAAAACAAATGATAGTGGGACTAAGCGCAAACAAGATGGGATGGCGTATCGCTGCAGAATGCTGTGGTAGCCATGCTGGTTAATTGTGCCTTGAATTCTAAATACATCACTGAGTGTGTCCTCCTCCGTGCTTCACGGTGGGAACCACACATGCGGAGATCATCCGTTCACCTACTCTGGGTCTCACAAAGACACGGCAGTTGGAACCAAAAATCTAAAATCCACCGGTCTAATGTCCTTTGCTCATGTTTCTTGGCCCAAGCAAGTCTCTTTTTCTTATTGTTGTCCTTTAGTAGTGGTTTCTTTGCAGAAATTCGACCATGGGTTTTGCAACTGCACTTGAAGAAACTTTCAAAGTTCTTCAAATTTTCCGGATTGACTGACCTTCATGTCTTAAAGTAATGATGGACTGTCGTTTCTCTTTGCTTATCTGTTCTTTCCGTAATATGGACTTGGTATTTTACCAAATAGGGCTATCTTCTGTATACCACCCCTACCTTGTCACAACACAACTGATTGGCTCAAACACATTAAGAAGGAAAGAAATTCCCCAAATTAACTTTTAACAAGGCACACCTGTTAATTGAAATGCATTCCAGGTGGCTACCTCATAAAGCTGGTTGAGAGAATGTCAAGAGTGTTTTGCTGAACTGCCTGATCTTTATTGGCCAATATAACTTTCAGGATATCATGCTAGCCAATGTTTGTGTTAGCCATTATACTTGGATTTACTGCTGCTAGTAGTAGCACTCAGGTTAACATGTGGCTAGCTATAGCTGCCGTCGGTCAACAACAGCGTTCTAGCCAGCATAGACGTTCAATGTCTACTATGATGGTAAAGGTTTATCTTGATTCTGTGCAACAGTACAAGAACTGCTGATGTGCTGAACTGTAAATAAGTAATGTGTTTTAAGGCTGCTAGTGGTTAGCTAGTAGTGGTAAGCCAGGAGTGTAAAAAGGGCTATGCTAAAAGCCTGTGAGCTGTATAAGTAAAAATATTTTCAGCTGATACAGAATAAAGAAATCACAGGATATGATCAGATGATAAGTTGGCTTTATTCAGAGTGACGGTATGATGTGGGTCTTAACTGTCTTATGTGGACAGTGACTTCACTCCTGCTCACCTAGCGCTCCTCTTTACGTCGCATTTCCCAACACTTTTCTGACATGGGATATTATATTGGGATATTTAGTTGGAAGGATGAAAAACAAATTGACTGTTTAACAGCAACCTAATTCTGCAGTCTAAGAGAGAGTGTGAGAGAGTACTAGAGAGAGTAATAGAGAGAGAGAGTGACCCTAGTCTTTTTTCCAGTGTTAGGTAAAACCAGGACTGGACTCGGGAACCAGACTAACCCTAACCCCCCAGATCAAGACAGAAGTGTCTGCTCTGATCCTGACACACAACCTCAGACCATTACAAACTTAACCCAGCCCCTTATGTAACTGTCCAGGAGAGGAACCATATTCGCCCCGCCTAGATGCGTGCAATCAGGGGACCAGGACCTAGTTTACAGTAACACTGGCCAAGTTAAACAGAGGTAGCAGGCTAGCTGTAACAGCACTGTGGTTTTGATAGAGAGAAATAGACTGGGCGTGATCACTCACAGACAACAACCCTTACACAGGCGCCCGACAAACATTTGCACGAAAAGCACAAGAAAATTGTTCTGCTATACAGTCGGATGGACATGACTGATTTGTTCACACCTCGTTATGAAATTTAACATGGGGCATGTGGAGTATGGATGGTTTAAATATCAGTGCACATAGCTGGTCATGATATGCAGGGAGGACAGCAAGCAGTACAGCTATATAAGCACCTGTGGAGTAAATGGTAAGCCTACACAAACAATAGCCTACAAGCAATTAAGAAAACAGGAACATATAAAGAAATGTATTCAATGACCATGAATAAAAGCTTGTATGAATCAAGTTATTCCTTTTCCTGCAGTCTTTGTAATGGTTAATGTGCTTCCTCCCGAGGTTGAGGTACTGTAAGTCTGCATCCCAAATAGCACCAAATTCCATATATAGTGCACTGCCTTTGAACAGAGCCCATAGGGTCAAAAGTAGTGCACTATATAGGGAATTGGGTTCCATTTGGGACGGAGCCATGTTCTGGTGGGGTTTAAAGGTTTAATCCAGATGGTCAAATCTGAAAGACCCACCTATGTAAGAACATCAAGCATTTCACTCATGGTTATCTTACGATGGGAAAGAATTTGTTCATCCACCCTTTTCAGAAGCCCTGCTGGTTTCAAGTCCAAGAGGGAAAAAAAAAAAGAGAGAGAGAGATAGAGTTAAGTTTCATTTATTAGCATAAAAGAACGTGTGAAAGAAAAAATAGCACAGATTTTTTTTTTAACTGGTAAAAACTGTGTGCCGATGAGGTTGGAAACCTAAAAGGGCCTATATGAAAACCACCACAAAACCCAATATACAAATAAGTACCAAAAAAAAGTTCTCAAATCAGTTAAACAGAGCATACTAATTATAAATGTATATTATACAGTGGCTTGCGAAAGTATTCACCCCCTTGGTATTTTTTCTATTTTGTTTCCTTACAACCTGGAATTAAAATAGATTTTTGGGGGGTTTGTATCATTTGATTTACACAACATGCCTACCACTTTGAAGATGCAACATATTTTTCTTGTGAAACAAACAAGAAATAAGACAAAAAAACTGAAAACTTGAGCGTGCATAACTATTCACCCCCCCCAAAGTCAATACTTTGTAGAGACACCTTTTGCAGCTGCAAGTCTCTTGGGGTATGTCTCTATAAGCTTGGCACATCTAGCCACTGGGGTTTTTGCCCGTTCTTCAAGGCAAAGCTGCTCCAGCTTCTTCAAGTTGGATGGGTTCCACTGGTGTACAGTAATCTTTAAGTCATACCACAGATTCTCAATTGGATTGAGGTCTGGGCTTTGACTAGGCCATTCCAAGACATTTAAATGTTTCCCCTTAAACCACTCGAGTGTTGCTTTAGCAGTATGCTTAGGGTCATTGTCCTGCTGGAAGGTGAACCTCTGTGCCACTGGAAGACTGAAACAGGTATCCCTCAAGAATTTCCCTGTATTTAGCGCCATCCATCATTCCTTCAAATCTGAGAAGTTTCTCAGCCCCTGCTGATAAAAAAAAATCCCCACAGCATGATGCTGACACCACCATGCTTCACTGTGGGGATAGTGTTCTCGGGGTGATGAGAGGTGTTGGGTTTGCACCAGACATAGCGTTTTCCTTGATGGCCAAAAAGCTAAATTTTAGTCTCATCTGACCAGAGTACCATCTTTCATATGTTTGGGGAGTCTCCCACATATGTTTTGGCAAACACCAAATGTGATTGCGTATTTTTTTCTTTAAGCAATGGCTTTTTTTCTGGCCATTCTTCCGTAAAGCCCAGCTCCGTAAAGCCCAGCTCTATGGACAGATACTCCAATCTCTGCTGTGGCGCTTTGCAGCTCCTTCAGGGTTATCTGTTGCCTCTCTGATTAATGCCCTCCTTGCCTGGTCTGTGAGTTTTGGTGGGCGGCCCTCTCTTGGCAGGTTTGTTGTGGTGCCATATTCTTTCCATTTTTAATAATGAACTTAATGGTGCACCTTGGGATGTTCAAAGTTTCTGATATTTTTTTGTAACACAACCCTGATCTGTACTTCTCCACAACTTTATCCCTGACCTGTTTGGAGAGCTCCTTGGTTTTCATGGTGCCGCTTGCTTGGTGGTGCCCCTTGCTTAGTGGTGTTGCAGCCTCTGGGGCTTTTCAGAACAGATGTGTATATACTGAGATCATGTGACACAGATTACCCACAGGTGGACTTTATTTAACTAATTATGTGACTATTGAAGGAAATTGGTTGCAAGAGATCTTATTTAGGGGATTCATAGAAAAGGGGGTGAAAACATATGCACACCACTTTTCAGTTTTTAATTTTTTTAAATTTTTTGAAACAAGATCATTTTTTCATTTCACTTCACCAATTTGGACTATTTTGTGTATGTCCATAACATGAAATCCAAATAAAAATCCATTTCAATTACAGGTTGTAATTCAACAAAATAGGAAAAATGCCAAGGGGGGATGAATACTTTTGCAAGGCACAGTATACTCAATATACAAGAACAAAAACATGCTTGATTATGTGTGTGTGTACATGTGAGAGTTAGGCTACATGGAGGAGACTACTGGGTAGTTTGGTTCACCAGGGTGACCTCTAGTCTATGTTTGAAGTTATTGAAGGATGATGATGTTTTGGTAATGTGAAGATAGGAATTCCAGAGTATGGAACCTCTGTATCTGATGGGGAATTGACTGTGTGAGGTGCGGCAGTGGTTATCACAGTGTCTTGTATTGTATGCATGGATTTGGGAATTAACCTAGAATATTCTATTGAAGGGTTTAGGTAGGCTGTCTGAGAGGTGGGGGAGAGAGTAATAAAGAGATATCGTAAGGGAGAGAGAAGACAGTAATAAAGAGAGTAAGAGAGAGAAACTAATAGTGAAAGAGATCGAGAGAGTGAAATAGAGAAACAAAGACAGCGAGAGAAACGAGAGAGAGAGAAAGAAAGAAGAGAGAGCAAGAAACTAAGAGAAATAGAGAGAGAGAAAGAAAGAGAGTGAGTAAGAGATAGAGACAGTAATATAGAGAGACAGTAAGAGAGAGCAAGAGAGAAAGAGTGAGAGAGACTATTTGCACACAATATTTTGGACATTTGTGGGTGTAATGTTTACTGTTCATTTTTATTGTTTATGTAACTTTTGTTTATTATCTACTTCACTTGCTTTTGCAATGTTAACATGTATGTTTACCATGCCAAAAAAGCCCTTAACTTGAAAAATTGAATTGAGAGAAAGAGAGAGTAAGAAAGAGAGAAAGCGAGAGAGGCACCTCATGTTCTCTCATTCTAACACTGCAGCAACACCACAGAACGAGCCAATACCGACCTCGCTTTTGGCAACTATAATAACAAGGTCAGATTTTAAAACAAAACAAAACCCGCCAAATTGCTGTACATTACATAACCAATTGAGACCTCTCTCTATCCAAACAATGATAATGTAACTGTGGTACAACAGAACAGACAGGCCCAGACAGGTTGTCTCCCAAACAGCACTTTATTCCCTATACCCCATAGGGTTCTTGTCAAAAGTAGTGCACCATATAGGGAATAGGGTGCCATTTGGAAAACACCCCCGGTGTCCACGAGCACAACCCTTATATAACATCATGGTGTTAACACACACCAACTTCACCCGACACAACTCCTCTCATTCAACCACACTGACCAAAGGTAAAACAAATCCATTTAAAAAAAAGCTATTGGATATGACCTACAACCAGGACACTATTCATTGGGAAGAGCCCCTGATCTTCTGATTGGAGGACCCTTCATAATATCACAGGAAGTGGTGACTTGGTGCTTGGTCTCAAGAGCAGCTCTCTCAAATTTGGGTTCCGGCCTTTTCTCTTTTTCATTGTCCAAAAATGTGGGTGAGCCCGGTTAACACCCTACCACGAAACACATTATGGAACTTCCTGTCTGTTCAATCTGGAAAAGAGTTCAAATGAAGATCAGGAGGGACAAGTGAAAGGGGGGGGAGAAGAAAGAGAGAGAGAGAGAGAAAGAGAGAGAGAAAGAGAGAGAAAGAGAGAGAGAAAGAGAGAGAGAGAGAGAGAGAGAGAGAGAGAGAGAGAGAGAGAGATGGTGTTTTGTGATGAAGTGACAACACCTTTGGTTACAGGAATTATACCCTTAAATTCCCCTGCTTATATAAATTAACACATGCATGATTCACAGACTCTATAATGTGAGGACAGAGGATAATAATTATATTAGTTGTGAAGATGACTTTATCGTCCAGTGTACACACTACTGAGACTCCTGTATTTTTTCTACCCGAGAGTCAGACCACGCTACTGCAGCCAGGAATGACTTGTCAGACTACATCATTAAACAGTTACATGAACAGGGGAAGGAGGTTAAGATTACTTCACAAATCAAAACGTGTTCTCTCTTTTAAAGGGTTAGATGTATTCCCATTTGACTCAAATAAGGAGTGTTCCCACACAGAGCACAGGTCAGTAACAGGATAACGATGCAGAAATGTTAGAGATTTAGAAGATGTTTCAAATGTATTTATATTTTACTGCAAAGATATGGCACTACTGAGAGTGGCATACAGCTTCTGGATTCTCCCACGAGAAACTGTTAATCATTCCTTTACCTCTCAGACCTCTATACTGCCTTAGCTGTCTGACGTTAATAGTAGTCACAGTCAGTAAGGCACTATAAAGGCAGGTAGATGAGGTAAAGAAAACGGCAATCATCTGGCTGTTAGTGTAATAAGCAGTAACCAATCCTTTACTACAACATTTCCGTAACATAGACAACCTATCTAAATGAGAAAGTGTGTCATTCTTGAAACCTGCTGTATTTGACACTTCAGTTTCAGAATTTCATTTACTTCATCCATGACCAGTAATACATATATCTTGCCATAAAAGACAGCATTAACCATTGAGACCACCGTGACCCTATGTCGACCAGCCTAGCTGACCTTCTACTGATATCACCAGTCTGATAGTCTGATCTAAAGTGTTATCAAACTATAAACTGGCACCTCCCAGCCAAACCAGGCCGTACATCCTCCAACAAAGGGTGTATCCAAAATAGCTCCCTATCCACTATAGAGTGCACAACTTTTGACCAGAGCTCTAATGGTCCTGGTCAAAAGTAGTGTACTATTTATGAAATAGGTTGCCATTTCAGACGCAGTCCTATTCTCCTAGACTGGAGGACAGGGTGGCTCCGTGCCAAAGCATGAGATCACCTCAAAACATAGCAGAAACTTATTAGGAAAGACCTGGGCATCAGTTTCACTAGGCCATAACTACAAGATGTGATCCCTATGGCAGCTCTGGGTTGGGTCCCAAATGTCACCCTATTCCCATAGGTCTCTGGTCAAAAGTACTGCACTATGCAGGGAATAGGTAGCCATTTGGGATCCAGACCTGGGCTCTGGGTTCTGACTGAGAAAGAGAGGATCATTACAGATGAGAAGTTTGGACTGGAAAGGAGAGACATGGTGTGCAAAAGTCTGGGGTAAGGTTTAAGGTTTCAGCTTACTGAACTAAACCAACCCCCATCACCACCACTACTATTTACGTAGTCTTCTTTGTGGTTTGTTGAGAGAAAGAAAGGAGAAACACCCAGCTCCTACTGGAATACTGTGTATTTGCATCCCAAATGGCACCCTATTCTATTATACAGGAGTTCTCAAACTTCTTGGATCCAGTGACACATTTTGTGATTGCAAATATATCAGGGACCCCCTCGTTATCAGAACACAAATAAAAATAGTTTACAAGGAGTTTTACTATGATGTCTGCCGATACCATTTACAAGGCCAGCCTCTTGGCATCGGAGTGAATTCTGTCATGGGGCAGAGAGATTTAAAGCAAATTTCAGAACTTTTACGCATTTTGCCATGAGGCAGAGCAAACTTTTCGGTTTTAAAGCTTAAATTACACTGCATTTATGTAAAAATATATATTTTTTGAAAAATGTATAATTGGTGGAGTACTGTTCATACCAATATCCCTGTGAGCCCCACAAGCCCATGTTGCCCAGGGTTAAGAACATAAATTGTACATGAATATTATTACATTGTTTTACACACTTTAATCTATTAGTAATATTCATTAAAAAAGAAGTGCAAAAAAATGTATAAGAATAATAAATCTGACCGTAGACCACCTGCAGTAACTCTGCGGACCCCACTTTGATAACCCCTGCCCCAATCAGTGCACTACTTTGGTCAAAACTAGTGCACTACATAGAGAGTAGGGTGCCATTTGAAATTCAGACTGTTCTCTTCCCTTGGACTGGACAGGAAGTGGATAATCAGTGAGAACGGGAAGAGCAGGGATCAACTTCCGGTTGAATGCCGGGGAAAGAAAGAAATTCTGGCTAAACCACGCCCATCATGAAAAACATTCTGGGTAAACATTACACAAGACTGCTGCCTGAGTCAATCAAACTTGCCTCATCACTGATTACTGTATGCATTAAATCATTCAGATCAATGCAGAAACAAAGTGCTCCTTTTTCTTTATTTTCTTGAATAGTCACCAGTTGAAGTGTCCTGGGGTCAGTTGGGGTCACTCAGTCAAGCACCTGATTCATTTTTTCTACTGTATGCATTATCTTTGTTCATTAGCTACTACACTCACACACACACAGTATTGAAATGACAAACTGATGGGGAGCCTATAAGGTTCTCTACAGCCAAAAACATTTCTGATTTTATTTGACCAAGGGGAAAAACTAGGTATGTTTATATGCTACTGCTACTGCATAAGAGTATGACGAGTATGAAGTAAGAGGTGCAGTACATTTGCAACGAAGCTGAGAGATGGCTAATGACGAACTCTGAAGTCTACGGCAAATGCAGTGCAGAGAAAGCTTGTGGTTATCCTCCAGGCTATATTATGCCACAGTGACACCTACTGGACAAAATTGTTAATTGAACCTATGATTTAAGCCGGTGGTTCTTAAACCTCTCCTCGGAGACCCAATGTAGTTGAACTATTCCAGAACTAGCACACCTGATTTAACTAGTCAACAAATGATCAAGCCCATGACTAGGTGAATGAGGCGAGCTAGTTCAGGGCTACAACAAAATTGTGAAATGTCTGGGGATCCCCAAGAAGAGGTTTGAGAACCACTGATCTAGGCTAAAAAAGAACAACTCGTCACACCACCACTGTGCTACTCCTGGCACTAAAGTCCCTTCTGTCAGTGCTACACACACACTTCTGTCAGTTCACTATACACTACAGTCCAGGAGATTTTGTCAAGCAGAACACATCAGCAGGCCTACTGTAGGCTATTCCATGTACACACCTGGGTTGAGGTGGGAAAACGTCCCGATAACGAAGTCCAGCGTTGAGACAGCCAGCACGGCCAGTAGTATCAGCTGGAGACGGACGATCCATTTGACCCCGGCGAGGTTAATACCCAAAAGGCCGAGCAGGACAGCCACAGACATCCCTCTAACGGCCCACTCACTCTGCAGGCTCAGGAGCTGAGCAATAGACTCTGAGAACCCTGTGATATACATGGCTCCAGCCACACACTGTTGAAATCAAAACACACACAGAAGACATACATGAGATCTTGTATGTAAACATATTGATTCTTCTTTTATTTATTTAGCTGTATGATCTGTGTTTTAAAAGGTGAGTTGACTGAAGGTAAGTTGTCCTTTACCACAATGCAAAGGGTTGCAGGAGGATGAAGGGGGAATGAAAACATGTACACACACATGGTGTTTCTCACCTGGCCGAAAACATACAGGAGCCCCACGGTCCCACCTACTCTTCCTCCCAGGACAGTAGAGATCATGGAGTAAACTCCACCACTACCGACCCCACAGCGCTCGCAGACGCCGATGCCTGACATCACTGTTACCAGGGCAACGATAACCACCACGGATACCAGGAGCATACCTAGCAATACACCTAGGTTCCCCTTACATCATCAAGAGAAAAAACAAAAAGAAAGTCATACAATATATGGAACAGGTCCTTGTATGTCTAGATCAGCCCAGCACTAACACTACCTATTCAACAAATAATTGAATCGCTATGCCCTTGACTAGTTGAATCAGGTGTTTTAGTGCTGGGCTATAGAACCAACATGTGCACACCGTAGGGCAGAACTACTCAAGTACTATTTCAGAAGGTCCAGTCACACAAATTTCCTAGGTGGCAAATGTCCGAATGGATATTGTCATTTATCGGCATAGTAACAAACCCCCAAATCGCAACCCATGCAAACCCAAACTGTTAAAACTGTTCACACCCCTCTTGATGGAGTAGAGAAAGTTTTCCAGTTTTAATGCTCATTCCCTACAATTCTACAAAATGTGGCAGATAGAAATTTTGCCATGTCCTGTGAGTACATATGATACCAGGGGTTGAAGCCCGACATTTCTATTATACACTTTGGGGGGGGGGGGGTCAGGACCAGCAGTCTATATTGAGACTATTGACCCGGCTCTGGGTTCGGATCCAGCCTGTGGTCCGCCTGTTCAGTATGCAGACCCCTAGGTGAGCAAACTCATGCCTACAGCTACCTTCCCTGGGACTACAGCTGAAAACTAGCTAGCTGGCCAAATCTGGTAAATTTACAGAAATGTTGATAGATGTGCATTGTCCCTGTCAAATAAATGTATTGAATGAAATTAAATTAAATTCAAACTCACCACCAGCCACCCAGTGCGGAGGAACAACACCACACCAAAGATGTTGATCATACAGGTAGTAAAGACTCCGTCCCACGTCCCAAACAGGACAGGCTCCCACACAAACAGCTTCACCCTCCACCATGGCTGAGAGAGATGCTGCGACCCCTGCAGTTTAGAATAGACGACATTTCCCGATTTTTACCAGACCTGCACAACTTTTATAGTCTGGTCCAGTAGGGATTTTAGCATGTAAATCTTGGTGGGGCAAAAAATATATATATATTGTTTTTGACGCATGCCAGCAAAGCCACTACACAACACTAAACAATCAATGAATTGCACTATAACAGTGACAAACGGTGCCCACAAACTGTTAGGGCCTACATAAAGCTGTCCCAATAGCAGAGCTTTCTTTTCAGCACCATGGAGTGAATCCTTACCATTGCAAAACCTGGCTAACAGCAGGGCCTTGTCTGGCAGCGAAACAATTAATTCAGCCTCATTTACTGACTTAAAAAAACGTGGTTTCTACTGACAATTGAGATGTACAAACTATGATTAAGACAATGAGCGAGCTAGGACGAACATAGTCAATATAACTATTTTTCAGCACTTTTTAAATGTACAGTGACATAATTCATAACATGGGCTGTTCTTGCAGTATTCTCCCTGTACACCAAGTCAGACCTGTAGGATAAATAAAGGCGGCATATAAGCAGACAATAAAAGCTCTTACAATATTAGATTGTTACATTTCTCTAAAACAGGCTATAGGCTACATGTGCACCACCAAGTCAAAACAGTAGGCAAAAGGATGAGGGGGAATGGGAACTAATTATTAGGGTGAGGGACATGGGCTATTAACAGCTTACTACACAACTTACACTTAGTATTACTTCCTTAGCTACGGTATACATATCTCCCTGGCATATTGCATCATTATTGCAGCAGCATACAATACATGCTGTGCTCACTTGACAAGGATGGTGGCGCGACGGTCCTTGTGGGAAAATTTTGTCATCAAACTTTGACATCAAAGTCTGGCATTCTCTGGATTTTTCTGGCACTTTCAAGACGACTGGGAACTTGGAAAAAACAAGATTGAATCATGACGTCAGTGATCTTCAGGTCGGAGCACTAGAAATAGGCCCGACTTGGAATTCTGAGTTGTTTTTTACGACTTCCCAGTTGTATTAAACTCACTGAAGTTTGGGATTTCCCAGTTCAGAGTTTCCAGTTGTTTTGAACGCGGCAGAAGTCATGCTGGATTGACAGCATGGTCAATGCATTCAACCTTTTCTGGCCCATGTTGTTGAATGTATTTCCAAGATGGCGTAGCAGTCAGACGTCTTTGTCTTGTCCCATGTATCTTTTTGTAGCTTTTTCTTCGCATTCTTTTTAATATTTTTCCTAAACCTCAACTTCAAAATACTCTCCTGTAATCCGCCTCACCCAATGTGGTGTGCATCTGAGGCTAGCTAGCTAACCAGCTATCAGTCAGCTAACCTTTAGCTCGGAAAGCTCTCACCAGTTCGTTCAACGCGTTTCAAACCAGAGCATACCGGACCTATTTTTCTCTCCATATCCCCGGATTCCTATAGCAAACTCTGAACCCTTTCATCTGGATCATGGCAGCTAGCTAACCACAACCCGGGATGACTACTCCTGGCTAATGTTTCCGTCCCGTAGCAAGCACCAACTAGCATGGGGCTAGCCCATGCTAGACACATCTCCCAGTTAGGGCTCCTGGGCTACTCACTCCTGAAGCCCACTCCTCGGCTACAATATCCGGACCCCTTCTAGTGCCGGTACGGTGCACGACTGGAATACCGACATAATCTGCCCAAGGATCCCAACAGGCCCCTCAGGTGCGACGTCCCCTGAAGGCCCATTATGCTAACCGCAGCCTGCTAGCTATCTGTAGCATATTGGACTGCTACTGATCCACCGGCCAGTTTCTTGGTCCACTATACCCATTTTGCCAATTGGACTTGGACCCCTCTGCTACTTGGAACCCTACTAATTCCACGACTGGTCTATCGACGTCACCGCACGAGGCGGCAAAAACAGACTTTTCCCCCATCGCGACGTCCCTCTAAGTCCCTTATGCTAGCTTGCTAGCCCCGGCCTGCTAACTGTCTGAATCGCTGTGTCCCCAGCCAGCCCAACCACTCACTGGACCCATACGATCACTAGGCTACGCATGCTTCTCCCTAATATCAATATGCCTTGTCCATTACTGTCCTGGTTAGTGATTACGGTCTTATTTCACTGTAGAGCCTATAGCACTGCTCAATATGCCTTAACCAACCATGTTGTTCCACCTTCCACATATGCGATGACATCACTTGGTTTAAACGTCTCTAGACACTTTATCTCTCCCTTCATCACTCAATGCCTAGGTTTACCTCCAATGTACTCCCTTCCTACCATACCTTTGTCTGTACATTATGCCTTGAATCTATGCTATCGTGCCCAGAAACCTGCTCCCTTCGCTCTCTGTTCTGAACGTGCTAGACGCCCAGTTCTTATAGCTTTTAGCCGTAACCCTCTCCTACTTCTCCTCTGGTGATGTAGAGGTTAATCCAGGACCTGCAGTGCCTAGCTCCACTCCCACTCCCCAGGTGCTCTCATTTGTTGACTTCTGTAACCGTAAAAGCCTTGGTTTCATGCATGTTAACATTAGAAGCCTACTCCCTAAGTTTGCTTTATTCACTGCTTTAGCACATTCTGCCCACCCAGATGTCTTAGTCGTGTCTGAATCCTGGCTTAGGAAAACCACCAAAAACTCTGAAATTTCCATCCCTAACTATGACATTTTCCGCCAAGATAGAACTGCCAAAGGGGGCAGTGTTGCAATCTACTGCAGAGATAGTAAGATAGAACTCTGCCGGCTTTCAGGTCTGTACCAAAAAAAATTGAGCTTCTACTTCCAGAAATTCACCTTTCCAGAAACAAGTCTCTCACCGTTGCCGCTTGCGATAGACCCCCCCTCTGCCCCCAGCTGTGCCCTGGACACCATATGTGAATTGATTGCCCCCCATCTATCTTCTGAGCTTGTGCTGCTAGGTGACCTAAACTGGGACATGCTTAATACCCCGGCCATCCTACAATCTAAGCTTGTTGCCCTCAATCTCACACAAATTATCAATGAACCTACCAGGTACAACCCCAAATCCGTAAACATGGGAACCCTCATAGATAT
The DNA here is from genome assembly GCF_045791955.1 of Oncorhynchus clarkii lewisi. NCBI lineage: Eukaryota > Metazoa > Chordata > Actinopteri > Salmoniformes > Salmonidae > Oncorhynchus > Oncorhynchus clarkii. The sequence continues at coordinate 65,704,477 of NC_092149.1, forward strand.
CATCCTAACTAACTCGCCCTCCAAATACACCTCTGCTGTTTTCAACCAAGATCTCAGCGATCTGTGCCTAATTTTTTCCTGCATCCCTAATGGGTCTGCGGTCAAACGACCACCCCTCATCACTGTAAAACACTTCTGCGAACAGGCCTTTCTAAGTGACCTGGCAGGGGGATCCTGGAATGACATTGACCTCAAGGCTTAATAAACACCTGCTGCACTCTGCTCGTGAATCTACACCTTTTTCTCCTTGATTATTCATTACAAGCCAACTACATATCTCAACTTTCCAAATATTAGGCACGTTGCTTATATTTCCAACAGGAGTATAGCCTATCTGGGTGGCAGGAAAATAAACCACGGGGAAAAGCGTCCTCCATTTGCTATTTAAGTGCATAGATGACATGTATTTTGTTCCCGCTGCCCCTGTTTCGATACAGGTGCGTGATAATGGATAATATTATTTAGTTTATGTAGACAAAATTAAATCAAGAATAGTCTGATCGGTGACAATATTAGCCTATCACTTGTGAATGATATATTTTCACTTTTGAATGATGCCCAGCATAACAATGCCTTTTTGTGACTTGTTCGAATCATTGTCGCACACCTCATATAGCCTAGCGCATAGGCCTATGTTTTAATAAGGTTTGTATCGTAACTAAAGTGGTGAAATAACTACTTATAATTAAGCACATTCTGCTAATGGAACATTCACACTTCTAACCTACTACCATGTGCACATTGCTGCCCTTATAATGTGAAGAAATAGCCTAATAGCCTAATCAACATTTTAAGCTAAATGTTCTGCTCTGTTGCGTCAGCCAAATTTAATAAAAACGTTTTTTTGATGCTAGTGGTTGTATTAATTTGGGATCTACCGCATGCCCCAACTGTCCCAGACAATATTTGTAATATTTATTTCTCACACAGAATAGGTCAACTTTTGTACTATGGAGGATATTAGATTGACATAGGATAGAGCTTTTGCTGTTCATTAGGCCTACTCATCTTGTTGGCTGACGAAAAGTTAATGTGGACAGTTCTTCCAATATCTTCAATATGCACCTCGTAATTGGATAAGGACGCACGCAGTTGCATCCCGATGTGTCTGTCTTCACTTGTAGCCTGTGAGAAAGACCCGATCATGTGACGGAGAGCAGTGTGATAGAGAGACGCTTCGGATTGCATAGCACACTCAGGGAGAACGTCACAACGCAGCATTCCGATTGCAAAAGGCATGGATTTGTTAGGGTGCATTACTGCCAAAGGGGATGCCATCGTGAAATTCTAGGAATTATCAAGTGCTTGTCAAATTGTGAATGAGAGACTGTTAGAGTGTGTACAGCCTGCGCAAAAAAAACAAAGCAGAAATCATGCCTTTCAAGCAACTTTATTCAAATAATCATTAGAGTTGCATCATGCAGCCTTACAATGTATTAAAAATCAAAACATATAGCCCAAAAATTGTAGAAGAACTAAAGTTAAATTAATAAATTAAGCATAAAGGAGTACCTATTTCTTTGTAAACCGCTCAACACAGAATAGCCGCATTCCCTCAAATCGTTTGGAGAAAATATTTATTTAATTCAGCTTTGTTCAATTGTATTCTCCATCAAACAGGCAAAGCGTCAATACAGGACTAAGATTGAATCGTACTACACCGGCTCCAATGCTCGTCGGATGTGGCAGTGTTTCTAAACTAATACAGTCTACAAAGGGAAGCACAGCCACGAGCTGCCCAGTGACACAAACCCACCAAACGAGCTATATTACTTCTATGTCCGCTTCGAGATGAGGAACACTGAAACATGCATGAGAGCACCAGCTGTTCCGGCAAACTGTGTGATCACGCTCTCCGTAGCCGATGTGAGTAAGACCTTTAAACAGGTCAACATTCACAAGGCCGCACGGCCAGACGAATTACCAGGACGTGTACCTCGAGCATGCGCTGACCAACTGGCAAGTGACATCACTGACATTTTCAACCTCTCATAAACTGGATCTGTAATACCAGCATGTTTAAAGCAGACCACCATAGTCCCTGGGCCCAAGAAAACTAAGGTAACCTGCCTAAATGACTACCGTCTGTAACCATGAATTGCTTTGAAAGGCTGATAATGGCTCACATCAACAACATTATCCAAGAAATACTAGACATTGGCCAATGAGCACCATTACAGTGCCAGTAGAATTTGCCAGTAGATTGTCAACGTGATTCATGATGATAGCAAATTTCAATTTACAAAAACAAACTGCACTTTCGTCTTTTGAGCTTCTAGTCATGAAATCTATGCAGCCTACTCAATCACTTTTTATAGCTACTGTTTACAGGCCTCCTGGGCCATACACAGCATTCCTCACTGAGTTCCCTGAATTCCTATCGGACCTTGTAGTCATGGCAGATAATATTCACATTTTTGGTGACTTTAATATTCACATGGAAAAGTCCACAGACCCACTCCAAAAGGCTTTCAAAAACATAATCGACTCAGTGGGTTTTGTCCAACATGTCTCTGGACCTACTCACTGCCACAGTCATACTCTGAACCTAAATATTTTGGATCTTAATGTTTTTCCTCATAATCCTCGACTATCGGACAACCAATTTATTACGTTTGCAATCACAACAAATAATCTGCTTAGACGCCAACCAAGGATCATCAAAAGCTGTGCTTTGAATTGTCCAACAACCCAAATATTCCTAGATGCCCTTCCAGACTCCCTCCACGTACCCAAGGATGTCGTACTACAAAAATCGGTTAACCACCTGGAATTAAATTTAACCTTGAGTAATACCCTAGATGCAGTCAAAAAACATTTGTCAAAAAAAAACTAGCTCCCTGGCATACAGAAAATACCTGAGCCCTGAAGCAAGCTTCCAGAAAATTGGAAAGGAAATGGCGCTCCACCAAACTAGAAGTCTTCTGACTAGCTTGGAAAGACAGTACCGTGCAGTATCGAAGAGCCCTCACTGCTGCTCAATCATCCTATTTTTCCAACTTAATTGAAGAGAATAAGAACAATCCAAAATGTATTTTTGATTCGGCCACGAAGCTAACTAAAAAACATTCCCCAAGAGAGGATGGCTTTCACTTCTACAGTGATAAATTCATGAACTTTATGACAAAAAGATCATGATCATTAGAAAGCAAATTACGAACTCCTCTTTCAATCTGCATATTTCTCCAAAGCTCAGTTGTCCTGACTGCACAACACTGCTAGGACCTAGGATCAAGGGAGACACAAGTTTAAAAAATAATCCTATATCTCTTGACAAATTCATGAAAATAATAATGGCCTCTAAACCTTCAAGCTGCATACTTGACCCTATTCCAAGTAAACTACTAAAAGAGTCCTGTGCTTGGCCCTCCTATGTTGAACATAATAAACAGCTCCCTATCCACCGGATGTGTACCAAACTCACCAAAAGTTGCAGTAATAAAGACTCCCTTGAAAAAGTCAAACCTTGACCCAGAAAATATTTTTAAAAACTATTGGCCTACATCGAAACTCCCATTCCTCTCAAACACTTTAGGAAAAGCTATTGCACAGCAACTCACTGAAGACAAACAATGTATACGAAACGCTTCAGTCTGATTTTAGACCCCATCATAGCACTGAGACTGTACTCGTGAAGGTGGTAAATTACCTTTTAATGGTGTCAGACCAAGGCTCTGCATCTGTCCTCGTGCTCCTAGACCTTAGTGCTGCTTTTGACACCATCGATCATTACATTCTTTTGGAGAGATTGGAAACCAAATTGGTCTAAACCGTCAAGTTCTGGCCTGGTTTAGATCTTATCTGTTGGAAAGATATCAGTTTGTCTCTGTGGATGGTTTGTCCTCTGACAAATCAACTGTAAGTTTCACTGCTATGCGGATGACACACAGCTGTACATTTTGATGAAACATGGTGAAGCCCCAAAATTGCCCTCCCTAGAAGCCTGTGTTTCAGACATAAGGAAGTGGATGGCTGCAAATGTTTCACTTTTAAACTCAGACAAAGCAGAGATGCTAGTTCTAGGTCCCAAGAAACAAAGATATCTTCTGACAATTAATCTTGATGGTTGTACAGTCGTCTCAAATAAAACTGAAGGACCTTGGCATTACTGTGGACCCTGATCTCTCTTTCGACAAACATATCAAGACTATTTCAAGGACAGCTTTTTTCCATCTTTGTAACATTCAAAAATAAGAAACTTTCTTTCCAAAAATGTGGCAGAAAAGTTCATCCATGTTTTTGTCACTTCCAGATTAGACTACTTCAATGCTCTACTTTCCAGCTACCTGGATAAAGCACTAAATACACTTCAGTTAGTGCTAAACACGGCTGCTAGAATCTTGACTAGATCCCAAAAATGTGATCATATTACACTGGCTTCCTGTAAAGGCTAGGGCTGGTTTCAAGTTTTTTTTGCTAACCTACAAAGCATTATATGGGCTTACTCCTACCTATCTCTCCGATTTGATCTTGCCATACATACCTACACGTACGCTACTGTCCCAAACAGCTGGAGGAAGGGCATTCTCCTATAGAGCTCCATTTTTATGGAATGGTCTGCCTATCCTTGTGAGAGACACAGATTCGGTCTGGGACCATGCCTCAGGACTACCTGGCCTGATGACTCCTTGCTGTCCCCAGTCCACCTGGTCGTGCTGCTGCTCCAGTTTCAACTGTTCTGCCTGCAGCTATGGAACCCTAACCTGTTCACCGGACATGCTACCTTGTCTCGGACCTGCTGTTTTAAACTCTCTCTCTCTCTCTCTACAGCACCTGCTGTTTCTAACTCTGAATGCACAGCTATGAAAAGCCAACTGACATGTACTCCTGAGGTGCTGACCTGTTGCACCCTCTACAACCACTGTGATCATTATTATTTGACCCTGCTGGTCATCTATGAACATTTGAACATCTTGACCATGTACTGTTATAATCTCAACCCGGCACAGCCAGAAGAGGACTGGCCACCCCTCAGAGCCTGGTTCCTCTCTAGGTTTCTTCCTAGGTTCCTGCCTTTCTATGGAGTTTTTCCAAGCCACCGTGCTCCTACATCTGCATTGGTTGCTATTTGGGGTTTTAGGATGGGTTTCTGTATAGAACTTTGTGACATCGGCTAATATTAAAAGGGCTTTATAAATAAATGTGATTGATTGAGCTAGGCTGAAACACCTGCATTTTGGAGCAGCCTTAAGAAAGCAAAAAAGAGACCATGTTCGCATACGGCTTTATTAACTGGGTCGCCACTGGTCTGGTCCCAGATCTGTTTGTTTTCTTTCCAACTCAACGCCATAACAATGACCATGAGATTTCACAAGACAGCACAAACATATCTTGGACCAGGCTCCCAACTATGTTATCAAAGACTTCCTCATACCCTCAGGGCAGGCAGCATTTGTGGCAACTGTTGACTTTCAGCAAGGTCTTGACTTGTAATGATAACCTACCTGAGCGTCCTCATGGAACAGATCCTGGACAGGTGTGGTTTTACTGCCGCTGGCCCTCCTAGACTCCCTAGCCTTCAGAAGTTCTGTCACATCCTCCACGTTAGACCTGTGGAGCATCCTGCCGAATGGCAACGCTTCCATAACCGCTTTGACCAAACCTTTGCCTGCACGCACTCTAGTTTAGTACCCTGGAGTGGATGGATACATAAAGTACACCAGAGTTTAAAACTGAGTGACTCACCTTGAAACAAGGTTAATGTGAATATCACTCCTGGTTAAAAGCATTGTATATTCATTAACCCCCAAAGTATACAAAATCAAAGGGCAATGAAATGCTTGGTTTTCAGACAAACTTCTATCTATAGGGCAGTGTCTCGGAAATAAGCTATAAAATTATGTATCCTTATTTGATGGGAAAAATCATTAGCTTATTTAAATGTGGAGATACAAAAGTAGCCTAATCATTGCCTTACCTTCCATAGAGCCAAATAGAGGTGTGACAACTAAACAGCCACCCGGATGCAGGCAGGTGTGATTATGCAACAGCACGAGCCTGACTTGCCTGGATCATGGTAGGGTAGTTGAATTCGACGAGAAAAAAAAATCGAATTACCGGTACATTCCTTGACATAAGATGTATTCACTGGGTCAACATGTAATTTAGTCTTTAAGGAAAACGATTCAATTTTCACGACATTAAATCACGTCCGTTATATTAAATGTGTTGGTTTTTTCTCTCACGATTATGCATATAGGCTATATTGCTGTCAATCGGGAATAGGAACAATTCAATAAACGCAGATCTAAAAAAAAAAAAAAAATCTCAACTCGTCCTTATTTCAGCAAATCTGATGTTGGATCAGTGAAAAATCAGCACAATGATGGTTATTTCTTTACCTACCTCAAAAATGAACTACCATCTCCACTGAAGTCCTCAAAAACAGCCTGTTCCAAATATCGAGTTTCTCATTCTAAAATATTAATACAATAAAAGTACATTAAAGATCATATAAATTATTAATGTTGTGATAAAAAAAATCCAACCGTATGTTTTGCCCTCACATTCTGTCTGCACCATAAGCGTAGTATTGCTACGTGTTCGACTAACGTCAGCAGGTAAATGTTTGTTTTGTCCAATGCCACTGAATAGGTGTGTTGCTCTGCTCCAAAAAAATACAGCTACGCCATTTGTTAGTTTTGGCCAACCTTCAAATGTGCATTTGGCAGCAATCCAACTGAAATACCAAGGCGAATTCACAAGTGTTAGACTATGTGTATTTTATATGCCCTATGATGGAAAAAAGCCTAATCAATTACCTTTAATTATTAGGTTTATATTACTAAGAAACTGCAGGCCTGCTGTACTGAGAATGTTCATCATGTCCTTCAAAAAAAATAAAAACATTCAAATCAGATCTCACATCTAATAGTAATTTACTGAAATAAATCAGCTACAATTAAAGCAGTACATGACATATTTATATATATATATATAAAAAACAGATCACTCAAATGGACAACTTAAGACTGCAAATCAACATCTGGCTTTTGATCAACCACCTGTGAAATTGAATAATTCAATACTTTATCATAACTTGACTAACAAATGTTTTTTTAGGCTTCCTTTAGTTCAATGATCCAGTATGAAAATCTAAATAACTCGGTCTCAAAACGAAGAAGATTTTGTCCTCAATTGCCCAAGCTCAACATATTCACAATCAAACAATTATCTAATATTAACTGAGAACTGTCTGCAATAATGACTGTATATGACTTACATACTTCGGAAGAACCTTTTTACAAGTGACACATTGCATTTTCAAAAATAGAACAAAATATTTGTCAAAATAATTTAACTTTGATATTCTCCCCCCCCCCCCACACACATTGATGAAACAAGTTTCATTTTTCACCAGCTTATACAAGGACACTTACGGTCAGTTTATGTATAGGGGGTTACTGTGGTGGAACTGTCCCAAAAATTGGTTGCTTTTTTCACAAAGATAAACAGAAATATGTTTAGTTCCCTCTGTATGGGGTTGAAGGTGCTGCTTTTGGGGTCTAAAACTTATATTATAGGTATTATATACACAGAGTATACAAAACATTAGGAATACCTGCTCTTTCCATGACATGGACTGACCAGGTGAATGCTTTGATCTCTTATTGATGTCACCGGTTACATCCACTTCAACTGTGGGAAGGACTGGTGTCAACATGGGCCAGCACCCCTGTGGAACGCTTGACACCTTGTAGTCTTGCCCTGTCGAATTGAGGCTGATGAGGGCAAAACTCAATATTAGGAAGGTGTTCCTAATGTTTTGTACACTGTCTCTCTAAGGCTGTGTTTACACAGGCAGCCCAATTCTGATCTTCTGCCCAATTATGTGCAATAGAGCAGATTTGATTGATCAAAATACCAACTGTTAGAAAAATAGAGTTGGGATGCCTGTGTATACGCAGTCTTAGATGGTCATGGAGAAATACACGCTGTGCTTTTGAAAGTGCTTTCTTTCCCTGGTGTACATTAGGTCTCATTGAACACTAAAACCATACAATCAGATGACAATTTGACACAAAATGGAAATCTTTTGGAACCACCTAATGATTGATTAATTTAACATGTCAACATTTCAGCTATATGCCACATGACAATGAATAATAATTTGATTAATTTAGGAGGATGATAATCCAGGTATTCTTCAAACTGACAGTCCAGTCCACAATACTGTAACTACTAGTTCATGTAAGGATGGGTGGACTTCATTACTGCAGGTCAAATCATAGCTGTGGACCCAATGCTATCCAAATCACTACTGAGAGAAATTCAAAAAATGGGTGGCAAAAAGCTATGGTTTCACAGAACATGAAGTAGCTGTGTATTGACAAACAATAAATTGCATTGGCAACCTAATGAAAAGAAAGACGTTCCATAAAACATTATAGACCAGTCTCCAGTCATGTAGCTATTACACCAGGTTGTCCAGAACAGAAAATACACAACTTACTTATAGCAGAGAGACCAACTTTCTAGACATTGTACAGAGGGAATGTTTACAGAGCAAAGTTTCGTAGCTGTTGAATCCAGAACAAGGGTATTGTAACACCTAACATTAAATCTAATCTCTTAACCTATTGTAGAAATGTAACAAGTTAGAGAAGCTAGCATTTAATGTAAAACAATGTTGACAAGATTGATTTAATAGCTAGCATGTTAACTAAACAATTTAAAAGACACATTAACAATAAAGCACAAAGGAGAGACATCATGCAAGACAAAAATGACTAAGGCAATATAAAAAAGAATACTCATTTCAATTTGTCAAGGTACATTTCAAATGTGGCCGTTGTGTTTCGCTTCACATGCAACAATTATTCTGATTCAATATATACCATAGAAACCCTTTTATGTAACCTCTGCCTTACTATTCAGAAAGTTATGCATTGTAATATCTATAAAGAAATAGAAAATGTCATTAAAATGTAATTTTGCAAGTCAAAGCTTGATGTTCAGAGCTTTATGGGGCACTAAAAGCCATCCTAACAATTTTACCAAGGTGAGAAACACAGAAAACGCCTAATAATAAATATACCAGTATATTGCTAAATTAAGTTTGATTTAAATTTTCATGAAGGTAGGAAATCAGAAGCGATGCCAGTGGTCAGTCTTTGCTGAAATACCAAGAGGGCTAAAATGTGTGAAAGGGAAGCGCTTATAAAAGAGGGGAAAGTTGCACTTCCACTTAACAATAAAGTAACCATTAACCTTGAATTGTATGTTTCAGAAAGTCCAGATGGAGCAGTAGTTTGACTTGACAGTCACCAAGAATGACTATCAACCATACGGTGGAGGCTAGAAATACTTCAAAAAGCACAGAACTAATAAAATATACAGTTGAAGTCAGAAGTTTACATACACTTAGGTTGGAGTCATCAAAACTCGTTTTTCAACCACTCCACAAATTTCTTGTTAACAAAGTTTTGGCAAGTCGGTTAGGACATCTACTTTGTGCATGACAAGTACATTTTCCAACAATTGTTTATAGACAGATTATTTCACTGGATCACAATTCCAGTAGGTCAGAAGATTACATACACTAAGTTGACTTAGTGCCTTTAAACAGCTTAGAAAACTTCAGAAAATCATGTCATGGCTTTAGAAGCTTCTGATAGGCTAATTGACATCATTTGAGTCAATTGAAGGTGTACCTGTGGATGTATTTCAAGGCCTACCTTCAAACTCAGTGCCTCTTTGCTTGACATCATGGGAAAATCAAAAGAAAATCAGCCAAGACCTCAGAAAATAAATTGTAGACCTCCACAAGCCTGGTTCATCCTTGGGAGCAATTTCCAAACGCCTGAAGGTACCACGTTCAACTGTACAAACAACAGTACGCAAGTACACACACCATGGGACCACACAGCCGTTATACCGCTCAGGAAAGAGACACGTTCTGTCTCCTAGAGATGAACGTACTTTGGTGTGATAAATGCAAATCAATCCCAGAACAGCAGCAAAGGACCTTGTGAATATGCTGGAGGAAACAGGTACAAAAGTATCTATATACACAGTAAAACAAGTCCTATATCGACGTAACCTGAAAGGCCGCTCAGCAAGAAAACTGCCATAAAAAAGCCAGACTATGGTTTGAGACTGCACATCGGGACAAATATCATACTTTTTGGAGAAATGTCCTCTGGTCTGATGAAATAATAATAGAACTGTTTGGCCATAATGACCATGGTTATGTTCGGAGGAAAAAGGAGGATGCTTGCAAGCCAAAGAACATCATCCGAACCGTGAAGCACGGGGGTGGCAGCATCATGTTTTGGGGGTGCTTGCTGCAGGAGGGACTGGTGCACTTCACAAAATAGATGACATCATGAGGAAAGGAAAATTATGTGGATATATTGAAGCATCAGTCAGGAAGTTAATAGTTGGTCGCAAATGGGTCTTCCAAATGGACAATGACCCCAAGCATACTTCCAAAGTTGTGGCAAAATGGCTTAAGGACAACAAAGTCAAGGTATTGGGAGTGGCCATCACAAAGCCCTGACCTCAATCCTATAGAAAATGTGTGGGCAGAAGTGAAAAAGTGTGTGCGAGCAAGGAGGCCTACAAACCTGACTCAGTTACACCAGCTCTGTCAGGAGGAATGGGCCAAAATCCACCCAACTTATTGTGGGAAGCTTGTGGAAGGCTACCTGAAACATTTCACCCAAGTTAAACGATTTAAAGGCAATGCTACCAAATACTAATTGAGTGTATGTAAACTTCTGACCCACTGGGAATGTGATGAAAGAAATAAAAGCTGAAATAAATCCCTCTCTACTATTATTCTGACATTTCACATCCTTAAAATAAAGTGGTGATCCTAACTGACCTAAGATAGGGAATTTTTACTCTGATTAAATGTCAGGAATTGTGAAAAACTGATTTGAAATGTATTTGGCTAAGGTGCATGTAAACTTCCGACTTCAACTGTATTTTCCAGGACAGGAGCCTAAATAAAATGGAGCAATCGTTTGAATCTCTTACAGCTACATGTGTTAATGTACGATATAAAGTAGTGCTGAATGGGCAATTATCTTACAATGACTGACATACATACATTCTCCCATAATGAAGTGTGTTTCGTCCTGTGGTCTTAACCTGGTACTGGAAAACCAGCCCGAAGAGTACCAACCCTTAGAGAATTTCAAGTATCCTATGACTGTTTAGATTAATACATAAGCAATGACCCATGATTTGTTTCCTGATAAGTGCATGCTTCAAATATGTGTAACATTTTTATGACCAATACCAAAGCATTTCGGTTTTCATTTTAACCATAATCTAAACTCTAAAAATATCTGAATGAGGTTATCACCACATGACCTCACTTAAGGTCCATTGTGCAAACAATTTAATATTAAGAAAAATCAAATGTCTAGATTTGTCTTAGCCATTATAACAACCTATTTATAGCAAGTTCTGGTGATTGATTATGAATTATACACTTGATTCCACACCATCAACCATACAAACTCATACATTTCTTTCAGGGGGAGAGCTTTGAATAACTTGACTTCAAATTAAGATTGATCAAATCAAAATCTTGTGATCATCATATGATCAAATCAAAACTATATATTTCAGGCTATACACCATGAGGATACCCACTCTTACCATGGTGTCAACTTGAAAACAGGAGTCTAGCAAGCAACTATACATAATCAACAAGTGGACAACTCTACATTCAGCAGTTATATAGCAGGACTGTTATGCCGACACGTCACATGGTAACAGGGTCCCTTCATATGGTCTCAGATCTAGGACCAGCCCCCTCTGTCCATACATTATGATCGAAAAGGCAAAACTGACCCTAGACCAGCAACATTACCACAGTTAAAACAATGAGCCAGATATATAAATAATTGTGAAGCATCCGGTTGGCATTTCCACTCACTATGGGGATGTTAGGAAGCTCAGTGGCCGGCAGTGGGAAAAGATGGAGCGAGACATTTGATCTCCATACAGCTGTTTCCAAAACTAGAATCTCCAACAGAATAGACTGCGTTTTGTAGACGTCACCCTTCGCCAAAGAATTTTCATTATTTAAATACCTTTGTTAGGAGTTCAAGGGCGAATTGAGTTATTGCACACGCGTACTTCAGTGTAGGCGTTCCCGAACGGAAATATGCAAATAAATGCTAGAACAGGCCAATAGGATCTCACTAGCTCATGCTGGCTCTGCCCACCTCCTTGCTTGTTCTGCCCACTATGATTAATTTGTGCCCATTGGAAACTACAGGCTCTGGTCCATCTTGGGTTAGTTAAAATCTTTCCTATTACTCTGAGACACTTTATAAATACAGGCACAGATACCTAGTTAGAGTTAAAGCAATAAAAAGGTGGAAGAAACATGATTGAAGTCAAGCAGAAAATTAAATTGGAGACAAAAATAGAGTGACTATGCAATCAAATCCATTTCACTACTGGGCTGATCTGAACACTTGAGTCCATTTTCATGATGTGTCATTATCACAATGTATGAAAACAACATTTGAAGCATAGTTATTGGACAATTTCCTTTTTGGGGTGGCAATTTGAGAATTCAGTGTGGGAAAATGACACTTAATTTCCACGCTGTAAAACAGTAAATCGGTAGATCTAAAACTAAGTTTTAGACCCCCCCCCCCCCCAAAAAAAAATCAGAACCATACCCCCAAACAACATAGGTCAGGCTTTAGTTTCTTCCCCAAAAAGCCAATTTTATGTTTTGCTTCATATACATTATTATTTATTTATTTTTCACGATTCGTAAAATTGACCACTTTAATCTAACAGAAATTATATATTTTGAAATCATTAAATGCTTTGAGCAACACCCACCTTTGCAGTGTAACCTATTTTGACAGGACAGAGGATATGGGTATAAAGTGCCTTTTAAAATTATCGTAGAATAATGTAAATATTATCCTCAACCAAACGTTTGACTGCTTGTAGCATCAGGGGAAGAGTTCAATTGAGACCTCGTCTCAATGGGGAATTCAGAGAAGTCTGTTCCGTGACTTCGCAGACTGACTTGTCCATTGGCAATAGTAAATTGGGAGGTGATTCCAGAACGTGAGGTCTGGAACTGCGACGGGAAGTTCTGATCGAAGGTGCTGATTTGATAAGTCTGATGCAACCCTTGAGCATCAGTCTTTTTCGAGGACGCAACTCCCTCCAGAAAATCTTCGGTTGGCGACACGGCCGAGGTAGTGGTTTCATCCCCCGAAAATGAGAAAGAGTGCTGGGAGTCCCCTACAAGGAGTCCAAAATGGGGTTTCTCCAAGGTAGACCTTAGTGGAGAGTTCATCCCTGACTTACCAGTACCAGCGCTAAACCTACTGGGGGAAGGGTACTGCTTCTCTGTAGAGAACAGAGGCTGGTTGGAAAGGCTGGGGCTCTCGGTGACAAAGGTAAGACTCTGGCTGCTCAGGTAGCTATCGTTCTGGCTGGTCCTCTCCAGTGCTTGCTGGAGGAACTTGGAGTACTCGTGCAGGAGGCTAGATTTCTCTGCTGATGGGGCTTGAGAGTTACCTCCCAAGCTTTCTACCGGGCTGCCCTCAGACACATCGGAGGAGTTGATGGAGATGCTGGATGTCACCTCAGTGTCAGCCACACTGAAGGAGATATCTGGCTGCACGTTGGCCTTGTTTGAGTAGTGGTCCAGGAGAGTCTGGAGAACCTCATCCGGGAGCACGTTCTTGTCGTGATTGGACTTGAGCTCGACGCTCAACGGCTGGGGTTCCAAGATGGTGGCGGGAACGGTTTCGTCTATGACGCTGGCCACTGCGACTTGTGTAGCGGAAGGCTGGGACGCGATGCTGCTTACATTAACAGCGTAATCTCGGTTGTCGTTGTTGGCCATAGCGACCTGCTGGAGATACCTCTTCTTCTTCAGGAACTGCATGGCATCGTCGTAGTGTGTGCTGCTGGATGCTGGTTTCGTCTGCCCTCCTGGGAGAGCGTCTACTGGCTCCAGGTCAGAGTTAGCCACATCCACGTCCAGAAGACCTTGTTTGTCAACAATCTCAAATGTGTACCTGGTGACTTTGCAGTCTTCGAAAGAGGACAAAGGGGATAAACTCTCAGGTGGTTCAGGTTCAGTTGGTTGCTTCAGACTCCTCTTGGGGACCTTCTTGAGAACCAGCTTGGGAGGATAAATCTCCTCAGAGGAGAGATTCTCCCCACCCAGCCCCAACTGCCGCCCACTAGATGTGTCAGGAAGTGCCACAGAATAATCTGCCATCACATACTCGTCTTTAACCACCTTGGAGGTAACCACATAGAGAGGTAGACATTCAATTTTGCTCTGTCTTTGCTCCACCTCCCTATCCATGTCGCCAAGAGAAGCGACTGTGGCAACGTTTTCAGTGGCAGCAGCTGAGAGAGCACATTGAGACTTGTCTGAGGTCTTCAGGCGTTTCTTCTTGGGCAGTGAGCACTCCTTGGCAGGGAAGGAGAAGCCCAGAGATTCTGTGTCGCTCAGGAGTCCTCCATCTTTCCCCGCTGCTGCTGTCTTGTGGGCTTTCCTCTCACGGCACATACGCCTGTGCTTTAGAACCCGGTCTGTTCTGGAGAAGTACTGTGGGAAACAAGAATGGGTTTGTGGCATACAAGGACAGTAGTACAATTATTTATTTTTAAATAGCTTCTGCATGCTTTATAAACCAGAGCTGTTTGTGCAGTCTTGCCAAGCCCAACTCTTAAGTTCATTGTCATTTGCTTTGATAACATAAATAACCAACCTGGTGGCAGTAGTCACATTGATAGGGCTTCTCTCCACTGTGGGTTCTTCTGTGCCTCTCCATGTGGTATTTCTGAATGAACCTCATGCCACACTCCTCACAGCGGAAGGGCTTCTCACCTAATAGAAAGTCAAAGGGACAGGTTATTCTGTGGGCTAGTAACATTAACATTCAACAGGTGGGACTTTGACCAATCATTGGCTACCATAGTTCAATCATAGCTTCATGGGGCATTCTCTTACCAGTGTGGATCTTCTCATGTCTCTGGAGAAGGTATTTCTGTATGAAGCGCATATCACACTGGCTGCACTGAAATGGCTTCTCACCTGAAACCAAGCAACAGTAAGTTACCATATTTTCTTGCATTTATTCAATGGGAAATTGTGTTAGCCTACTTATTATGCAGACAATGTAACTAACAATAATTGTTGTGTTCATTTAATGCTAATCAACAGACTTGACCGTCATAAAATACATTATACCAGTGTGGATGAAGACGTGTCTTTGTAGATGGTAGTTTGTTCGGAAGGCTGCATTGCAGTGCCCACATACATGACACTTTGGACTCTGGAGACCCAATGATCCATCCTCATTGATGGTGAGAATCTAACAAAAAGGGGAGTGATGTATGGAAAGACAAGAACAAAAGGTCAGTCAATTATTTCACAACTAAAGCGGGGACTTTACCCAGAAAAAAACATTTGGTTTTCATCTGGTAGTTTTCAAGTGACAATATACATCTTTAATCTGGACCTAACATGTGATTATGACCTAGTGTCAAGCAAATATATAACCTTGGCAGGAGAGCGCTGTTTTCTCTTCTTCTTGTGACACTCTGTTGTGAGGTCCCTGGGCTGTTTTCTCTCTTTCTTTCCCAGCATCAGTGGATCCGAAGACAGCTTCAACTCTTGTTTGATGCTCACCTGCAAAACATTGTTTAATCACTTCGCATGAATTAATTTCACCGATTATAGTAAGAATGACAACGCTCTCAATGGGTGAATCCCAATTCTTCAAAAAGGAGGCAAAGAGATAAAAAAAACAAAGACTTGAGATTCACCCAAAGTCATGGTTTACACGACAGTGCATGTATTGCAATAAGAATGTATGCATGATGTATGTATGCATGTACTCACAGGCATGTGGAGCGTGCATGGAAGCTTGTGTGCGAGTCTCTGCATCATTCCCTCTTCCCGGTCATTCTTCACAGTCTCCTCATGTACCATCAGTTCATCAGTTGCAATCAAGTCATGAGACACTATTGAAACCCCTGTCAGGTCATCATCCTCTTCATCATCATCATCAGCTAACAGGGGGTGGTGGGCTAACCCCCTCTCGCCTAGGGTCATGACGACCAGACCCCCTCCCCCTATCCCCACCCTCTCATCCACTACCCCACTACACTTTAGCAGCATCCCCTCCAGCTTGTCATCAATGTTCATCTTTACTAGAGACCTAGCTAGCTAGGTGTCTGTGTTGTTAAGCGGGGGCAGAAGTATTAGTTAGGTAAAGACAAACAAAACACCAGTATTTAGCTTTGGTAGCAATAGGCTAACGTTAATAATAAATCACTACAAATGCTTGCTAGCTACAATTTAGTGGGGCCATCATTGAGTAATCTGAGGTTTAGCTGATAACGTAGTTAGCTACCTAAAGATGATCAACCAACCTAATAACGTTAGCCAACACAAACCCGTTTACTCATAATAGTACGTCGACCTGCCCAAAAATTAACGTCAGAAATAAAACTAGGCTTTTTGACCATACTATAGTTAGCTAACGTTAATATTTCATCATCTGTCGCTAGTGGTCAACTGGATAAATTAGCTAGTTAACCAACTAGATTAACGTACTTGAACTACCTAAATATGTAACTAGGTGTTATTATAGGTAACTTTAGTTAGCTAGACAACTTTCGTTAGACAACTTTCGCTAGTTAGCTAAACAAGTAACAACTGCGTTAGCTAGCTAGAAAACTACCGGTAGTGTGGACAAGCGTTAGCTAGCTAACGTAGTTTGCAGTATATAATTAGCTACATAGCTGTGAATGGCAAACGTAAGCTAGCTAGCTAGTTATGCCTGATCAGAACCAACAACAACCAGAACTAAGATAGCTAGCTACAATACCTCAAATCAAATCAAGATTTAGCTTCGCTCAAGACAAGTCAAAACGAGACGTAGTTTACGTTAGCTTAAAAGCACGGCAGACCAAACTGTTCACAACTGACATAACGTTAGCCAGCTATTAGCATTAGTTGGCTAGCCTAGCTAACTTACGTAACGTTAGCCTGCTTACCTACTTTATGGTCTAATAAGGTCGTTCAACAGTCATGGTTTATCTGGGAAAAGTGTATCCGCTGTGTGATATACGCCACGACAGAAAAGAAACATCACCGCATCTGGCCCAACTGCAGCGCATGGGGACTGTACCGTAGTTGTTCAGCTTCGTGATAGCTCTGCGGCTCACCTGTAGTGAAGCACTATGTGTGTTCTGCTTTGCAACCCTTATTCTGCATCTCTTCTGAGCTCACACTGGATTAGAACATGATGACAGAAGAAAATCAAGACTATGCTACGAGCTACTTGTTCACCAAACATGAAGTTTCATGCGTCCAACAAACACTTAAAAATAAGAAATGCTATCGTATTAAACGTCCTCGTTAACAAAAAAACAAAACATTTAAGTTAACTAGTTAGCCAAATAATTAATGCATTCGGAAAGTTCAGACCCCTTGACTTTTTCCACATTTTGTTACGTTACATACAGCCTTATTCTTCAATTGATTAAATACATGTTTTGCTCTCACCAATCTACACACAATACCCCATAATGACAAAGCAATAAAAGGTTTTTAGAAATGTTTGAACATGTATTACATATAAAAAACAGAAATACCTTATTTACATAAGTATTCAGACCCTTTGCTATGAGACTTGAAATTGAGCTCAGGTGCATCTTGTTTCCATTTAGCATCCTTGAGATGTTTTTACAACTTGATTGGAGTCCAGCTTTGGTAAATTCAATTGATCAGACGTGATTTTTAGGTAGCGTCATACCCAAGAAGACTCAAGGCTGTAATCGCTGCGAAAGGTGCTTTAACAAAGTACTGAGTAAAGGGTCTGAATATTTATGTAAATTTTATATTTTAGTTTTTTTATTTGTAATACATTTGCTACCATTTCAAAAAAACTATTTTTGCTTCATCATTATGGTGTGTTCCTTACCCATAGAACCATATAGATATTACACATGCTCATACTTTATTTAGTGTAATTTGAATTAAACACCACAAACACACACATACAATTACTCTGGTTGGCATTTGCTAAATCTGGGTTTCATATTTCACATATTCAGAATTGGTATGTAGTTGAATAATGATACCCCACAAAGTGAAGCACTCAGCTAAGCAACACCTGGTAGGAATAACAATCCTTCTGAATGTGTATTTACAAATACAGGTCTTTAAAGTTATTGTTGTTTAGTCGGATGTCCTAGCTGGTTTCTTTGATTGAATGTTTCGTTTCTGGGAACTGTAGAACTGTTATTTTGTGTGGGACCTTCTAGAGGAATTTAAACACTTTTTGTCTGCACCCCTTTTGATTGAAACAAAACCTTCCATACATGTTTGCCTATGGTATAAAGTTGTCAGAAAGTACTCAAAGTTGCATACCCCACCCTACCATGAGAAATGTCTTCTTCACGGATGACCCCATTTGTCTTACATGAGATGACACCCCGTACAGGATTTTTTTTGTCCTGTGTTTCGGCATGCTGTTGCACTGTGCATGAGCCACATTTGTAATTCCCATTTGTATTGGGTGCCTGAGTGGGCTCGGGGCAAGAGCAGATCTCACTAGGCTTTCCCCAATATTGTGGCCACGCTTGTAGACCACCAGTGGGGGTTCCTGGAAAATGTCATGTTTTTTTTACCATCAGCTGAGATGTTCTGTCTGCCGGAACCGAGCAACGGTTGCCTGTGTGAAGTGCCAGGAAGTGTGTGTATGTGCGTGGGAGCGTGTGTCTGTGGTATGTGTGTACGCATACCACAGAGAAAGAGGAAGAATGCATGCCTCACTTTTTAATTTTATTTATTTAACCTTTTTTAGGAAAGTAAGTTAAGAACAAATTATTATTTACAATGACAGCCTACCAATACCAAACCCTAATCCGGATGACGCTGGGCCAATTGTGTGCCACCCATTGACATGCATTGGATTTGCTTAGATTGTATATACTGTAGGGATGTGTGTGTGTGGAATTCTTTATATATTGGTCCAGACAATTTATATACCAAAAAGTATTTAGATCTGAAACAGTTTAAGATCTGGGAAAATTGGAGAACGCTGTAAAATTACTCACTCTCCAGTCTCCATTGACTTGCATTGGATTTGCTTATTATATTGAAAAATACAGAAATATCTCATTTACATAAGTATTCACACCCCTTTGCTATGACACCCAAATTGAGCTCGGGTGCATCCAATTTCCTTTGATCATCCTTGAGATGTCGCTACAACTTGATTAGAATCCACCTGTGGCCAATTTGGACAAGATTTAGAAAGAAAACACCTGTCTTCATGGAACAAAAAGATAAACGCAAAGATTTTACTGAGTTACAGTTCATATCAGGAAATCAGCCAATTTAAATAAATTATTTCGGACATAATCTATGGATTTCACATGACTGGGAATACAGATATTAATCTGTTGGTCACCGATACCTTATGAAATGGTATGGGAGTGGATCAGAAAACCAGTCAGTATCTGGTGTGACCACAATTTACCTCATACAGCTCCAATGCATAGAGTTGATCATACTGTTGATTGTGTCCTGTGGAATGTTGTCTCACTCCTCTTCAATGGCTGTGCAAATTTGCTGGATAATGGCAGGAACTGGAACACGCTGTCTTACATGTCGATCCAGAGCATCCCAAACATCCTCAAATGTGTGACATGTCTGGTGAGTATGCAGGCCATGAAAAACTGCGACATTTTCAGCTTCCAGGAATTGTGTACAGATCCTTGCGACATTTTTTTATTATTTTTTTTATTTCACCTTTATTTAACCAGGTAGGCAAGTTGAGAACAAGTTCTCATTTACAATTGCAACCTGGCCAAGATAAAGCAAAGCAGTTCGACACATACAACGACACAGAGTTACACATGGAGTAAAACAAACATACAGTCAATAATACAGTATAAACAAGTCTATATACGATGTGAGCAAATGAGGTGAGATAAGGGAGGTAAAGGCAAAAAGGCCATGGTGGCAAAGTAAATACAATATAGCAAGTAAAACACTGGATTGGTAGATTTGCAATGGGAGAATGTGCAAAGTAGAAATACAAATAATGGGGGTGCAAAGGAGCAAAATAAATAAATAAATAAAATACAGTAGGGAAAGAGGTAGTTGTTTGGGCTAAATTATAGGTGGGCTATGTACAGGTGCAGTAATCTGTGAGCTGCTCTGACAGTTGGTGCTTAAAGCTAGTGAGGGAGATAAGTGTTTCCAGTTTCAGAGATTTTTGTAGTTCGTTCCAGTCATTGGCAGCAGAGAACTGGAAGGAGAGGCGGCCAAAGAAAGAATTGGTTTTGGGGGTGACTAGAGAGATATACCTGCTGGAGCGTGTGCTACAGGTGGGAGATGCAATGGTGACCAGCGAGCTGAGATAAGTGGGGACTTTACCTAGCAGGGTCTTGTAGATGACATGGAGCCAGTGGGTTTGGCGACGAGTATGAAGCGAGGGCCAGCCAACGAGAGCGTACAGGTCGCAATGGTGGGTAGTATATGGGCCATGCATTATCATGCTGAAACATGAGGTGATGGCGGCGGATGAATGGCATGACAATGAGCTTTTGGATCTTGTCACGGTATCTCTGCATTCAAATTGCCATAGATAAAATATAATTGTGTTTGTTGTCCATAGCTTATGCATGCACATACCATAACCCCACCGCAACCATGGGGCACTCTGTTTACAGTGTTGACATTAGCAAACCACTCGCCCTCACAACGCCATACACGCTGTCTGCCATCTTCACAGATTAACTTCTCCAGTGTGCCAGTGGCCATCAAAGGTGAGCATTTTCCCACTGAAGTCGGTTATGATGCCAAACTGCAGTCCGGTTAAGACCCTGTTGAGAACGGTGAGCACGCAGATGAGCTTTCCTGAGTCAGTTTCTGACAGTTTGTGCAGAAATTCTTCAGTTGCGCAAATCCACAGTTTCATCAGCTGTCCGGGTGGCTGGTCTGTATCCCGCAGGTGAAGAAGCCAGATATGGAGGCCCTGGGCTCTAAAATTCTCTAGAACAACGTTGGAGGTGTTTTTTGGTAGAGACATTAACATTCAGATCTCTGGCAATAGTTCTGATGGACATTCCTGCAGTCAGCATGCCAATTGCACACTCCCTCAAAACTAGAGACATCTGTGGCATTGTGTTGTGTGATAAACTGCACATTTTAGTGGCCTTTTATAGTCCCCAGCACAAGGTGCACATGTGTAATGATCATGCCGTTTAATCAGCTTCTTGATATGCCACACCTGTCAGGTGGATTATCTTGGCAAATGAGAAATGCTCACTAACAGGGATGTAAACAAGTTTGTGCCAAAAATTGGAGAGGAAAAAGCTTTTTGTGCGTACGAAAAATGTCAGGGATCTTTTATTTCAGCTCATGAAACGTGGGGCCAACACTTCACATGTTTGTTCAGTGTATATAGTATATACACCTGGGTGGCAGGCAGCCTAGTGGTCAAGAGCATTGGGCCAGTAACCAAAAGGTCGCTGGTTCAAATCCCTGAGCCGGCAACGTGGAAAAATCTGCCATTCCGCCCTTGAGCAAGGCTGTTAACCTCGATTAAGGCCTCTCTGATTCAGAAGGTTGGGTGAAAAGCGGAAGACACATTTTGGGTGAATACATTCAGTTGTGCAACTGACTAGGGATCTCCTTTCCCTTCTCTAAAACAATTTCTAGAGTGTTGAAAGTTTCCAAGAGCACATTGAAAAACATATGTAACTACCCAGATTCTGCCTAGAGCTGAGTAACCGGGCAAGAAGGACCTTGGTCAGGGTGGTGACCAAGAACCCAATGACCACTCTAGCTGAACTACAGAGTTCCTTAGCTGAGATGGTAGAACCTTACAGAAGTAAAAGTCTCTACAGCACTTCACCAATCTGGGCTTTATCGGAGAGTGGCCAGGTGGAAGCTACTCCTGAGAAAAAGGTACAACAGCACACCTGGACTTTGCAAAAAGGAACATGAAAGAGCATAAGGCAAAATAATTTGTGGTCTGATGATAATTTATTTTCACTATTTGGCCTGAATACAAAGCTCTATGTCTGGAGAAAACCCGGCGCAGCCCATCACCCGTCTAACACCAACTCCAACCCTTGAGCATAGTGGTGGCAGCATCTGGCAATGGGGATGTTTTTCAGTGGCAGGGACTGGGAGACTGGTAAAGATAGAGGGAACAATAAATGGAGTCAAGTACAAGCAAATCCTTGATAAGAACCAACAACCTTGATAAGTGCAAACAACCTTAGACTGGGGGTGAATATTTACGTTCCAATGAGACAATAACCCCAAGCATACAGCCAAAACAATGTTGGAATGAATTCAGAACAATAATGTGAAAGTCCTTGAGTGGCCCAGCCAAAGCCCAGACTTGAATCCCATTGAAAATATGTGGAAAGACTTGAAGATTGCTATTCCCCATGTAACTTAAAAGAGCTTGAGAAAATCTGCAAGGAAGAATGGGAGAAAATCCCCAAATCCAGATGTGCAAAGCTAATACAGATATACCTAAGATGACTCAAAGCCGTTATCACAGCCAAAGGTACTTCTACAAAGTATTGACTCGGGTGTGAATAAAATGTCTAAAAACACGTTTTCACTTTCATTATGGGGTAGTGTGTAGATGGGTGATATTGAAAAAAAATGTAATCCATTTTGAATTCCGGCTTTAAAATGTATTCCACTAAATGTGGAATAAATGAAGGAGTATGAATACTTTCTGAAGGCACTATATACTGTATGTCCAGTCAATTTCTGTTACAAAAAATTATTAAGAGCTGAGCAATTGAACACGAATTTACACAACTAGATTCATGTAAAACAGTATCCCCAAAGACTAAATATAGTACAATATCAGAAACTCACATTGTAGACATGCCTTGGCCGATTATTATTATTTTTTTTTAAATCTTCAGATTTGTCCATCAGTAAGCTCAGAGAACAAGTGTACAGAAGGAAATTATACATCTCAGTTATGGACATGAATGGGATACTCATGGTATACATCGTCCAAAGAAATGCTTACTTGCAGGTTCCATCCCGACAATGCAACAACAATAAGAAATAATAAAAGATAAGAATACGAACATAAAGTCAAATGGCTCATTAGAAGCACATGAATAGAGCGCATCTTCAAATAAATGTTTTATGTCCTATCATGCTGAGAGGAAAAGATAAACATAATGAAACAAGGCAAAATGCATATTAAATTTCAATACCTGTTAGGATGAGTGCACATACAGTGCATTCAGAAAGTATTCAGACCCATTGACTTTTTCCACATTTTGTTAAGTTACAGCCTCATCCTAAAATGGATTAAATAGTTTTTTTCCCCCTTATCAATCTACACACAACCCCATACTGACCAGTGGTGGAAAAAGTACCCAACTATCATACTTGAGTAAAAGTAAAGATACCTTAACAGAAAACGACTCAAGTAAAAGTAAAAAAGTATTTGTTTTTAAATATACTTAAGTATCAAAAGCAAATGAAATTGCTAAAATATACTTATGTAGTTAAAGTACAAGTATAAATCCTTTCACATTCCTTACGTGTTTGCTTAATACATTCCTTATATCAAGAAAACCAGATTTTCTAGTTTATTTTAATTTACAGACTGCCAGGGGCACACTCAAAACACTCAGAGAATTTACAAATGCAGCATTTCAGAGGCAGTAGGTATGACCAGGGATGTTCTCTTGATAAATGTGTGAATTGGACAATGGTCCTGTCCTGCTAAGCATTCGAAATGTAACGAGTACTTTTGGGTGTCAGGGAAAATGTATGGAGTAAAAAGTACATTGTTTTCTTTAGTAGTGTAGTGAAGTAAAAGTTGTCAAAAATATAGAAAGTACAGATATCCAAAAAAACTTTAGTACTTGAAAGAATTTTAACTTAAGTACTTTATACCAATGATACTGACAAAGCAAAAACAGGTTTAGACATTTGCAAATGTATTAAACATTTAAAATGGAAATATCACATTTACATAAGTATTCAGATGCTTTACTCAGTACTCTGTTGAAGCACCTTTGGCAGCAAATACAGCCTTGAGTCTTCTTGGGTATGACGCTACAAGTTTGGCACACCGGTATTTGGGAGATTCTCCCATTCTTCTCTGAGGATCCTCTCAAGCTCTGTCAGGTTGGATAGGGAGCGTTGCTGTACAGCTATTTTAAGGGCTCTCCAGAGATGTTCAAGTCCGGACTCTGGCTGGGCCACTCAACGACATTCAGAGACATGTCCAGAAGCTACTCCTGCGTTATCTTGGCTGTGTGCTTAGGGTTGTTGTCCTGTTGGAAGGTAAACTTTCGAAAAAGAACAGGCGAGCCGCACAGTCTAGGAGTTCAGATGCAATACTTTAATAACCAACGTTTCGACAGACAAGCTGTTTTCATCAGGGTATAATGACAAACACTGCGGTTCACTAGTTTATAGAGTTTCAAAGGACACACAGGTGTCTAATCATGGCTGGGTGTGGCTTGATTTCATTGGTTGATTTACAGATATAAATAGAACATGTAAAAAGCATGAATTAATAACATACAGTCATAGATACACTTTGTCTACATAGGCCTATAAATATTTACAATGAATAGGAAAATCAATCACAAGAATGGCTTCAGATCAAAGTCTACATTGATACAGAAGGGAGCAAGAGAGAGGGGGTCTTTAAATGAAAGATCCAGGCGGCCTCTCGTTTGAGGTCACCCCCTCTTCTAGGGAGGGTGACATGTTCGATGGCGATTTCACGAAGGGACGAAATAGTGGTTCGCTTCCAAAAAGTGGGCCACAACTGGGTACGTCTAGTTTTTGCACCTAATGGTGCTACGATGCTCCATGATTCTTATTTTTTATTTGCGCTTTCTTTTACCCACAATTTTTACCACAAGGAAAAGTTATAACACAAATAACTGCCTTAGTGGAGCACATGATAACACCTTTGATTGGGATCCGTTTCCCTGTTTGAGGGTGTTTGAAGGGTCTACATTTGTAAGTGCCATTACATTGAGCACAGCTATTACACTTTTAGTTTCCATCTGGTAGAGGCGCAAATAATATTATGGGGTGGTAATTATCTCAAGGCTTAAAAATCATTCTATAACCTGTATCCTCCCCTTCATCTACACTGATTGAAGTTGGAAGTAACATCAATAAGAGATCATAGCTTTCAGCTGGATTCACCTGGTCAGTCTGTCATAGAAAGAGCAGGTGTTCCTAGTGGGTTGTACATTGTGTATAAGTCCACCTCGGTAGCTAGCCTACTGGCATCAGTAATAGTATGTATATTGGGAGGGTGAATAATTTTCTCCCCAAAAGCTTACAGTATAGATTTGGGAGGCTGGTCCGGCTGGGCCTGATCTTGCATGAGTGGGGAATCAATGGGATGTTCATCAGTTCATCAATGTAGAATCCTCTTCACCATATCTTCCCTCCAGAATACTCTGGACCACATTGATCACCTTCCTATTTAATACTATGTCCATGTGGGGCATAGACCTGAATTCCTTGACATGGACAGGCTGTGCTTGCTTCCCTCTCCAGCGTTTACAAAGACCGAGGCTAAGACTG
The DNA here is from genome assembly GCF_045791955.1 of Oncorhynchus clarkii lewisi. Classification (NCBI taxonomy): domain Eukaryota; kingdom Metazoa; phylum Chordata; class Actinopteri; order Salmoniformes; family Salmonidae; genus Oncorhynchus; species Oncorhynchus clarkii. The sequence goes on from NC_092149.1 coordinate 65,730,068, forward strand.
TCCACTGTATCATCCCCATCAGCATACACATAGTCTATGGGGTCTGCATTTGGGAACTGGTCGTCATAAATATAGGTAACCGGTGTGGGCAGCCCCACACCATAGAAGCAGTACATCTCAACACCAGGAGGGGGCAGACCAGCTGTCAAGTTTCTGGTGTCTTCCCACATGAACCAGCCATCTTCAAAGTCAATGTCTTTAAAGAAGCGCTGGTAGTCCTGGCGGGTATAGTTGAATAATGGCGTGGAGATGAAGACGTGGTCTGTAGGCCAGACCTCTTCAAATGGAAGCATCCAGGGGTTTGTGGTGGTCATCCGCTGCTGCTCCCGGATCTTGATGTTGGACACCAGTGGGATGCCAAGATTTTCACCTGTGGAGACAATTGTTATCATTCAATATCAATAATTTTCTCTTGGCAATCTCCAGACAATGTGTGACTCGCCAATGTAATCCAGACACACCTGACCGACCACCCTTTCAAGAAAATTAAGACATGGGCAAGGCGGTCCGGTCCGGTGTCCTGGCAAAATAAATAGTGGGGGCACTTTTTGGTGTAACAGATGTCTCTTTCCATTCACCAATGTTTGGAGGCTGGATATATGTTGCGAGTGGTTGAACATGTGCAGGTAGCCTAGTAAAGGAGCCCTTAAGTGATAGTCAAACAATCAGATAAAAACATAACTGGTTGTGTTGAGGCCACAATAAAAAGGTCCAGTAATACATTTTAAAAGTTAAATTACAAATCTTTACCTCTAGGGCCAAAGAGATGCTATTGAATTAACAGGTATTCTATATGTAATTCTATAATTAGGCCCATAAATGTTTTTGGTGCAAGTGTGTGCACATATAGGAAGTCCCCTACCAGGAAATAAATTAATTATTTCACCCTGCAAGTAAAACGATTTTGCAACATGAGGTGATTACGGTCAATATAATCTACTTCAACCCGGCTATCAGGTTCTCTCAAGTATATTATGTTTCTACTATGGGTGAGGTTGTTCAATCTGTCCACCAAATTCTGACACAGTACCTGATGCTAGTACTCGAAGGGTCTTGACAGCCCCACCCCAGGGTGCTCCAAGTGAAATGAAGCCTTTGATGTATTCGTCTTTCCAAGCCTGGGTCTGCTGATATAAGAAGTAGAGGATATAATTGCTTCCCATGCTATGGCCCAGGATGTAAAGTGGTTGTTGATCCCTCTCGTACATATCCTCAATCAGCTTCTTCAGTCGTGCAAAGTATTCCTCCTGCTCGTCTGATAAGGTGAGACAAATAGGAACAGTCACATTATGTGTAAGCATGTGTGCATAAACAATTAATGAGTTGCACTTTCCGTACAGGAAAGTGATTGTCAGTTGGATGGTGTGTGTGTGTGTCCATGATGACACTTACTCGGAGCTACTCTGAAGTCATATGGTGCTGCTCGGACAGACTCATTGCGGACATATCCCATGAAGACCAAATGTGTAACCATATTATTAAAATAACCTGGAAAAGGAGACATTTCATTCAATGAAATCATAATCAAAAAGAAGGCATAGGAAAAGATGGCCTCATTGTGGTTGTTCTCACCTGACAGCTTGTGGTTGTCCAAGAACTCAACAGTATATGTTTGTCCAAAACCAGGCACTCTCACAGACACCCCTTCAGAATTGGATGACTTGCGAGTTGTCCTATTGTATACAATTCTGTAGCAAGAAATATGCAGTAGGTACATAATGTTATTGCATAAGGAAATGAACCCAACCACTAAAATGCTGAGGACAATGAAGAAAGATGGTGCCGGAGAAGGCAGACATTTTACGTGCCACCAACCGATTGTGTTTTTATTTATTTTTATTTGCGTTGTTTGTAACTCCTTTTTTAACTTATTTTGTACATAACGTTGCCACTACCGCCTCTTATGACCGAAAATAACTTCTGGACATCAGGACTGTGATTACTCACCAAGGTCTGGCAGAATCCTTTTTTTCCTTTATGCGCTGACCAACTAGCAATTGTTTTCACTGACATGTTCAACCTCTCCCTGTCCGAGTCTGTAATACCAACATGTTTTAAGCAGACCACAATAGTGCCTGTGCCCAAGAACACTAAGGTAACCTGCCTAAATGACTACCGACCTGTAGCACTCACGTCTGTAGCCATGAAGTGCTTTGAAAGGCAAGTCATGGCTCACATCAACACCATCATCCCAGAAACCCGAGACCCACTCCAATTTGCATACCGCCCCAAAAGATCTACAGATGATGCAATCTCTATTGCACTCAACACCACCCTTTCCCATCTGGACGAAAGGAACACCTATGTGAGAATGCTATTCATTGACTAGAGCTCAGCTCATAGTGCCCTCAAAGCTCATCAATAAGCTAAGGACCCTGGGATTAAACAACTCCCTCTGCAACTGGATCCTGGACTTCCTGACCGGCCACCCCCAGGTGGTAAGGGTAGGTAACAACACATCCGCCACGCTGATCCTCAACACAGGTGCCCTTCAGGGGTGCGTGCTTAGTCCCCTCCTGTACTCCCTGTTCACTCATGACTGCACGGCCAGGCACGACTCCAACACCATCATTAAGTTTGCCGATGACAACAGTGGTAGGCCTGATCACCGACAATGACGAGACAGCCTATAGGGAGGAGGTTAGAGACCTGGTCGTGTGGTGCCGGGACAACAACCTCTCCCTCAACATGATCAAGACAAAGGAGATGATTGTGGACTACAGGAAAAAGAGGATCGAGCACGCCCCATTCTCATCGACGGGGCTGCAGTGGAGCTAGTTGAGAGTGTGCACCCATCACCAACAAACTAACATGGTCCAAGCACACCAAGACTAGAGGTCGACCGATTATGATTTTTCAACGCCGATACCGATTATTGGAGGACCAACAAAGCCGATACCGAAAAAAATCGGCCAATTTAAAAAAAAAATGTATTTGCAATAATGACAATTACAACAATACTGAATTAACACTTATTTTAACTTAATATATTACATCAATAAAATCAATTTAGCCTCAAGCAAATAATGAAACATGTTCAATTTGGTTTAAATAATGCAAAAACAAAGTGTTGGAGAAGAAAGTAAAAGTGCAATATGTGCTATGTAAGAAAGCTAACATTTCAGTTCCTTGCTCAGAACATGAGAACATATGAAAGCTGGTGGTTCCTTTTAACGTGAGACTTCAATATTCCAAGGTAAGAAGTTTTAGGTTGTAGTTATTATAGGAATTATAGGACTATTTTCCTCTATACCATTTGTATTTCATTAACCTTTGACTATTGGATGTTCTTATAGGCACTTTAGTATTGCCAGTGTAACAGTATAGCTTACGTCCCTCTCCTCACTCCTCCCTGGGCTCGAACAAGCAACACAACGACAACAGCCACCATCGAAGCAGCGTTACCCATGCAGAGCAAGGGGAACAACTACTAGAAGCCTCAGAGCGAGTGACGTTTGAAACGCTATTAGCGCGCGCTAACTAGCTAGCCATTTCACTTCGGTTACACCAGCCTCATCTCGGGAGTTGATAGGCTTGAAGTCATAAACAGCGCAATGCTTGACGCACAACAAAGAGCTGCTGGCAAAACGCCGAAAGTGCTGTTTGAATGTTTACGCGCCTGCTTCTGCCTACCACCGCTCAGTCAGATACATGTATGCTTAGTCAGATTATATGCAACGCAGGACACGCTAGATAATATCTAGTAATATCATCAACCATGTGTAGTTAACTAGTGATTATGATTGATTGTTTTTTATAAGATAAGTTTAATGCTAGCTAGCAACTTACCTTGGCTTACTGCATTCGCGTAACAGGCAGTCTCCTTGTGGAGTGCAACGAGAGAGACGCAGGTCGTTATTGCGTTGGACTAGTTAACTGTAAGCTTGCAATATTGGATCCCCCGAGCTGACAAGGTGAAAATCTGCTGTTCTGCTCCTGAACAAGGCAGTTAACCCACCGTTCCTAGGCCGTCATTGAAAATAAGAATGTCTTCTTAACTGACTTGCCTAGTTAAATAAAGGTATAAAAAAATATATATATATATATATATAATAAAGAAATCACCAAATCGGCGCCCAAACTTGAAATCGGCCCTAATTAATCGGCCATTCCGATTAATCGGTCGACCTCTAACCAAGACAGTCAAAGAGGGCACGGCAAAACCTATTCCCCCTCAGGAGACTGAAAAGATTTGGCATGGGTCCTCAGATCCTCAAATGGTTCTACAGCTGCACCATCGAGAGCATTCTGACTGGTTGCATCACTGCCTGGTATGGCAACTGCTCGGCCCCTGACCGCAAGGCACTAGAGGTACTGGGCCGTTCGCATTGCCATCACTGGGGCCAAGCTTCCTGCCATCCAGGACCTCTATAGGCCCTAAAAATGATTGAAGACTCCAGCCACCCTAATCATAGACTGTTCTCTCTGCTACCGCACGGCAAGCGGTACCGGAGCGCCAAGTCTAGGTCCAAGAGGCTTCTAAACAGCTTCTACCCCCAAGACATAAGACTCCTAAACATCTAACCAAATGGCTGCCCAGACTATTTGCATTGCCCCCCTCTTTTACACCTCTGCTACTCTCTGTTGTTATCATCTATGCATAGTCACTTTAACTCTACCTACATGTACATATTACCTCAACTAACCAGTTCCCCTGCACATTGACTCTGTACCAGTACCCCCCTGTATATAGTCTCGCTATTGTTATTTTACTGCTGCTCTTTAAATACTTGTTACTTTTATTTCTTATCTGTATTTTTTAAAACTGCTTTGTTGGTTATGCTCGTAGGTAAGCATTTCACTGTAAGGTCTACTACACCTGTTGTATTCGGCGCATGTGACTAATAAGATTTGATTGGATTTGACTCAAATCCAAACTAGTGAAAATAGAGTTGTGGTTGTAAAGATGGTCTTCTATTACAGTGCATTATTTATTGTTACAACAATGAACCATTAGGAAATGCTCCCTAAGTGTAGAGTTAAAATGATTGAATTAATCATGATCTAAACAGAATTATTATGATCATATTCATTCTCTCCCTCACCTTATATTATCAATCCAACAGTTAATCCCAATTGGCATGAACATATTCAGGTCAATCCAAAGTGTGAAAAAGTCATCTGTCTTTTTGTAGCACATCCAATGCACACGGCTTGGCTTGTCAATCTTGGCTTCAAGCTGGTTTCCTGCAGTCCCAGGCACTGGTAAAAAAAAAAGGTTGTCAAATGTTATATAAATATATAAACATTGCGTAAATTTCCTACTAAATATCTGTATGAACCATTTCTGAAATGTCTGCGCATGTACAAAAATCAGACCGGTCATAAACTGCATGTGTAAACGAGCATTATAACCTTTTTATGCGAGTAAAGTACATGTTGGATAAAAAATGTAATGACTGCCTGATGGAAACAAACATTTTAGTTTAACTTTCCAAATGTTGACAAAAGAAAATATGCTAGACAAGGTGGGATCTTTTTGTGTCGGTAAATTGAATTATGTGAGGAAATGTCAGTGTAAACGCTTTAATGCGCAAATATTGATTTAACAACCATCATATTTATATTTTTGTTCAGTGTATTTACTAGTCCCAATTAAATGATCGATGCGGATGACAATTTGTTGTATGGCTCCTTCGAGAATATGAACCCATCACGCCCAGAAAAGATGAGGAATGTATTATGCAATGGTTATGAAAATAAAAGAAACCGTTCTTGTGCTGACATTGCTTCCAGAGGCAGTTTGGAACTAGGTAGTGTGTGTTTCAACCACGGACCCATTCTGTGAGCTTGTGTGGCCTACCACTTCGCAGCTGAGCTATTGTTGCTCCTAGATGTTTCCACTTCACAATAGCAGCACTTACAGTTGACCAGGCAGCTCTAGCAAGGCAGAAATATTTTACTTACTGACTGGTTGGAAAAGTGACATCCTATAATGGTGCCTCCATAAGGCCATTCTACTGCCAATATTGGTCGATGAACATTGCATGTCAGGAACGGGTTGTGGCTGAAATAGCCACATCCACTAATTTGAAGGTATGTCCACATACTTTTGGATATATGGTGTACTAAACTTTGGACAACTTTAATACACTTCATTGCAATGAATAAGCTAGAGGTTCACATACTTTTTCCGACAAAGAAATTGAATGTTGGGATCAATATACTCAAGAAATAAATGGAAAAAAATACAATTATTGTGTTGTTTAAACCAGGTTCACTATCTACTACTAGAACTTATATGAAGATCTGATCACATTTTTGGTCAAATTTTTGCAGAAATACCAAAAATGCTAAAGGTTTCACAAACTTTATCTCACCACTGTATATCCCTGACCCAGCCAGGACCATATGATTTAATTAACATTCACACCAACATCCATTACTGAGTTCAAGGACCTACAATCCTCGTGGAAACCATAGAAAACTGCCTGGAACTTGCTTCTAGTTCTAGATAGAGAATCGACCTGTCTTGTGAAATACATTTTGGACTTTCAGTATACAAGAAAGCAAACGGATAGCCTATTACAATCACATAAAACATACATTGAATTCCATGAGATATAACATGTTGTAATAGGCCTATCACAGCAAACTAATCAAGAAATAGAAATCTGCTCACCTATAAGAACCGGCGGAGTGCTATTGTTTGGCACTTTGTTTTGAGTTTTGAAACTTGATGGAAAGACATCGGAGAGCCAAAATCCAGCAGCTTGCTGTAGCGCAAGGAATACTATAAGGAGCACAGTACAGCAGTGCGCGTGTCCCATTCTGTCAAAATCTTGCCCAAATCTTAATCGAGTCAAAATGTACAGTTCTCTCACTAGGTCAGGCAGACGAGAGCTGGGCTGTATTCATCCCGGCTAACAGTTGCAACTAAAACGAGGGTTTATTTTAGACAAATTCAGGTAGGTTCCTCCCTGATTCGTTCCATTTGCTTCCTTTAAGAAGCGTTTTGCAACAGAATCTGCGGAATGAATACACCCCTGGACTATTATAAAACGGGTTGTTTGGTTCCTGGATGCTGATTGGTTAATAGTAAGGATTTAGTTATTCACCACCATCCCTGCTAACAGTTCCATTTGAATTCACAATGTGCATCCACTGTCTCACAGCCAATTCAGAAACTTACGTCTCCCCTGGAAAAAAGTATCTAAACAATATTTCCCCATGCTACTGGGCTAGCATTTGGTTTAAACAGTTGGGGTTTGTCTAAACCTTGTTTTCCTCTGACCTGTGCAGTTATTTTTTTGCGAACTCCACAATGCCATGCACAGAGAATAAATGTGACAAGACTGACAGCTTCTGAGCCATGTGAATTAATTTATCCGGATCATTATAATGGATAATTTCAAAGAAATGGCAATAGAAAGAAACAAACGAAAATTCACATAGTTTGCTGTAAATTTCAGCTGCTTGATGTGATTGTGTAGTGTGCTAGCTAGCAATGTAGAAGGCTCTTAGCTTCTATAGCCAGTCATAAACTCTGCCCATTTCTACAATTTATCTTCTTAAAATTTGATTTTAAAACTAACCTTAACCACACTGCTAACCTTATGCCTAACCCTAAATTAAGATCAAAAAGCTAATTGTGCAGCCAATTCTGACTTTGTGGCTTTAGAAGCTAGTGGAAACGATGGAGTACTAGCCATAGTACATAGTCATAGCTACAAAGCAACCAGCGGCCACATTCAAGGCAGGTGGGGCAGACATAAAAATTATCTTTTCTGTCTTGCAAGTTATTTTAGCATTATTGCGTGTCACATATCCGTTTGTAAAATGTTTTTATTGAGTTAATAAAGCCGCATACATGGTCAGTTACAAATTGCAGGTGTTTCAGCCTAGCTCAGTGCTGTCAATGGTGGTGGGGCAGCCAGCGGAAAATACAGAGTGTAGGGGTTGGTAAACTTCTCTAGTTGCGCTGTGATTGGCTCAGTGTTCTCTCACTCATGGGGACACTATTCCACCCCAAAATCTACAGGGAGAGCTCTAAAATTCTGCAATAGATTTCCATTAGAAGTGCCCATCCAAGAAGGCTCAAGGTCATTGGCCACAGATAAAATCACGTTATATCTACCGTAGCTTTGATTGGACTGATGTCAACATCATACTTTGAAAATCTTAGCTAGCAAGATAGACAAGCAGTCATCATGAATCACATTGACAATATACTAACAAAAGCTTTTCAATCTTTGTCATATGAAGATAAATTATATATTAAACGTATCGGTGCTCATTGGTCGTTGGACATGAACATTACATAACAAGTTGATAATTGCAAATTCAACAATGAGTGGTTTGGAAGGAATTAGTGGCTAACTGCAAGCATTGCAAAGCAATCACTATTTTGCTTCCCCTGCCTGCTATTCGGTGGAGAGGATGTGTGGTCCAAGACTGGGTTTAAGGGTCTCTTTTCCAAGCTTAAAAGGATAAACATCCACACACAACAACATGGCCTGAAAAGGTTGAATACATTGGCCATACTGTCAATCTAGCATGACTTCTGCCGCATTCAAAACAGCTGAAACTCGGAACTGGGAAATGTCATACTTCAGTGAGTTCAAGACTACTGGGAACTCCTCCGACGGGGGAAAAAAGTTTTGAACAGTCATCCAACTCGGAATTCCAAGTTGGGAACTCGGGCCTCTTTCTAGAGCTCTGACCTGAAGATAACTGATGTCATGATTCAATCTCGTTTTTTTCAGAGTTCCTAGTTGTCTTGAAAGCACCTTAGATCCAGAGAATGCCAGACTGATGACAAAGTTCTTGACAAAATTTGCCCACAAGAAGGATCACTGCACCACCTTCCTGTTCAAGTGAGCAAAGCACAACGGTGAGTCCAAAAATGTATTATTTGCTACTGCATAAATTATGTAATATGCCAGGGAGATATGTATACTGTAGCTAAGTAATATATGTTGTGTAGTAAGCTTTTAGTAGCCTATGTGCCTCACCCTAATAATTTGGTCCCTTTCCCCCTCATAATTTAGCATACTCTTCTGACTTGGAGGTCCACATGTAGCCCATAGCCTGTTTTAGCAAAATGTCATCATCGAATATTGTAAGAGCTTTCATTGTCTGTTTATATGCCCCTTTTATTTATCTTACGGTTCTGACTTGGTGTACAGGGAGAATACTGTGTTCTGAATTCTGTCACTGTACATTTCAAAAGAGCTGAACAAATAGTTATATGGACTACGCCCGTCTAAGCTTGCTCATTAATTCATGTCTTAATCAAAATGACGTATTGCCTCTTATCTGCTCATCGTTCCCTTATGCCATAGTTTGTACATCTCAATTGTCAGTAGAAACCACATTTGTTTAAGCAAGTCAGCCATATCAGCTATGTTTTTTAAAAAGTCAGTCAGTGAGGTTAAATGAACTGTTTTGCTGCCAGACAAGGCTCTAGTCAGGTGTAGCTGTGGTAAGGATTCACTCTATGGTGCTGAAAAGAAAACTCTTTATGTAGGGAGAACATTATGTAGGCCCTAACCATTTGTGGGCACCGTTTTGGTGCAATTAATGTATTGTTTAGTGTTGTGTTGTGGCTTTACTGGCATGCATCAAACTTTCTTTTTTTTTTTTTTTTACAGTTTGCCCCACCAAGATTTACATGCTAAAATCGCCACTGATAGCAACCATTGAAAATAGAAAACTCGGTCCTCGGGACACCAAGGGGTGCACATTTTGTTTTTTACACTAGCACTACACAGCTGGTTTAAATAATCAACTAATCATCAAGCTTTGAATCAGCTGTGTATTGTTAGGGCAAATAACAAAATGTGCGCCACTTGGTCCCAAGGACTGAGCTTCGATAACACTGGGGTAGGACCATTACAAAAAAAGATTGCAGTATAAGTGCAGTTTAACTTCAGTATGTACTGCATCCAAAATACGTTTTTTTTACTGTAGTAATTTTGCAGTGTAACTGCAATTAGAGTGAAGTATAACTGCAGTTATTCTGCAATTACAGCGTCCAAAATACCAGTCGACTGCAGTTACTGCACTTTTAATGCAGTTTCAAAACTGCAATCTTGTAAGGGGATGTTTGGCTAGCAACTATAGAACCTCCGTCCTAATGACTGGCTTTTGCCCAGACTATATGGTCTGGTGGAAGGATGAAATAAAAATAATTTACAAATTAAAACAATGATATTAATATTTTTTAATATGTTAGCAACCATTTTATAAAAGCAAATTGTAGATAACACCCTCCAAAGGGCTTTTTATTTGCCCTTGCCTTCGCCTCGAACAGCCCTTTGGGAGTTAATTCCCAGGTTCTCATTCCTTATTGCTTAATTAATGCTGTGTGTGAGAGAGGTGGGTGGCAAAGTCAGAGGAAAAACCTGAGGTCAGTTAGGCTGCGTAAACACAAGCAGCCCAATTATGATTGGTCTTTTGACCAATAACACCAGAACTTTTCACATCAGAGCTTTTTCAGAGTTGATCTCATTGGTCAAAAGACCAACTAGTGAAATAAATATCAGAATTGGGCTGCCTGTTTAAATGCAGACTAATTCATCGTTGGACTGCACTTTAAAAGCACTCCTCACAGCAGGAAACACAGCATCAACAAATGCGCATAGTGTTCTGCTATAAGCGCAGCTGTGTGCTTCTACCTTGTAATAAAAGTAATAAGGGTTACGGTAGTTTATTTTAATTTATATAAACATTTAAACAAACAAACATACCACACACATGATTTTAAGAGACCTTAAACTAGAATTCTTCCTATTTATTAGTGTATTTTTGGCACAATGATTACAACCTTACAACCGCATAAACAGTGCAATTTCCTGCTAGAGCGCTCTGATCTCACCCCAAATTCACGATTATCATTGCACCTCCTCCCCTAGCCCTTAGAGTGAACAGAGATGCAAGGGGCCAGGGGTTGTGTCCCAAATTGCACCCTTTCCTATTTAGCGCACTAATTTAGACCAAGGCCCTTAGTGCTCTGGTCAAAAGTAATGCACTATATAGAGCATAGGTAGTCATTTGGGCTGCATCCCCAGTACACGCACAACACTACCATAAGTAAATTATCACATCCTGTCTTTCCTGTGTGACCTTCCTGTTCCTTTGGCTAGATTTATCAAAACACTGACCCACCCACTCTTCAGAAATGACAAGCCTGCCATTCATCATAGTGGTTACTTAAGGCCAAGTGCCTGAGTATGTTTTGAATGGCAAAGTACAGTAAGCCATTTAAATAGGAGGGTTACATTCTTAATGTTGTACAAAAACATCTGAAAAGGTTGAACACCTTATTTTAGTATACTGGGACAATGCACTGAGAGGGTAGAAAAGACAAAGGTCAATATACCAACCACAAGTATAAAATTTACAAAAACACAAGTGAATTATGCATGTAAAATAAACGGCAAGCACATTCTTATAGGACTAGTCTAATTGCCTCCTGCCTCCATTGTAAATCATAATTTGTTGTTAATTGACATGCATGGTTAAAGGTTCAATAACAACAAAAATTTAAATAACAGTTGTAATCTTATGTAGGGTTGCAAAATTCTTGGAACTGTCAATAAATTCTCTGGTTTTCCATTAATCCTGGTTTGAGAATTCTGGATTTCCTGCTTGTTCCCTCCTGATTCTTGGAATCCTCCAGCCCGGATTTTTGGGAAAACCAGGGAATTCCTAGAAAATATGCAAGACTAATCTTATGACGTGATTTTGAACATTGTGTAAAAGGCAGAATAGGAAAATTGGATTCAGTCCACATTTCTTGGCATCTCTATAAACAAATTAATATACGTGCTTGGTGAATAACCTTAAATCAGCATTTCAGCGAAAATACATTTGTATGAAAAAACACATTTGTCAGACAGTCACTGAGAAATAACTGCAATTGCAAGTCGATCAAATCAAGGCAGCTAGCAATCGGACATGATAAAGATATAGAAAAATAATTATTATTTATTTGTTCTTGAGCATACATGATCAATGTTGCCATAAGGATCATAGGGACTGTGTCCAGGAATCTGTCCCAAAAAGCAACCTGTTCCCTATATAGTGAACAGACCCCACAGGGCTCTGGTCAAAAGTTGCACACTATTTAGGGAATAGAGTGCAATTTGGGATGCAACCCCAGGAGGAGTCCCCTGAAAAGAAGCATGTTCTGTTTTGCTGTTTGTTTGGAGGGCCTGTTTTGGCCCTGAAGATCACATCTTGTTGAAACACTCCTTTGCGTTGGTCCACACTTGTATTCCCTGAGAGGGAGAGACAGAGAGAGAGAGAGAGACAGAGAGAGACAGAGAATGTTTCACTTTAGTTTATTATCCATTTCACTTGCTTTGGCAATGTAAACATACGTTTCCAAAACCAATAAATCCATTTGAATTCAAATTGAGAAAGAGAGGGACAGAAAGAAAAAGAGCGAAACAGAGGAATTTAACAGAGGAATTTGTATTATGCAGCACAGTAATACAGTATTTTACGATATATTTGGTATTGATAAAATAACAAAGTATACACATTTACAGGCAGAATACTCAATACATTTTAAGTATCTGTGGGGACGTGTCACCTTTTTACACCTGCTGATCTGCATGATTGCATAGCTAATCAGGGCCTCCTTCAGGTCCCGGTCCTTTTGGTCTTTAAAGTGCTCAATGTCTATCCAGGCAGTCTTCACAAACTCACTGCGGAGAGAGAAAGACTGGCTTTATAACCTTCTCAGATCCTTAAAATTAAAAACAAAAATGGTCAGCTGGTCAACCTCCAAAGCAGCTGATTAAAGCAGCAAATAAAGTGATTCAATTATTACATGGTGGACAATCAAAGGAGGCATAGAGAGAGCGAGAGAGACAGAGGGTTAGAGACAGAAAAATTATGTTGGTTTCTCACTCGCTCTCGGTGTTCTTCTCTTTCACAGCCTCCTCTCCCTCCTCTATCTGCTGTTCTAACACTTGTAACTTAGCCTCCCTCTGCTCTGCAGTCTCCTGGCCAAACAGCTTACTGGTCATCCCCTTCAGTGAGAACGTCCGCACAGTCTGAACACAGGGAAGGAAAGCTCAACATTCCATCTGGTCATTCTTTAAGGTTTGGATAAGCTTCACAGCAACTTTTGACTAAATTGATTTTATTTATGTGCTTGCTATCTGCTATCTATTGCCTCATTATTTGCTGAGGAGCTCCATGTGTCTCTTTAGAAACTGAGGCTATGTCCAAAATGGCACCCTATGCCCCTAAATCAAATCAAACTTTATTTGCCACATGCGCCGAATACAACAAGTGTAGACTTTACTGTGAAATACTTACTTACAAGCCCTTAATCAACAGTGCAGTTCAGGGCCATACAGGCCCTCATTGAAAGTAGTGCACTATATAGGGTGCCATTTGGCATGGGGAGCCATTTGGCATGCAACATGGTTCTCCCTAGCTGTGGAGATGGCTTCAACCTTGTGTGATGACTCACCCCTGTGACCAGCTCCTCCTTCTGCTGTTTCTTAGAGGCTAAGTCCTGTGCAGCCATCTCCAGCTCAAACTGTGTCAACTCATGCTTCCTGCACACTGCCCTGCAGAAACAGAGGCCTTTGCTGATCATCATGGTTGCTACTGGATGTACTGATGCCTAGCTGCTCATCATGGTTGCTACTGTACTATGTAGATGTATGATCATTCTGCACCATACAGTGTCATGAGGGCTGTTCAATAGATTCAATGAGGGGGCTCAGTGAGTTGGAATTCAGTATGCCATTGGCAAAGGTCAACAGTGGTCCACACAGGTCTTTGGCAAGTTGACGTGAGGATGTGAAGCTACCTCCATAACAAGCACAACCCAGAACACAATGACTAGTGATTTGGCATAATGATCTTTCTGTATCTTGGTTGACAATAGGGTTTATAAGGTGATATTTACTTGGCCTACAGCAGCAGTCCTGGTGTTCAGTAGGTGTACTGTACCTTAGTGCCTCAGTATAGAATAGGTACTCCTTCAGCTGATCAGCATAGTGCTCCTCTTCCTCCAGAATATCATCTACAGAAGCAGCATACCTGTAGACAAGAGGGGAGTCCATATGGATACATTTGCTTTACTTGATCACACCATTAAACAGAAGGATGGGGAAACTACATCAGCTCACTAAAGTAAGACTGAAGCACAGAAGCGTCATACCTGCAGGCAAGAGATGGGAGTATGAATACATTTCCTTTAATCCATCACACCCTGTACAGATGGACAAGGAAACATGAATACCATGCAGCAAAGACACCCAAAATACATCCATTCCAGTCAGTAGCTAGGTTTCCATCCAATTGGCAACAGATTTTCATGCGAATAGTAAAAAAATAATCAGCATACGTTTCCATCAAATTGACTTGTTGCAGATAAAAGGCTGTGTGTGATGATGTAGTGCACATAAAAACTTTTGCAGTTAAATTCTGTACCGAATAAAAATACAAGTTAAATGGGTTTCTATCGCATTTTCAATACTGATGGTTTTCTCACAACAAATGATGCATTATAAAGTGTAAGAACGTATTCAGAACCCTTGACTTTTCCCATATTTTGTTACAGCCTTATTCTAAAATGGATAAAAAAAAAAGTTTTATCAATCTACACACAATTCCCCATAATGCCAAGTTAATAACAGGTTTTTAGAAATGTTTGTACATTTTTACAAATAAAAAACCTAAATCACTTTTACATAATTATTCAGACCCTTTACTCAGTACTTTGTTGAAGCACCTTTGGCAGCGATTACAGCCTCGAGTCTTCTTGGCTTGGCACACCTGTATTTGGGGAGTTTCTCCCATTCTTCTCTGCAAATCCTCTCAAGCTCTGACAGGTTGGATGGGGACTGTTGCTGCACAGCTATTTTCAGGTCTCTCCAGAGAAGTTCGATTGGGGTTCTGGACATTCAGAGACTTGTCCCGAAGCCACTCCTGCGTTGTCTTGACTGTGTGCTTAATGTCAATGTCATGTTGGAAGGTGAACCTTCACCGCAGTCTGTGGTCCTGAGCACTCTGGAGCAGGTTTTCATCAAGGATCTCTCTGTACTTTGCCTCGATCCTGACTAGTCTCCCAGTCCCTGCCGCTGAAAAACATCCCCACAGCATGATGCTGCCACCACCATTCTTCACCATGGGGATGATGGCAGGTTTCCTCCAGATGTGACGCTTGGAATTCAATCCAAAGAGTTCAATCTTGGTTTCATCAGACCATAATCTTTTTTCTCATGGTCTGAGTCCTTTAGGTGCCTTTTGGCAAACTCCAAGCGGGCTGTCATGTGCCGTTTACTGAGGAGTGCCTTCCGTCTGGCCACTCTACCACAAAGGCCTGATTGGTGGAGTGCTGCAATGATGGTTGTCATTCTGGAAGGTTCTCCCATCGCCACAGAAGAACTCTAGTGCTCTGTCAGAGTGACCATCGGGTTCTTGGTCAACTCCCTGACCAAGGCCCTTCTCCCCCGATTGCTCAGTTTGGCCGGGTGGCCAGTTCTAGGAAGAGTCTTGGTGGTTACAAACGTTCTCCATTTAAGAATGGTGGAGGCCACTGTGTTCTTGGGGACCTTCAATGCTGCAGAAATGTTTTGGTACCCTTCACCAGATCTGTGCCTCGACACAATCCTGTCTCTGAGCTCTACGGACAATTCCTTCGAACTCATGGCTTGGTTTTTGCTCAGACATGCACTGTCAACTGTGGGACCTTATACACGCAGGTGTGTGCCTTTCCAAATCATGTCCAATCAATGTAATTTACCACAGGTGGACTCCAATGAAGTTGTAGAAACATCTCAAGGATGATCAATGGAAACAGGATGCACCTGAGCTCAATTTCAAGTTTCGTAGCAAAGGGTCTGAATACTTAAATAAGGTATTTCTGTTTTTTATATACATTTACTAAAATTTCTAAAAACCTGTTTTCACTTCGTCATTATGGGGTATTGTGTGTAGTTTGAGGAATGTATTTTTTTATCTATTTTAGAATAAGGCTGTAATGTAACAAAATGTGGAAAAAGCCAACGGGTCTGAATACTTTCCAAAGGCACTGTATAGCAAATATGCCCACTCTGGTCTTGGCACGTGCACTCTTGCCAACAGCTCCTAGATACAGTGTGAGTAGGCTACCTACATGATGACATTATTATAGATGAGTGAGATCATTTTTGTTTGTCAAATGGCAGCTAAGCATCGGTCATCATGTCACCAGAATAAGACCATCGATAGTTATTGGAAAGGAGCATCAAGTTCATCACCGTGCACTTTCACCACTCTGAAGTTCATCATAATTTATTTAATCTGTAGCCTAATAAACTGCATGCTTTTCCAATTCATAGTGGGAGGACAACAACAAATCGCGTGACTCCAAATTTACTTTGATATGATGGTTATTATATCAATATTTTCATCAATTTCCTGCACTTTTGTTTTTATTTCCACACTGTGCCATGCAGGGCTGCATGACATGGGCAAAACATCTACGCCTAACTACTTGGTTAACTGTTGGAATCATGGAAATAGAATGATTATTGAATAGAATGATTAAATATAGTGGGCAGCACCTTGAATACATTGTTGTTTGATATGACAAAAAAATGAATAAGCCAGGGAGAAATTATTGACAGGGGAACCAAAGTGTTGATCAGTGTTTTCAGATGACCCTAATTAGATGTTACATGACATGTTTTCCTACCTTATGTAGCTAGCTAACATATTCATGCTTTGCCTCTAGACGGATTAACGAACCGTCACAAACTATGCACACGATTCAATGAGGCAGAAGTCTGTGTGTTGTGATTCTGGGTGGACAGATGGCTAGCAACAATCACAAGAAACTGCCATGGGGGAATCGTAAGTGGCTTGTTTCATCTTATTATTGATACCATGGCTTGTTTTGAGGTGTTTTGACTGTCATGTCTATGCTAATATGGCAAAAAACAATTCACTAGGTATCTACCAACCAACAACTGTAATAATGTATTTGACAGACATGTATTTTCCTGGTGCAAAGGTATCTATGTTTTCAATAAACATTAGACCCAAATTATAGTTTACATGTTGTCAACAATCTAAGCCAACCCCGTTTATTTTGCCCCTTGCTGAACAACCAACCTGTCTATTCCTCTCTGATTTAGAAGATTGCACCAGCACTGGCACCAGACTGTATTAGATAACTATGTTTGCTCTGACTCTTAGTACATTTATCAAGCTAGCTAGCCAGATTGCCAGAAGATACCGACCCTACTGTTACGCTTGTTTCCACTGAGCTGCACTGGGGTCGGAACAAAATCATGGTTACAGTTTGACACCATGGAATCGGCGCGAGATATGGGTCGGTAAACATACCTCAATGCAGGGATGGGATATGCCACTCTACTCCAAATTTTACCTTACTACACAAGAAGATTCAAATACTGCTAGTTCTACCAGAAAAAAAACTGCCCTTTTCTTCCTCATGCTAGATAGCAGTAGCCATACAGCCATTATGGAATGGGACGTCACGTTGAACAACAAAGGAGCAGATTGGCTGACACTGTCATTCCAAAATGGCTGCGGTGGCTACTGCTAGCTAGCATGATGACTAATAGGGCCGTTTTCTGGGAAATCTAGCAGCACTTCAATCTTCTCAATATATCAGTGTGGTTAAAAGTTACATTTGGAGTAGAGTGGCATATCCCACCGCTGCATTGATGTACGTTTTCCAGCCCATATCTCACCGTAATGGTAGGGTTGGTATCGTCTAGAAAGCTAGCCATATAACTAGCGATTAACTTGCTAAGAAAAGACAAACTAGCAGACAATAGTTTGCAGACAGTAAGATACAAACTAATAGTGTAATTATAAAACGCTTGTGGAAAGCAGCATGTCACCAACATTTTGTTGCATCCATCTGACCATGTATAGACTGCAAAGTGAACAGCAAGAAAGTACTTGTGACTCCGTAGTCGAGCATCTGCTCTCTCCTTGAGTGACGGGGGCAGGGCTTGGTGTGGGAAGGGGCATGCAGCCGTTCTTATTCAGTGCATGCAATAGGAGGTGAGGGAGAAAGACGACTCAAGTAGAAAATAGAGTAAACTCTAAAAACGGACATTACACATGCCAAAATTGTGTATCACATTTAACAAATCAAACATTGAAATATCTTTACAGAAGGTAAAGTTAAAAACCCAAACCGGTCTGTGCATCAATACCGGTGAATATAGTAAATTATAATATAATATATAATCTGGGTGGTTAAAACCCTGAATGCTGATTGGCTGACAGACGTGATATATCAGACCATATACCACAGGTATGACAAAACATTTATTTTTACTGCTCTAATTACGTTGGTGACCAGTTTATAATAGTAATAAGGCACCTCCGGGCTTTGTGGTATATGGCCAATATACCACGGCTAAGGGCTGTATCCAGGCACTACGCTTTGTGTTGTGCATATTGGCCATATACTACAAAGACTCATGCCTTATTGCTTAAATATGGTATACCGCCCAGCCCTACCTGCAGCAAAGAGGAAGAGGAATCTACAAGAATACATCTGCTATATTTCATTACACCCTCTCAGAAGTGAGACTCAAATATCACAGTTTTATAGCTCTGACAGACACCTGACAATGGGTGAGACTGGCTGAGAAATATGATCTGTCTTCACTATGACCATTACCAGAGGCTTAAAAGCTAGGTTGTATATGTCCCAAGTGGCACCCTATTCCTTATTAAGTGCACTACCTTTGACCAGAGCCCTATAGGCCCTGGTCAAAAGTAATGCACTAAATAGAGAATAGGGTGCCATTTGGGAATCAACCGTTGACAGAAATGCTGCCTTTCCTTGGTACGTCTCAGCTGTCCCAGCGCTGTGACCCCTGACCTCTAGAGTTGAGCCTTGCAATCTGGAACCCATCAGTGACAGGGTAGGGGCTAATCATGTTACCACACCAAGGTGTGTGTGTGTGTGTCCAAGGACAGGGCCAAGAACACTTGTGATACTTAAAGAGAACTATACACAGTACCCAAGTTGAAATTAAAAGCCTCTGGCTAGGTGCCAGCCAGTTCTCAGCTGGAACCCAGAACCTTCACAACACAAGTCTCCCCATTCCCCATGGTCGACTACCTGCTACACCAGACCTTGTGCTTGAAACCTGAACTGCTTTCAAATCAAACACGGCAAATGTGTTGTATAGCTTAACTAGGGGAAACCATGTACTATGTAGAGAATTGCTGGGGTGAAGGGGGGTTGTGCAACACATCACTATATCAGCTCCTTCAATGAGCCTGTATGAGGTCTCAGAGGCTAACGAGAGAGACTGGCTTGCGTATGAAATGGCGCCCTATTCACCATATAGTGAACTACCTTTGACCAAGGTACATAGAGAGTCGGGTGCCATTTCAGATGCATCTGCTGACAGGGAGAGAAACTGATGTTGGGGCGGCAGGTAGCCTACTGGTTAGAGCGTTGGACCAGTAACCGAAACGTTGCTGGATCAAATCCCTGAGCTGACAAGGTAAAAATCTGTCGTTCTGCCCCTGAACAAGGCAGTTAACCCACTGTTCCTCGGTAGGTTGACATTGTAAATAAGAATTTGATCTTAACTGCCTTTTCCAGTTAAATAAAGGTTACATTTTTTTATGTCCAGGGGATAGGAGAGGAGGAAAATACTTGTAATACAATAAAGTTGTTCTGGATTTATATGGGAGATTATTGTGTGGTTACATGTCATTAAAAAACAAACACTTACGCATCCATGTGATGACCAGCACTTTGTAGTCCATCTCCCATCTCTTTCTCTATGGCACTCCACTCACTGTCCAACAAGCACAGAGCAGATATTTCACATGAAACAAATAT
Organism: Oncorhynchus clarkii lewisi; assembly: GCF_045791955.1. Lineage (NCBI taxonomy): Eukaryota > Metazoa > Chordata > Actinopteri > Salmoniformes > Salmonidae > Oncorhynchus > Oncorhynchus clarkii. The sequence continues at coordinate 65,749,872 of NC_092149.1, forward strand.
ATATTTGACACAAGTCATTACATTGTTCATAGTGCAGCAGCAATACACTTCACCCTTTCTTCCAAACAGAGCACTTGTCTTACCTGAAGACTCGTCCATAGTTTCCATGCACTTTGTACACCCCATACAGTCGATCTGCTACCCTCTGGAGAAAGATTTTGCACAGTTTCTTTGATTCCGCTGCTTCTATTTTTATGTTCTATGTTCTGTGAATTTCTGTACTGTGTAGGGAATAGGGTGTCATATTGGGATGCAACCTAAGTTGTTTGTTACAGCTGTCAGTGTGCTAGTGTTGTCAGTCTAGTAAGTGTGAATATGCTGAGTGTGGCCAGCCTGTGTGTTACAGCCAGCTGTATGTCTAGTCCTAGTCTAGTCATGAAGCTGTGTGTTACAGCTGCAGCAAATCCACTTTTATCAGACAAGACCAGCTGTGTGTTTTATCCTTCTAATGTATGTCAACTTCCAAGCCAGCTCAGGTGTGTATGAAATGGTGCCCTACTCACTGTATGTCTAGTCTAGTCAGTAAAATGCATGTTACAGCTGACAGTATGGGAGTATAGTTAACAAACCTGGGTTCAAATACGATTTGAAATCATTTCAAATACTTTATCTTCGCTTGATTTAGCTTGCCTGGCTCAATGGAACCATATAATAGTTCCAAAACTGGCAGGCTAGGCCAAACACTCAAAGTATTTGAAAGATTTCAAATAGTATTTGACTCAGGTCTGGTAGTCAGTCTAGTCAGTAAGATGTGTGAATATGCTGACAGCTCCCTGTACTCACTGCCCGTACTCTCAGCAGCTGGGAGACTACAGTCTGTAGCTCGTCGCTGTAGTGTTTCAGCTCTGTAAACCGTCTGCAGACGCCAGGGCCAGAGAAGAGCAAGAATTCACCCAATCACTACTTAAATCAACACTTTCTTTCCAGCAAGACAGATAAACAAGACAAGAGTCAATGTTCGAACTTACATTGACCTGATCCAACTCTACTTCCCACACAGTCCCAGAACCAAGTATGGAAGTACATCAAATACAGAGCAAAGGGATGAATAGTAGAGACAGACACATTAAATTAAGTTACAACACATGAAGATGGAAGTGTATGGTTGGCTTCACACAAAAGAAAGTGGTGACAAGAAAACAGTGAATCTGCCCGAAAATGTACTACTTTCAACCAGAGTCCAGTGCACTATATACAGTAGGGTTAGGGTGCTATTTGGGACAGATATTTTATATGGCCTACTTGTCTGGATTCTTCACCCTGAATGCTGCATTCATAGCTTTCAACCTGGAATCAGCCTGTTAAAAAAACAGACCAATAAATTACAAACACATTCATTCCCCCACAGTTTTGTTAGATCAGAGGTCGTTATTGAGGACCTGCATCATTTTAGACAACACTTTACCTTTGAGACCGAAAACATATCAGAATAAATATTACAATTTAAGAGTTGTTTAAAAGAAATCAGAAGTCCTAAATATACATATGCACTATATGCATTTGTTTACACAGATTACAAACTTTACAAACTTCTACATTATTGCACTGCTGTAGTTTGCAAAGTCACATGAGGATTGAGTAAGGTACATCTTATCTAAGAGTTGACATGACAACGCAACCATGATGAGATCATTAAGTGCTGATGGAGAACCTTTGCTTGAAATCCTGTCTCGTACACCATTTCCTTCCATCCTTTTTCCTGTGGGACAGAGAGAGGATGCCGTGTGACTTTGACAAAGACCATCAGAGATAGGAGAGCCTGATGCATGGGGGCACTGGGGGTACACTGTCACACCATCAACTCAAAAGGGCAAAGGTGATCCTTTCAACTACAGCAACACTCACACAACTCTTGTCAGTGAAGAGTTAAGCTGTAGGCCTACTTCACAAGACATTATTTCCACAACACTTCTCAGTGCTACAAAGAAACTGAGTAAGGAAATGGTCCTTGTCTGTGATATCTCTTTTCTGTCAAGGGTATATCCTGTCAAAACCTATGAACAGCACATTTGACTAGCTACTGGTACTGTTGTAGTCTTGAGAGGGAGGAATGTAGGTTTTGCTAACGATTGTTGGATCACTATGGTCCTTGTCACACATAACAAGGGAGTTGGCAAGACAGCACAAACAGATTGGAATCACGCTGGATTCACCCAGTTATGGTGTATAGCAGCTTGGCTACAAAGTCGCTAACTAACCTCAGTGAGGAAGATGTAGAAGATCTTGTCGTTGCAGAGAACTGGGTGGGAGGCTAATCGGAGCAGGAAGTTCTCCAGTCCAACCCTCCTTCTCTCCACAAAGTCTGGGTCCATGTTGTCCGCTGACAGCTTGTGCCACACAATCTCTGCCTGTGAGAAACAGACAAAGAATTACTATTATGTTGATAAGGAGATGGAACACCATTGTCTTTAAGTTAAAACTGGATGCAGTACAGAGCATTATGGGTACTGTAGTTAAGTACATCATGCTACAAATATCACCTCCTAAACTATATTGCACTAATTTATTCCAAGGCATCCTCCTTGTTCTCACATACCCTCTTCTCGGGTAACGGGGCAACAACGACAAAGGGATAGGTGACCAACAAGTAGTTTCTGAGTAGCTCAAACTCGCTGTATCTCCTCCATAAGGAGTCTGGGGCTGGGATTATACCTTCTGTCACAGCATCAACCGGCCTGTCAGAAGAAAGGAAAGGACTGAAGTCATACAACTGCACTTAAATAAGAGTACCAAGTAAATATTTGATACATCTTTTAAAGGGACCAAGGACAGTACTATCCACAATTCTATGAACTCCAATGCTAAAACTTACAGTACCAGTCAAAAGTTTGGACACACCTCAAGGGTCTCAAGGGCTTTTCTTTATTTTTGACTATTTTCTACATTGTAGAATAATAGTGAAGACATCAACATTATGAAATACCACATATGGAATCATATAGTAACCAAAGAAAATTAACAAATCCAAATATATTTAATATTTGAGATTCTTCAAAGTAGCCACCCTTTGCCTTGATGATAGCTTTGCACACTCTTGGCATTCTCTCAACCAGCTTCACCTGGAATGCTTTCCAACAGTCTTGAAAGAGTTCCCACATTTGCTGAGCACTTGTTGGCTGCTTTTCATTCACTCTGCGGTCCAACTCATCCCAAACCATCTCAATTGAGTTGAGATCGGGTGATTGTGGAGGCCAGGTCAACGGATGCAGCACTCCATCACTCTCCTTCTCGGTCAAATAGCCCTTACACGGCCTGGAGGTGTGTTGGGTCATTGTCCGGTTGAAAAACAAATGATAGTCCCACTAAGCACAAACCAGGTGGGATGGAGAGTTGTTGTGGTAGCCATGCTGGTCAAGTGTGCCTTGAATTCCAAATAAATCACAGACAGTGTCACCAGCAAAGCACCCCAACACCATCACACCTCCTCTTCCATGCTTCAAGGTGTGAACCACACATGCGGAGGTCATCCGTTCACCTACTCTGCATCTCAGAAAGATACGGCGGTTGGTACCATCAGACCAAAGAACAGATTTCCACCGGTCTAATGTCCATTGCTCGTGTTTCTCGGCCCAAGCAAGTCTCTTCTTATTATTGGTGTCCTTTAGTAGTGGTTTCTTTGCAGCAATTTGACAATGAAGGCCTGATTCATGCAGTCTCCTCTAAACAGTTGATGTTGAGATGTGTCTGTTACTTGAACTCTTGTGAATTTATTTATTTGGTCTTGAATTTCTGAGACTGATAACTAATGAACTTATCCTCTGCAGCAAAGGTAACTCTGGATCTTCCTTTCCTGTGGCGGTCCTCATAAGTGCCAGTTTCGTCATATCGCTTGATGGTTTTTGCGACTGCACTTGAAGAAACATTCAAAGTTCTTGACATTTTAAGATTGACTGACCTTCATTCCTTAAAGTAATGATGGACTGTCATTTGTCTTTGCTTATTTGAGCTGTTCTTGCCATAATATGGACTTGGTCTTTTACCAAATATGGGCTATCTTCTGTATACCACCCCAACCTTGTCACAACACAACTGCTTGGCTTAAATGCATTAAGAAGGAAAGAAATTCCACAAATGAACTTTTAACAAGGCACACCTGTTAATTGAAATCCATTCCAGGTGACTACTACCAGAAAAACATTGCAATGAGTTGGTGTGTCCAAACCTTTGACTGTATATATAAAGCAAGAGGAGAGTGAGAGACTACTGACAGAGAGAACGGCAGAGAAAGATAGAAGATAGAGAGAGACTTTATAAATATGACGTGGATCCAGCAGCAAATATTCTAGGGAGGAAATGAGAACCCATAATGGTCTGTCTCCACTAATAATCCAAACTGGGACCACAAAGCAGAGAGAGGAGAGGATAACAAGAAAGAAAGAGATGAGCAGAGAAGCGGGAAGAGGAAGGAGAGAAGGCAAAGGAGAGGAGGACTCCATCAGTGGCTGGGGGGCATTCTCCAGTCTAACTGCAATGAGGGCCCGGTTACACCACACTCCCCTCTCAATGGCCAACTGGTGAACAAAGGCCCAGTGTGTGTGTGCACGCGGGCATGTGTGTGCATGAGGAATAGCATGCCCTGCTCCAAGCAGAATAAAAACATATGGTTCTTTTTAAAGACTTGGCCAACAAAAAAATACTACTCTCTGTGGCTGAAAGAGAGTAACCGAACATGAAACCAGTTAATAGTATAGCTAGCTAAAAGTAAGTAAGAAAGCTGGTGTGGTGTGCAGTTTGTGACAAACAAAACCTTTAGATCACATGTTCACAATAAAGTGAGTGTACCCAAGTCACTTTTCTAAAACAGTCAGATGTTAGAATCATTATAGTTAAGGTCAGACCCCCTGTAATAACTGGGATGTGTGTAATTATGTGCAGGTGCAAGGAGGTGTAGGTGTGATTGTGGAAGAAGCTGTTCATGGTGGTGTCACAAAATAGTTGCGCTGGAAGATGTAGGCTATAACAATCATCATTCACACAGATGATTCAGAGCTGATGAGACATATTTACCGTGTCTCAATTAGGTAAACAGTGTATATCTCCTGCATGTTGACTGTATTCTTCCCAGTCCTTTTCTCTGCCTCTCCAACGCTGATCTCCATCTTTCTTAGAAGACTAGTCCATTTCTCAATCTCGACCATCTAGAAGAGGATATTTCACAAGTCATAACATGGTAACAATACCATAATGAAGTATAATTTGATGTTGTTTACATGCAATATGGGGCATCAATATTGGTAGCTAAAGCTGATCCCAGATTAAAATAAGTACTGTATCGTTAGCGAAGTCCTTTAACTTTGTATCAGAACAAAGTTGTGTGCTAGCAAGCTAGCTCCTGGTAAAATGATCAAGCAAACCATGTTAAGAAGAACAATCTAGCTAACTTTCCTCTGCGTCGACATTACAATGATTTAACTTTTAGCTGTCTTTTCCTGCACAGCCTGCTAGCTGCTGTTGACTCGGTGACAGTAGGGCTCTCTCGCGAAACTCCGTGGATTGATAAGGCCTGCAGTACTACTGTCTGTAGCTAGAAAACCCAATTCATTCAACAGGCTCAATAAGTATCAAAATCCAAATTCCTCACTTTTTTTTTTGTTTACAATAAGAATAGGTTTGAAGCTATACCGTGTTTTTAATGTTGTTCTCTAGTTCTGCCGGTGTGAGGTCGGTGTTCCCGATCACCGCTATTTCCTCGGGTCCCGAGTCTGCCATCATCTCTTCCTGAGTTTTTCCTTGTTAGCAATGTAGCAGACAGGCAGAAACTCGCATGCGCACTTTAACCCTTTTCTTTTCCCAACCTCAACTCACCTGAGTGTCATGAGAAAGATCAGCTGCTGTCTGCCCTGCCCTGTGTACATCGTCAAATATACCGTTTAGTAAAATGGTTAGGTAAGGATACTGCCAATAATAGCAGTAATGCCAATATTCGACAACAACCAAAATATAATCACACAAACATTGTGTAATAACTGTTTATTACATAGTTATAAACTATTTATAAACTCAAACCCCTTTAGTGTAGGTGTTACAAAAATAACAATATGTTGCATTATAACGCACAGTGAAAGTGTAAAATAGGCTGTTATTGCTAGCTCAAAGTGAATGGAATAAAATAACTTTTTCCTGGAAGAAATTTCGGGTGTGGCATGCAATAAGATAATAAATACACAATAAACCACACACAGCACAACTCACACTTGGCAGATATAAATAGGCCTACTAGGCTATAGCCTACAATTGGAGACAATTAGACCCTCCATTTTCACAAATGCTTAGGCCTATTCTGAGCTATAATAATAATAATAATAATAATAATAATTATTATTATTATTATTAGTGTTATTAGTATTATTTAATATAACCTACTATGATCATACTACACGTCCCGTGTCAACCCAAATTCTACTGGGTTTAGGATCCGATTAATGAAGTCCAGTTCCTGGGCGGGTCCCTTAACACAGCTGGATGAAAAACATCTGGATCCGCCTACACGGAACTCCAGCCAAAAGCCCCGAGCCCAACCAGTTGTTTCACTGAATACGACTTCAATAATCTAAATGAACGTCTATCTTACTACTCACGTTCCCAAATACATAGACAAATACAGTGCGACCACGAAGTTTTAATCAGGTTATTTTTTTAATGTCAATATTATGGGGTGCTGGAGATTCTCGGCAGTGAATATTGTTCTTCTGTCTTTCTGTAAGTATTTTTTTATTCGCTTACTCACTCCGTATTCACTTTTAAGTGTTCCGTGTCCATTGTTTCTTCAATCTGGTGAAGTTGTGAAGGGGGAGGGGGATCAAATGTTTATTCAAGGGAGGTTCTGGTCGTGTAAAACAGATGCTCAAAACGTATATTTATGAAATGCGACTTTTCGTTTTCTTGCCCTTTCTTCAGTGGAAAAGTGACTTCAGGGTAATTTTCTCAATATCATATATGTATTGGAATAGCCTAATGCAAAATAAATAAGTAAATAACTATAATTTCTTTCTTTTCTTCTGTGGATTTGTTTTAATTAAAAAATGTATTCACTAGCTTTATTAAACCAGTAGTTTTACCTCATGTAACATATCATTTGTATGTGCTCTACCTAGGTACTGTCCAACAAAATGATGTCGTGACAGTCACCTAAACTCAGTCAATAGTAGGAAGATACCTAAGAACCTCTGAAGGCACATAATAAAATGGGAATGACTGAACGATCCAAGTCATCCAATCTGGTGAAAAACATATTTCTGACACTTAACAGTTCTTTACCTATGCCTGTTATTTATTATCAGCAGATTTTGAATGTTTAGAATAGAATTTCACTTGAAAGCACAGATGTTTACTCTCATGTTCAGTGGTGCCACTATTTGGGGAATCTGTCTCAAACAATTTCCCACAATTTCTGAAATTATTTGAATATGAAGTCAATAAGCTAAAACAACAACTTACAAACATTAGGGTTATTGTATTTAATTACATAAAAAACATATGAAACATTTTGCTCAAACAGGGCTTGATCATAACTTTGAATCAAAAGAAATGAACTAGTTAATTAGAACAAGAGTGTCAGTAGTTGTGATGATGAAACGATGTAATAGAACTTTGATGCAATGTGACCACATACATTTTTTTACTGCTGCCATCTGTAATGGAAAGTTCCAAACAGGAAATCGATTCTGAGGCTCAATTATCCCTGCTGCATGCAAACAGGGGCACTTCTCCTCAGGGAATACAAGATTGAAGCATAGATTGAGGAGTTCGGAGCTCATGTAGAAACTGTATACCAAAAAGTAGGGAAACTTCACCCATTTTATTTAACTAGGCAAGTCAGTGAAGAACGAATTCTTATTTTCAATGATGGCCTAGGAACAGTGGGGTAGAATGACAGATTTTTAACTTGTTGGGGATTCGATCTTGCAACCTTTCAGTTACTAGTCCAACGCTCTAACCACTAGCCTACCTGCTGCCCCAGTGTGTGCTCTAGAGGACTTACAAAGTTGCACACTTGATACTTACAAGTTATTTTGAGGTAGCAAAGTGACACAATACATAGATAAACTGTAGGTTGAGGAGGAGTACAGAGGTCATGTAAGTACTAGAGAGGTAATGGTGAACTTCTCATATGTTATGAAGAAAATGAATCCCGGGCTATAGCACCAATTTATAACTCATTGACATTCCCACTATAGAACTTAGTAAGAGTTGAACAATTCTTCTTTTGAATTGTGTATGTTTTTAACTTCTCACATTACCTATGTTCAGTGTGTGCACTCTTGGGGACATAACAAGTTGCGTACTTACTACTTGCTGGTGATATTCAGTGATATTGAGGGAGCGAAGTAGCACAGAGCACAATGAGTGCTGTGACATGATGAGCTTTGTGTTGTGTTCTCTAGCCTGACCTTCCATCATCCCACATCAGCCCATAATGACAAGATTGTGATGACCTAAGCAGGCAAAAATAAGATGTAGAAATCCCCTTTATTCTCCACCCCCTCCTCCTTCCCCCTCCTCCTTCTCTCTGTGCCCAGCTTGTGATGGCCACTGGGGACACATACAGACTCCTGTGTGTTCTTTTAGCCCCTGTTTGCATCCCAAATGTCACCCTATTCCCTACATAATGAACAACTTTTGACCAGAGCCCTATGCCAAAAGTAGTGCACACTGCACTATATAGGGAATAAGGTGCCATTTGGGACAACACTTTTTATTGCTGGGTATGAGATAAGGGTCCTTTTAAAAATGACAACAGTGAATACTATGACCCTTATATGACCTCCGGCTTGGGAAAACCTTCTTATAGATTTAGCTTCTTATTCTCATCCTTTGGCTTGGAGAAAATGGTTCCAAAATGATTCTTCAGCTGTCCCCATAGGATAACCCTTTCTTGTTCCAGGTAGAACTCTTTTTGGTTCCAGGCAGAACCCTTTTGGGTTCCATGTAGAACTGTCTGTAGAAAGCGCTCTACATGGAACCAAAAAGTGTTCTTCAAATGGTCCTCCTATGGAGACAGCCGAAGAACCCTTTTAAATTATAGCTATAACCTTGTTTTCCTAAGAGTGTACAATAAGATGGCTACAATAAGATGCTTCACTTGGACTTGTAGGTCAGAGAAATGTATCTAATGCAATTTTCATATCTCTCTCATGTGTTTTTATTTTGATGTTATGGATATTGACAAATGTATTGTGTTGTGCTTATTAAGGTCCAGTTTTAAGACTGGACTAAATCACATAATTGTTAGAACTACAGTACCTGGCTGCGTAAATGTTATTTATTGTTTGAGACTAGGCGGGGTCCCTCAAAAGGACGTACGTTCATTACACCTGGGTAATTTAATTGTGTTCTTGTCTATTTAATCAGGAAATACTTTCCTTTTGAGTCCTGTGGAGAGAAATTTCAGCATGCTGCATCAATAATGGGGAGATTGGTTGGTGTAGAATGGGCCAACTAGTGGCCTGGTTTGGTTACTACGCTTGGTGGGGGTCAGCTGAGATTCTGTCACTTATAAAACCAAAGGCTGACTGTTTTGAAGCAAGATTTGTGGCATGGTCAAGTGAACATTGCACAAACATGGACTATAGGACGACATCAATATGTTTTCTCTGGAAAAGGGGACTAAATAAACAAGAGTGTAGATGGGAATAATTCATTATTTGTGAGTTTTGTTTTTCTTATTTACCCATAACAGGCAAACTATTGTATGTTTTGGTGTTGTCTGGTCTTCTACAAGAGAGATCAAGACAATTTTCAGAAAGCATTTGACTCTCTAGGGGTCACATTTTTACGGAACTGATAAGTTACAGTATCTATTTGATATTTTTAGGACCATCAAACATTCAGCTCTCCCGCTGTGTCTGTGTTTATTTGTATATGTATACTCATAGAAAGAGAGTCACAGATCCACCCATTACAAACCGATTGACTTGCATTTAGATGCCAATTCTAGTCATTCTATTTTTATGGGTAAACTGATAGGGAACCAGGGAGAGTTAGTTGAGACCTGAGGCTGAAACTGAAAAGCAAATAAATGCAGCCAACATCCCTGGGCCTCCCGGCTGTAAGCACACAGCAGAGCAGTTGGATTTCCCATAAGACACACACACAAAAAAAGACACAAAGGGGCTGAGCTTCAAACTTGGCTCACGCCGAAACTTCTGGCTTCAATTTATTTCTGGAGCAGTCACTGCTGATTTTAATTAGTTGAAAGTTTACGTTGAAAGTTTTTGCTTAGCCAGCCTTTTTTCGTTTTTCTTTTCTTTTTTCTTCACCCTTTCTCCTTTGTCTTTTTTCTTTTGTGTGTGTGTGTGTGTATGTGTATGTATATTTTGTTGGTTGGCATTGGCCAACATCTGGAAGCCTTCGTGAAATATGTGTACAGCTTCTTTTAATGTTTGCGTAGTTTTGTTAGATCACCATCCCCCTGGGAGTGAAAAAATCCCTCATCATCTGGCTTTAATCAGCCATTAATATTGTTGTGATGTGGCAACACAGCACAAGGAGGGGACGGCAGATACAAGATGCGTGGGAAGGAACGCTCATAATGCTTTCTAGAGCCTGTGTCAAACCAATGCAGCACAGCCCCCCCCCCCCCCCCCTCCCCATTCAAACCTGGGTCAAATACATATTCGCTGTGTTCATTTTCAAAATATATTACAAATACAACTTGAGTGTTGGCCATACAATACAATATAGAAAATATTGCAATGACTATGTTGAATAACTACTATACTGAGAAAAAATATAAACACAACATGTAAAGTGTTGGTCTCATGTTTTATGAGCTGAATTAGCACAAAAAGCTTGTTTTTCTGAAATGTTGTGCACAAATTTGTTTACATCCCTCTTAGTGAGCATTTCTCCTTTGCCAAGATAATCCATCCACCTGACAGGTGTGGCATATTAAGAAACTGATTAAACAGGTGCACATTGTGCTGAGGACAATACAAGTTTTGAGGGAGCATGCAAATTGCATGCTGACTGCAGGAATGTCCACCAGAGCAGTTGCCAGAGAACTGAATGTTCATTTCTCTACCATAAGCCGCCTCCAACGTCGTTTTAGAGAATTTGGCAGTACATCCAACCTGCCTCACAACCGCAGACCATGTGTAACCACGCCAGCCCAGGACGTCAACATCTGGCTTCGTCTGAGACCAGCCACCCGGAAAGTTGATGAAACTGTGAGTTTACACAAACTGTCAGAAACCATCTCAGGGAAGCTCATCTGCATGCTCGTCATCCTCACCAGGATATTGACCTGACTGCAGTTGGTTGTTGTAACCGACTTCAGTGGGAAAATGCTCAACTTCGATGGCCACTGGTACGCTGGAGAAGTTTCAACTGTACCGGGCAGATGGCAGACAGCGTGCATGGCATAGTGTGGGTGAGTGGTTTGCTGGTGGGGTTGTTGTATGTGCAGGAATAAGCTACAGACAACAACACAAAATAGCATTTTATCGATGGAAATTTGAATGCACAGAGATAATGTGACGAAATCCTGTCGTGCCATTCATCCACCGCCATCACCTCATGTTTCAGCATGATAATGCACGGCCCCATATTGCAAGGATCTGTACACAATTCCTGGACATTTCCTAAACATTTCCCAGTTCTATGGGCTGCATACTCAGACATGTCACCCATTGAGCAAGTTTGGCATGCTCTGGATCGACATGTACGACAGCGTGTTCCAGTTCCCGCCAATATCCAGCAAATTCGCACAGGACACCTCTACGGGATCGGTGTCCCCCCGGCGGGACAGTTGAGCTAACGTAGGCTAATGTGATTAGCATGAGGTTGTAAGTAACAAAAACATTTCCCAGGACATAGACATATCTGATGTGGGCAGAAAGCTTGCATTCTTATTAATCTAACTGCACTGTCCAATTTACAGTAGCTATTACAGTGAAAGAATACCATGCTATTATTTGAGGAAAGTGCACAATTATTAACTTGAAAAGGTATTAATAAACCAATTAGGCACATTTTGCAGTCTTGATACAACATTTTGAACAGATATGCAATGGTTCATTGGATCAGTCTAAAACTTTGCACAAAGGGCCATCAAGTGGCCAAAATATAAATTGCGCCTGGGCTGGAATAATAAATGATGGCCTTTTTCTTGCATTTCAAAGATGATGGTACAGTGTATTATCTTTTACCAGATCTAATGTGTTATATTCTCCTACATTAATTTCAAATGTCCACAAACGTCTAAGTGTTGCCTTTTAAATGGTATCAAGAATATGCATATCCTTGCTTCAGGTCCTGAGCTACAGGCAGTTAGATTTGGGTATGTCTTTTTAGGTGAAAATTGAAAAAAGGGTTGGATTCTTATGAGGTTTTTAAGGTATCTGTGGCCAACCGATGCATATCTGTATTCCCAGTCATGTGAAATCCGTAGGTTAGGGCCTAATGAATTTATTAAAATTGACCGATTTCCTTATATGAGCTCTAACTCAGTAAAATCTTTGAAATTTTTACATGTTGCGTTTAATATTTTTGTTCAGTGTAGTAACCAGTAACTACCGAAGCTTCAGCTTCCAGCTGTTCTTGGTAGGCCTACTGCTGGTGGGAATTGAACAATGCATTGCATGTGGTTTGGAAGCTGCCTCAAAGTACGGTCATTGAGTAAAACAAACCCAATGTATTTGTATTTATTATGGATCCCCATTAGCTGGTGCCAAGGCAGCAGCTACTCTTCCTGGTGTCCAGAAAAATTAAGGCAGTGTATACAATTTTAAAAACATTACAATACATCCAGACTGTGTGCCTTCAGGCCCCTACTCAACAACTACCACATATATACAGTACAAAATCCATATGTACGTGTGTGTATAGTGTGTATGCTATCATGTGTGTGTGCGCCTATGTTTGTGTTGCTTCACAGTCCCCGCTGTTCCATAACTGGACTGTGAAGAGACCTCTTGTGGCATGTCTTGTGGGGTATGCATGGGTGTCTGAGCTGTGCGCCAGTAGTTCAAACAGACATCCCGGTGCATTCAACATGTCAATACCTCTCATAAATACAAGCCGTGATGAAGTCAATCTCTCCTCCACTTTGAGCAAGGAGAGATTAACATGAATATTATTAATATTAGCTCTCTGTGTACATCCAAAGGCAAGCCGTGCTGCCCTGTTCTGAAACAATTTATATTTTCCTACGTCCTTTTTTGTGGCACCTGACCACACGACTAAACAGTAGTAGTGCCTTGTTGAAATTGCTGTCAAGAAGGTAGAGCAGCACTTTATCATAGACATACTTCTCCCCATTTTAGCTACTGTTGTATCAATACATTTTGACCATGACAGTTTACAATCCAGGGTAACTCCAAGCAGTTTAGTCACCTCAACTTTTTATCATAAATTTCTCTCAGCCAATGTCTGCAGATGTCATGTTCTGACCTTAGTTCTTTTGTTATGTTTTTGTTTTAGTATGGCCAGGGCGTGAGTTGGGTGGGTTGTCTATGTTTGTTTTTCTATGTTGTGTTTTGAGTTTGGCCTGGTATGGTTCTCAATCAGAGGCAGGTGTCGTTAGTTGTCTCTGATTGAGAATCATACTTAGGTAGCCTGTTTCCACCTGTGTTTCGTGGGTGTTTATTTTCTGTTCTGTGTTTGTATTTCACCGTTCAGGACTGTTTTCGTTTCGTTCTCGTGTTTTGTTGTTTTTGTTCGAGTGTTCGTTTTCATTAAAAGAGAATATGAATACTTACCACGATGCACCTTGGTCCTCTTCTCTCTCTCCCAACGACGAGTGTTACACCAGACCTTCATACATAATGGATATCCTATCCCTGTCCTTGGCTTTAAGCATTTTGGATGCACACCTCCCCTTCACTAGATGAACCAGAACTGAGTCTGCAATCTATCTAATGTAGCTTGTCACAATAAAGAGGGTGCGCTCTAAACAGCAGAACATTTGTCAGATTGGTGTCCTAAGAGCCATATACAGTACACATGTAAAGTATAGGCCTAGGGTTCGATTCATTCCGTAATGCTGAAGATCTTTGCCCCAGCGTGATAGAAATTTAAAGGTAATGTTTCTGTGTCAGCAGAGACTGCATTCACGGTAAATGCTGCATTATGTCGGCTCAATCGGAAATTACCTTTAAATTTCAATCGCGCTATAATCCTGAACTTTGGCGATACGCATTGAATCAAGCCTAGTCTATAGTTCTGTTTTGTGGCAGTCATTTTATTCAAAGCCAGAAGTGATTTGTTCTGATTAGTGTTTGTGTGTGTGTATTCCACAGGTCTTCCTATCCTCTCCTTCACACACATCAAGACCAACCTGTGTAAGTGGTGTGACTACTCCAGCCCTATCTGTGAGGACAGTGTGTGTTATACCAACTGCTCCCTCTCCTCCTTCTGTACTCTGAGTGAAGAGATTTGCATTGCAATATGGTAAGTGTGAAGTTTTTCATCAAAGGACTATCTCCCAAGTTAAAGTTTATTTGCCATATACAGTATAATAAATGAGTATTTTGCACCAGAGCTCTCACTCTCACATTAAAAACATAAAACATATTTTAAAGTTGGACCGCAGAGTGAAGGAAAAGCAGCCAACAAGTGCTCAGCATATGTGGGAAAAGCATTCCTCATGAATCTGGTTGAGAGAATGCCAAGAGTGTGCAAAGCTGTCATCAAGGCAAAGGGTGGCTACTTTGAAGAATCTCAAATATAAAAAATATTTTGATTTGTTCAACACTTTTTTGGTTACTACATGATTCCATGTGTATTATTTCAAAGTGTTGATGTCTTCACTATTGTTCTACAACGTAGAAAATAGTAAAAATAAAGAAAATCCCTTGAATGAGTAGGTGTGTCAAAATGTTTGACTTGTACTGTACAGTACATACAACTAGTAATATTGATCTGGTTTAGCTGATAGCTTCCCATTCTATAAAATATATTTTGACAAGGTATATTTCCCAATATACTCCCTCACTGGACTGTTATGCTCCTCTACTTTAATAATTATCCTCATCATGACAATAATTATTGAACTCTCAGTAAACAGGATATATAGCTGATCCATATGTTTGTCTGTGTATCCCAGACAAAACAAATGTTGCTCCTAAACATTAATGGAACTGTAGGATGTGTTTCTTTAATGAATGATACTGATAAGAAATGATGATGTGGGGTGTTTGCGATGAGGAGGACAAAGTTCATTTTGCCTTTATTTGAATGTTGCTCACCGTCTGGTGTGCTGGGCCCTAGTGGTCATACCTCTACAGCGGGGAGGGCACCCTTTTAAAATTTAACTTAGGGCCCCAAAAAGGCTAGGTCCGGCCCTGACTGCATGTTTGGGTATGGATGTCAGAATGCAGAACCGTGACTGTGGCCCATCGTGATGAGGTCAGATTTTTTTGTGGCCCCCACCCCCATAAAAGTTGCCGATCCCTGCTCTACAGTAATAAAGAGAGGGTCTTTGATCCCGGTCAAAAGTAGTGCACTACATAGGGAATAGTGTGCCGTTTGGTACACATTATTGATCTTAGTTCCTCCCCTCGTAGGAAGTCTATCTACTGACCTCTGAATGACAGAGATGGTGTCCCAAATGGCACCCCTATATAGTGCACTACTTTTGACCAGAGCACTATGGGCATGTAATTTGGGACACAAACAAATTGAAAGAGACTAGTGTTATTAAGACTGGTGTTGTTGTTGGCAGGATACAAAGGCAGATTGGATTGACCATTTGTAAAATAAAAACTTCCAATCCACGCAAATACATATAGTGGGGAGAACAAGTATTTGATACACTGCCGATTTTGCAGGTTTTCCTACTTACAAAGCATGTAGAGGTCTGTAATTTTTATCATAGGTACACTTCAACAGTGAGAGACGGAATCAAAAACAAAAATCCAGAAAATCACATTGTATGATTTTTAAGTAATTAATTTGCATTTTATTGCATGACATAAGTATTTGATACATCAGAAAAGCAGAACTTAATATTTGGTTCAGAAACCTATGTTTGCAATTACAGAGATCATACGTTTCCTGTAGTTCTTGATCAGGTTTGCACACACTGCAGCAGGGATTTTGGCCCACTCCTCCATACAGACATTCTCCAGATCCTTCAGGTTTCGGGGCTGTCGCTGGGAAATACGGACTTTCAGCTCCCTCCAAAGATTTTCTATTGGGTTCAGGTCTGGAGACTGGCTAGGCCACTCCAGGACCTTGATATGCTTCTTACGGAGCCACTCCTTTGTTGCCCTGGCTGTGTGTTTCGGGTCGTTGTCATGCTGGAAGACCCAGCCACGACCCATCTTCAATGCTCTTACTAAGGAAAGGAGGTTGTTGGCCAAGATCTCGCGATACATGGCCCCATCCATCCTCCCCTCAATATGGTGCAGTCGTCCTGTCCCCTTTGCAGAAAAGCATCCCCAAAGAATGATGTTTCCACCTCCATGCTTCACGGTTGGGATGGTGTCCTTGGGGTTGTACTCATCCTTCTTCTTCCTCCAAACACGGCGAGTGGAGTTCTCCCATTCCTCCTCTGGATCATCCAGATGGTCATTGGCAAACTTCAGACAGGCCTGGACATGCGCTGGCTTGAGTAGGGGGACCTTGCGTGCGCTGCAGGATTTTAATCCATGACGGCGTAGTGTGTTACTAATGGTTTTCTTTGAGACTGTGGTCCCAGCTCTCTTCAGGTCATTGACCAGGTCCTGCCGTGTAGTTCTGGTCTGGTCCCTCACCTTCCTCATGATCATTGATGCCCCACGAGGTGAGATCTTGCATGGAGCCCCAGACCGAGGGTGATTGACCGTCATCTTGAACTTCTTCCATTTTCTAATAATTCCGCCAACAGTTGCCTTCTCACCAAGCTGCTTGCCTATTGTCCTGTAGCCCATCCCAGCCTTGTGCAGGTCTACAATTTTATCCCTGATATCCTTACACAGCTCTCTGGTCTTGGCCATTGTGGAGAGGTGCAATAAAATGCAAATTAATTACTTAAAGATCATACAATGTGATTTTCTGGATTTTTGTTTTAGATTCCATCTCTCACAGTTGAAGTGTACCTATGAAAAACATTACAGACCTCTACATGCTTTGTAAGTAGGAAACACTGCCGATTTTGCAGGTTATCAAATACTTGTTCTCCCCACTGTGCATAACCAAACAAAACCACAAAGTAAAAAGACAACTATAGGTTTTCCCAGAGACATTTTCCTATTGTAAAATGCCTAACTAAATTCAGTTTACTAGTTTGATACAGTGCTTTGCGAAAGTATTTGGCCCCCTTGAACTTTGCGACCTTTTGCCACATTTCAGGCTTCAAACATAAAGATATAAAACTGTATTTTTTTGTGAAGAATCAACAAGTGGGACACAATCATGAAGTGGAACGACATTTATTGGATATTTCAAACTTTTTTAACAAATCAAAAACTGAAAAATTGGGCGTGCAAAATTATTCAGCCCCCTTAAGTTAATACTTTGTAGCGCCACCTTTTGCTGCGATTACAGCTGTAAGTCGCTTGGGGTATGTCTCCATCAGTTTTGCACATCGAGAGACTGACATTTTTTCCCATTCCTCCTTGCAAAACAGCTCGAGCTCAGTGAGGTTGGATGGAGAGCATTTGTGAACAGCAGTTTTCAGTTCTTTCCACAGATTCTCGATTGGATTCAGGTCTGGACTTTGACTTGGCCATTCTAACACCTGGATATGTTTATTTTTGAACCATTCCATTGTAGATTTTGCTTTATGTTTTGGATCATTGTCTTGTTGGAAGACAAATCTCCGTCCCAGTCTCAGGTCTTTTGCAGACTCCATCAGGTTTTCTTCCAGAATGGTCCTGTATTTGGCTCCATCCATCTTCCCATCAATTTTAACCATCTTCACTGTCCCTGCTGAAGAAAAGCAGGCCCAAACCATGATGCTGCCACCACCATGTTTGACAGTGGGGATGGTGTGTTCAGCTGTGTTGCTTTTACGCCAAACATAACGTTTTGCATTGTTGCCAAAAAGTTCAATTTTGGTTTCATCTGACCAGAGCACCTTCTTCCACATGTTTGGTGTGTCTCCCAGGTGGCTTGTGGCAAACTTTAAACAACACTTTTTATGGATATCTTTAAGAAATGGCTTTCTTCTTGCCACTCTTCCATAAAGGCCAGATTTGTGCAATATACGACTGATTGTTGTCCTATGGACAGAGTCTCCCACCTCAGCTGTAGATCTCTGCAGTTCATCCAGAGTGATCATGGGCCTCTTGGCTGCATCTCTGATCAGTCTTCTCCTTGTATGAGCAGAAAGTTTAGAGAGACGGCCAGGTCTTGGTAGATTTGCAGTGGTCTGATACTCCTTCCATTTCAATATTATCGCTTGCACAGTGCTCCTTGGGATGTTTAAAGCTTGGGAAATCTTTTTGTATCCAAATCCGGCTTAAAACTTCTTCACAACAGTATCTCGGACCTGCCTGGTGTGTTCCTTGTTCTTCATGATGCTCTCTGCGCTTTTAACGGACCTCTGAGACTATCACAGTGCAGGTGCATTTATACGGAGACTTGATTACACACAGGTGGATTGTATTTATCATCATTAGTCATTTAGGTCAACATTGGATCATTCAGAGATCCTCACTGAACTTCTGGAGAGAGTTTGCTGCACTGAAAGTAAAGGGGCTGAATAATTTTGCACGCCCAATTTTTCAGTTTTTGATTTGTTAAAAAAGTTTGAAATATCCAATAAATGTCGTTCCACTTCATGATTGTGTCCCACTTGTTGTTGATTCTTCACAAAAAAATACAGTTTTATATCTTTATGTTTGAAGCCTGAAATGTGGCAAAAGGTTGCAAAGTTCAAGGGGGCCGAATACTTTCGCAAGGCACTGTAAGTAACTTTATAATTGATCTGTGCATGTGAGTGTATGACTGCGTGTACAGCTTTAACATCTGTTAGTGTCTTCATCTGTGTACCAGGCGGAAGGACAATGAGAGTATGAGTGTGAAGACGTTATGCCACCAGCCCCAGCAGCCACTGGAGAATATCATGTTGTCAAACTACTCCTCCAACGAGTGTGTGATGGCTCCTCAGCCCTCTGAGGATGGGGTCCTGTTCGTTTGTGGCTGCCTGGGAGAACACGAGTGCAACGATAAGCTTATATTCGACAAGGGCTCCAATGGTAACCACTTATTTTATTCTGGAACCAGGCAGTACATGGTGGAACCAGAACATTTTATTTGAAAAAGATTAATTTACAATTGTATATTAATAAAAAATGCAACTTGAGGAAAGATAGGTATTTATAATGTAAATCCAAAATGTAGTAGTAATGTATACTAACCCATGATCCGATTCCATGTTGTCTTCACATTGTTTTTAACTGTGTCCTCAGATTTTTCCAAGCTCAAGAGTAAAGATGTGATTCCAGTGGTGGTGATCAGCCTGGTCCCTCCCTGTTTAGTGGCTATCATCGCTACCATGGCTTTCTACCTGTACCGTACCAGACAGCCCGGCAAGCAGCCCAAAGACTGGGCTCCCAAACGCACACACTACCAGGTAGGTGGATCTACCAGGTATGGAAAAATATACTTTGAGACCCAAATGGCACCCTATTCCCTACAACATAGTGCACTACTTTTGACCAGAGCCCATAGGTCCCTGGTAAAAAGTAATGCACTATATAGGGAATAGGGTGCCATTTGGGACACCGCCATAACCAACTGGAAGAGTTTCATTTATTGTCATGTAGCTACTGTACATTACTGTTTGTGAAAAGGTGTAAAGTAATCCTATATGGGATGGGCAGCTAAAGGCCACTTGATACGTAACTAAAAATATAATTCATGAATTCACCAGGCCTTGGACATCCCAGAGGGACTCAGTGGGGAGGCCATCACCGGCGGTGAAGACTGCCATGGCAAGCTGTCAGCCATCAATAGCGACGCTACATCTGACATGTCTCCCGTCCGGGCCCATAACTTCAACCACAGCACGGAGCAGCTACCCATCCAGCTAGAAGCCTTGGTGGGGAAAGGGAGGTTTGCTGAGGTGTGGCGGGCCAGGCTCCACCACCAGGCAGCTGGTCCTCAGTATGAGACGGTGGCAGTGAAGGTGATGGTTTTCCCTCTTTGTTCTGTAGTTTTTTGTGTCATTTTCATGTGATATAATACTTTGAATAAATGTTTATTTGATTTAAAGATCTTCCCGTCTGTGGAGTATGTGTCCTGGAGCAACGAGAGGGCCATCTTCTCTGACGCCAACCTGGAGCATGAAAATGTGGTTCAATTCCTGACAGCAGAGGAGCGAGGGCCCTCCGGCTCCCCTCAGAGGCAGTACTGGCTGGTCATGGCCTACCACGGCCTGGGAAACCTACAGGTTAGTTTGATTTTGTTTTGTTTTGTTTATTGCGAGGTTGATTAAGTGTATATTGTTGTTATATGGTGCAGTAGAAGACTAGAAGAGATAACTAGTACATTTTATTGTACATACAATTTCATAAAAATGTTGTCAAATAATCCTGTGATTAAATGGGTCATTCATTCATTAGGACTTCCTGGCGGGCCATGTGTTGAGCTGGGCTGAGCTGTGTGCTATGGCTGGGTCGGTGGCTCGAGGATTGGCCCACCTCCACAGTGACACCACCCCTTGTGGGATCTCCAAGGTGCCGGTGGCCCATCGTGATCTGAAGAGCAGCAACATTGTGGTGAAGAGCCGGAGAGAGTGTGCCCTCTGTGACTTTGGTCTGGCTCTGAGACTGGACCTCTCCCTCACCGTGGATGACTTTGCCAACAGTGGCCAGGTAGAAATGACCAAAGTAGTTGCTAAGGGAACCTGTATCAGTGTTCCACTAAAGCGACTAAGCAGTAGGCCTATGCATGCTGCCTTCTGACATAACTACTCTATCTGAGAGAAAATTGTGGAAAATAACAACATAACAACATATTAAATTGTAGAGTCATGGTTGAATGCCCCGTTGAATAAAAACTATGCTATATGAATTTAATTGTTTATAAAGCTGTGCTAAAACCAGAATGAATCAGAAGGCCCTTCATGTAGTGTTAATTTGTTTAAGCTACTGTCACTGTCTTTGTTGTCCAGGTGGGTACAGCTCGCTACATGGCCCCTGAGGTGTTGGAGTCCAGAGTGAATCTGGAGGATCTGGAGGCCTTTAAACAGATGGATGTCTACTCCATGGCCCTGGTCCTCTGGGAAATGGTGTCCCGCTGTGAAGTCATAGGAGGTACAATAAGCTATTCTATTATGGGCCAAGTCAGGGGTAAATGTTCTTAACTCAGACTTTGATGAAAGTAGCATCGTCTGTAAATGTAGAATAGATGATAAATAACAAAGGATTTACAGTGTGTTTCCTGTATTTTCATAGAGGTTAAGAGTTACGAGCCACCGTTTGGCTCTAAGGTGTGTGACCAGCCGTGTGTGGACAGCATGAGGGACCTGGTCCTGAGGGACAGAGGCAGACCTGAGATACCCACCAGCTGGACAACACATCAGGTAAACTGTGTGTTTGCGGGCGTGTGTACGTGTGAGAGCGTGGTGAGGGAACTGGGTAGTCAGCACTTCTCAGTGAATTCAGGCCAGAATTCAATCCGATTGCTCTCTAGTCGACAATGCAGGTTTTAAAGGAAATGTTACCATGTTCGCTGAGATCGCATTCAAGGACAAGCCTGGAGATGTCGGCTCAATTAGAAATTACCTTTAAATGTGAAGCGCGTTATAGCACGGTTTCCGATTGAATCCCAGCTTGAATGATAACCTATGATAACAATCACATCGATCATAAATAAAAGCTCTGGTTGTGAACAGGTTTGGGATCAATTCCATTCCAGCCAAAAAAGGAAGTAAACTTAACTGTAAATACAGTTGAAGTCGGAAGTTAACGTACACTTAAGTTGGAGTCATTAAAACGTGTTTTTCAACCACTCCACACATTTCTTGTTAACAAACTATAGTTTTGGCAAGTCGGTTAGAACATCTACTTTGTGCATGACACAAGTAATTTTTCCAACAATTGTTTACAGACAGATTATTTCACTGTATCACATTCAATTCACTGTATCACAAGTCCAGTGGGTCCGAAGTTTACATACACTAAGTTGACTGTGTCTTTAAACAGCTTGGAAAATTCCAGGAAATTATGTCATGGCTTTAGAAGCTTCTGATAGGCTGATTGACATAATTTGAGTCAATTGGAGGTGTACCTGTGGATGTGTTTCAAGGCCTACCTTCAAACTCAGTGCCTCTGATTGACATCATGGGAAAATCAAAAGAAATCAGCCAAGACCTCAGAAAATAAATTGTAGACCTCCACAAACCTGTTTCATCCTTGGGAGCAATTTCCAAATGCCTGAAGGTACCATGTTCATCTGTACAAACAATAGTATGCAAGTATAAACACCATGGGACCACATAGCCGTCATACCGCTCAGGAAGGAGACGCGTTCTGTCTCCTAGAGATTAACATACTTTGGTGCGAGAAGTGTAAATCAATCCCAGAACAACAGCAAAGGACCTTTTGAAGATGCTGGAGGAAACGGGTACAAAAGTATCGATATCCACAGTAAAACGAGTCCTATATCGACATAACCTGAAAGGCCGCTCAGCAAGGAAGAAGCCACTGCTCCAAAACCGCCATAAAAAAGCCAGACTACGGTTTGCAACTGCACATGGGGACGAAGATAGTACTTTTTGGAGAAATGTCCAAAAAGTGATAAAACAAAAATAGAACTATTTGGCCATAATCCCCATCGTTATGTTTGGAGGAAAAAGGGGGAGGCTTGCAAGCCAAAGAACACTATCCCAACGTGAAGCACAGGGGTGGCAGCATCATATTGTGGGGTGCTTTACTGCAGTAGGGACTGGTGCATTTCACAAAATAGATGGCGTCATGAGGGAGGAAAATGATGTGGATATATTGAAGCAAGACATCAGTCAGGAAGTTAAAGCTTGGTTGCAAATGGGTCTTCCAAATGGACAATGACTCCAAGCATACTTTCAAAGTTGTGGCAAAATGGCTTAACTTGACGCTACCCATCCCTGTCGCGGGATCATTTTCGTCAGCAACCGCTGAATAGCATAGCGCAACAGTCAAATAATATTACTAAAAAATATTCATATTCATGAAATCACAAGTGCAATATTGCAAAACACAGTTTAGCCTTTTGTTAATCCACCCGTCGTCTCAGATTTTGAAATTATGCTTCACAGCGAAAGCAATCCAAGCGTTTGTGTAAGTTTATCGATAGCCTAACATAGCATTATGTACAGCTTGGTCACGAAAATCAGAAAAGCAATCAAATGAACCGTTTACCTTTGATCTTCGGATGTTTTCACTCACGAGACTCCCAGTTACACAACAAATGTTCATTTTGTTCCATTAAGATCACTTTTATACCCAAAATACCGACGTTTGTTTGTCGCATTATGTTCAGAAATCCACAGGAAAGAGCGGTCACGACAACGCAGGCGGATATTCCAAATAGTCTTCATAATGTCCACAGAAACATGTCAAACGTTTTTTATAATCATTCCTCAGGTAGTCTTTAAAATATATATTCGATTATATATCAACCGAGTGTGTAGGTTTTTCAAGAACAGCGGGAGGAACAATGGCGGCTTTACTCTGTAGCACAAAAACTCACTCTGAGAGTCCCCACCTATCCACTTACGCAATGTGATCTTTCACGCTAATTTTTCAAAATAAAAGCCTGAAACGATGTCTAAAGACTTTTGACACCTTAGGGAAGCCAGAGAAAAAGGAATCTGGTTGATATCCCTTTAAATGGAGGATAGGCATGCATAGGAACAGAAGGGTTTCAAAATAAGAGGCACTTCCTGCTTTGATTTTCCTCAGGGTTTCGCCTGCAAAATCAGTTCTGTTATACTCAGACAATATTTTGACAGTTTTGGAAACTTTAGTGTTTTCTATCATAATCTGTAAATTATATGCATATTCTAGCATATGGTCCTGAGAAATAGGCTGTTTACTTTGGGAATGTTATTTTTCCAAACATAAAAATAGTGCCCCCTAGCTTCAAGAGGTTAAGGACAACAAAGTCAAGGTATTGGAGTGGCCATCACAAAGCCCTGACCTCAATCCTATAGAAAATGTGTGGGCAGAACTGACAAAGCATGTGCGAGCATGGAGGCCTACGAAACCTGACTCAGTTATCCAGCTCTGTCAGGAGGAATGGGCCAAAATTTACCCAATTTATTGTGGGAAACTTGTGGAAGGCTACCCAAAATGTTTGACCCTAGTTAAACCATTTAAAGGCAATGCTTCCAAATACTAATTGAGTGTATGTAAACTGCTGACCCACTGGGAATGTGATGAAAGAAATAAAAGCTTAAATAAATAATTCTCTCTATTATTCTGACATTTCACATTCTTAAAATAAAGTGGTGATCCTAACTGACCCAAGACAGGACATTTTTACTAGGATTAAATGTCAGGAATTGTGAAAAACTGAGTTAATGTATTTGGCTAAGGTGTATGTAAACTTCCGACTTCAACTGTATACATTTTCATTTTACTTCCTTGAACCCAAAACTGGTTGTCAATAATCAAACCTTCCTGGTATTGCTCTTCCAAACTGCAGGGGATGAATCTGCTGTGTGCCACCATCACTGAGTGTTGGGACCATGACCCAGAGGCCAGGCTCACAGCCCACTGTGTGGTGGAGCGCTTTGGAAGTCTAGAAGAG
Organism: Oncorhynchus clarkii lewisi; assembly: GCF_045791955.1. Taxonomy (NCBI): domain Eukaryota; kingdom Metazoa; phylum Chordata; class Actinopteri; order Salmoniformes; family Salmonidae; genus Oncorhynchus; species Oncorhynchus clarkii. Next base: position 65,774,535 of record NC_092149.1, read on the forward strand.
GAGATGGAGCAGGGAGTGTTAGACGCTGTCAACAGCCAGGAGTGTCCTCCCTCTGACACCTTCCCTGACTCCACCGGCTGTGATGTGGACCCTCTGGCCCCTGAAACAGATACAGAGGGGACCCTCATCCCTGGGCAGATAAGTGAGATATTATAAGGAGGACTTAAACTTCATCACCAAAAAGAGACATCTTTGTATGATAGATTGAAGGCACTCTACCCTATGAACAAAGAGGAAAAAATATTTTTTCTATGATAGATTGTATCCTTTGAAGGAGCTGGTCTCCGGATTGATTTGTAATATAACCTTTATGAAGTGTCTTATGAATGCACGTATGAACTTTTGCCACTGAAGAGATATTCTTTCTGCCCCTTGGAAAGTTGTGTGTACAGGATTCAGGGAACAGAGCAAACAAGAAGACCACAAATCATTATCCCAACTTCACTATCACACTGCAACATGTACATTTGACCAATAACTCAAAAAGCAGATTAGTTTCCAAATCTGAAGTACATACATCCTATAATGAATGATCACATGGATCTGTTCTAAATGCAGGTTGACGTTTATTTTCATGAATCTTGTCCTGGAGGCAGAACTGAGCTATTTCCGCTTAGATAGGCTAGCTGCAAAGAAAAAAAAAGGGCTATTAAAAAATTCATGAAAACAATTTTTTTATTTTGGCCTTCATTTTAGGTTAGGGTTAGGCATAAGGGTTAGCAGTGTGGTTAAGATTAGATTTAAAATCAGATTTTATGACTTTGGCTGTGCCAGCTAGTGACCACTCTGCAGAGCTGCCTCCAGAACAGGGTTCATGATAGAAAAATGCAAATTGCACTTAAAATGGAACCTTATTCCCTACAGATTGCACTACTTTTGACCAGATTCCTATGGCTCTGCACTATATAGGGAAATAGGATGCCATTTGGGACGTACAAATGTTTATTATTTGCTAAAGTATAGAGAGCACTACGTTTTGACAACCTTCATTGGTGTACCAGCTATTTAAATTGGTCCTTGCTCCTATTGGAGATAATTTACTTTACAATAATTATTACTTATGATTAATTATCATTTATTTTTTAAAATTAGTTTTCCCATTGCCTTCTCAGTGTGTAGCCTCAAACAGTGGTGTGGTTCTCATTCCCCTTAATGTATCCTAAATGGCTCCCTATGTCCTACATACTGTGTTGCACTACTTTTAACCAGTTAGCGCAGAGCTGAGAGGTTTGCATTTTTCTAAGGTTTTCATTCTGATTAACCACAAGATGCTCTGACTACAAATGGTGAATGCTGTTATATAGGCTAGAGACCACAACACAAGCTAACAGGGTGAAATGCCTTTTTTTTAAGATGAATGAGAACCAAGGAGCTTTTAATGATCATTTGAACTGATAGCTGTACAAAAGGACTTTCTAAGGATACTTTGATCCGTTTGTAGCTATTGCATACAACTACATTGTTTTTCCCCACCATGTGAAGTACTTGCTGCCTTCATCTGTTTACTAAGACACATAGTTAATTTGTTGAATTCAAATCTGATGTCTGAGCATTATTAAGAGGGCATGATCTATCTTTATATACTATGCATCAGAGAACTCACAGTAAGAGCGACTGCTCTCCCAGACAGCCTGGTATTACACTCAGATCTACACCAATTCAATCATTCACTGACTCTCTTGCTTCAAAGGTAATGTTAAAATCTTTTATCACACTAACCGAGCGGACTAAAATAATTAAAACAGGAGTTGGTGTAGATTTGATTACGCCATTAAGAAGATCAATAGCTTTTTCTCATAGAACCAATCAATGGCTGGGAAAGAAGCGCTGTCTAATTGTGAGAGGCATGGCAGTGACATCCTTTTTGATTCATGAGCTGGGTCGTGTTAGATTGGCACAAATGGAAGAAAACAAGGTGAAATGTAAAAGTACTCCCTTAGCCTTTATTGGACAAGTCTATTTTTTTGATTTCCGTTGCTACGGCGTGCCCTAATGAACACAACCAAGGTTAACCCTCTTCCCTTGGGAATGGTCAAGTTTGAGGATGCACAGAGTAAGACCATGGCCTTAACTATATGGAGAAATATCTAAGTATGATATTAATGAACTATGCAGAAGACTAAAGAATGATGTTATTGAACTTCTGATGAATGACCACAGATAATTTTGTTTTTATTGTGAACTGGTTCCACAACATGTTACCTATTTGTCTTGTAAAATAGGTTATGTATCAGGTCTCTTATTTTGTTACTATTTGTGAGGGGGGAAAAACCCACCACAAAACTGTCATAAAAAGACACATGAAAAAGAACGTCAAGCAGCTTTATTGGTTTGTTGTTCCAGAACCCTTATTTTAAGAGGTTGACATTATACGTGTCACAATATTTCAGTAAGAAGCACAGATTTAGGCCCGGATTCAATCTGATTGAGCTTTGTCAGTATGTGCCATTTAAAAGGTAATTTCCAATTGAGCCAACATATGCAAATGTGGTCTCCACAAAGGCAGGAACAATGTCTTTTTTTTTTTTTTTTTAATTTTACCCCTTTTTCTCCCCAATTTTGTGGTATCCAATTGTTTAGTAGCTACTATCTTGTCTCATCACTACAACTCCCGTACGGGCTCGGGAGAGACGAAGGTTGAAAGTCATGCGTCCTCCGATACACAACCCAACCAAGCCGCACTGCTTCTTAACACAGCGCCCTCCAACCCGGAAGCCAGCCGCACCAATGTGTCGGAGGAAACACCGTGCACCTGGCAACCTTGGTTAGCGCGCACTGCGCTCGGCCCGCCACAGGAGTCGCTGGTGCGCGATGAGACAAGGATATCCCTACCGGCCAAACCCTCCCTAACCCGGACGACGCTAGGCCAATTGTGCGTCGAACAATGTCGACAAAGTGTGATTGGATTGAATCCCGGACCCAGAGAGCAGCAATATTATACAGTATTGTATATGAAGAACTAATAATGACATGAACAGATGTATTGAAAGAAAACATTCAAGTTTGTCATAATTTATTCTGATTGTTTTAATAGTTTTGTTGATTCAAGTGACAAGAGCCCTTTTACTGAGAAAAAATAAACTACACCTAAAACTTCAAGTAAAATGCAGGTTAACTAATTAAACAACAAAGAATATGATCTACATGATCAGTTTCCTATTTCTAACGCAGATCGCGCTGAAAGTCCTGCCTCTCCCATCTCCTCATTGGTTTATAGAAGCAGGCACCCACGTGCCATATCCTCATTGGCTATAACCACGTGGGTGATTGAAAGACAAACTTTGTTGCCGGTTGTCGTGGCAATAAAATGAAAGTTTAAATGCGATCACCATATAAATTCAAAGATGAAAAAGCCTGGAAGGAGGAGAGATGCCTAGAAACGATTTGGTTGGCCGTTTTTTGTGTGGATTAATTGTCAGAGTAGAGGTCATTGTGCATTTCAGTTAAAATAACAACTCAATGTTTATCCCAGGACAAATTAGCTAGCAACAGCAAGCTAGCTAAATGACAAATTAACGTTAGCTAGCAAGTGCAAGCTGACTAGCTAAATTACCATACATGTTTAATGCTTTTCGACCTGTCCCCAAATTAATGTAATTGGTTCAGAGTTTGATATTTTAACCTGCGCGTCGTGATCGCGTTTGGTGGGGGGGGCAAAATACATTTCTGCACGATAGTGCACGCGTGCAGCCGGTTTGGGTTCCGTGTAAGTTGGTTGTCTAAACCCCCCTCCCAACCTTTTCTCATCGGAGCTACACGAATCACGTAGGTCACCTATTTTGGATTCAAAACAGGTTAAAGAAGGATTTTTAAGCCTCGACAATTGAGACATGGATTGTGTCTGTATGCCATTCAGAGGGTGAATGGGCAAGACAAAATATTTAAATGCCTTTGAATGGGGTATGGTAGTAGGTGCCAGACGCACCAGTTTGAGTGTGTCAAGAACTGCAACACTGCTGTTTTTTCACACCCAATGGAAATTGATTACCAAGAATGGTCCACCACCCAATGGAAATTCCAGCCAACTTGACAACTGTGGGAAGCATCGGAGTAAACATAGGAAGCTTTCGACACCGTGCGGTTCATACAACAAACTGAGGCTGTTGAGGGCAAAAAAGGGTGCAACTCAATATTAGGAAGGTGTTCCTAATGTTTTGTACACTCATTGTATATTTGCTAAGTTAACAGGATTTTTTGTTGCAATTTATGTACAATAGAAAACCCTAGATTTCTGCATAAAAATATCTTTGGTCTCTGTACATTAAGCAAATATTTCAGGTACAGTTGAAGTCGGAAGTTTACATACACTTAGGTTGGAGTCATTAAAACTTGTTTTTCAACCACTCCTCAAATTTCTTGTTAACAAACTATAGTTTTGGCAAGTTGGTTAGGACATCTACTTTGTGCATGACAAGTAATTTTTCCAACAATTGTTTACAGACAGATTTCACTGTATCACAGTTCCAGTAGGTCAGACGATTAAAGGCACAGTCAACTTAGTGTAAACAGCTTAGAAAATTCCAGAAAAGGATGTCATGGCTTTAGAAGCTTCTGATAGGCTAATTGACACTATTTGAGTCAATTGGAGGTGTACCTGTGGATGTGTTTCAAGGCCTACCTTCAAACTCAGTGCCTCTTTGCTAGACATCATTGGAAAATCAAAAGAAATCTGCCAAGATCTGAGGAAATAGATTGTAGACCTCCACAAGTCTGGTTCATCCTTGTGAGCAATTTCCAAAAGCCTGAAGGTACCACGTTCATCTGTACAAACAATAGTATGCAAGTATAAACACCATGGGACCACGCAGCCGTCATACCACTCAGGAAGAAGGCGCATTTTGTCTTCTAGAGATGAACGTACTTTGGTGCGAAAAGTGCAAATCAATCCCAGAACAGCAGCACAGGACCTTGTGAAGATGCTGGAGGAAACAGGTAATAAAGCATCTATATCCACAGTAAAACGAGTACTATGTCGACATAACCTGAAAGGCAGCTCAACAAGGAAGAAGCCACTGCTCCAAAACCGCCAAAAAAAGCCAGACTACGGTTTGCAACTTCACATGGGGACAAATATCGTACTTTGTGGAGAAATGTCCTCTAGTCTGATGAAACAAAAATAGAACTGTTTGACCATAACGACCATCGTTATGTTTGGAGGAAAAAGGGGGAGGCTTGCAAGCCGAAGAAAACCATCCCAACCGTGAAGCACGGGGGTGGCAACCATGTTGTGGGGGTACTTTGCTGCAGGAGGGAATGGTGCATTTCACAAAATAGATGGCTTCATGAGGGAGGAAAATTATGTGGATATATTGATGCAACATCTCAAGACATCACTCCGGAAGTTAAAGCTTGGTCGCAAATGGGTCTTCCAAATGGACAATGACTCCAAGCATACTTCCAAAGTTGTGGCAAAATGGCTTAAGGACAACAAAGTCAAAGTATCAAAGTGGCCATCACAAAGCCCTGACTTCAATCCTATAGAAAATTTGTGGGCAGAACTGAAAGTGTGTGTGAGCAAGGAGGCCTACAACCTGACTCAGTTACACCAGCTCTGTCAGGAGGAATGGGCCAAAATTCACCCAACTTATTGTGGGAAGCTTGTGGAAGGCTACCCGAAACGTTTGACCCAAGTTAAACAATATAAAGGCAATGCTACCACATACACTCAATTAGTATGTAAACTTCTGACCCACTGGGAATGTTCTGAAAGAAATAAAAGCTGAAATAAATTCTCTCTACTGTTGACATTTCACATTCTTAAAATAAAGTGTTGATCCTAACTGATCCAAGTGTCTTTGATAAAATGTCAGGAATTGTGAAAAACTGAGTTAAGGTGTATGTAAACCTCCAACTTCAAATGTATATTCTTCATTTTTGTACTGTTTCAAACAAACATATGTTTTCATGTTTTCTTCATGTTGAGAAAAATAACATTTGTAAAATGTCATTCTTTTCATATTCACTCGCAATGACTATCAGAAGATTGCCACCAGTAAGCTGTAAGAAAAAGAGAAGTATCCTACTGTACAACATTTATTGCCTGCTTCCCTGATACTGTAAAACACACTATATTTTTAATCAACACCTTTTCCACACACACACACACGACTCTCGTACAACATAGAAAAGATCACAAATGAAAGCACTGCCATCCTTCACTTGTAGCCCTGGAATGTAACTAAAAAACAAAACAAGTCATTCTAATACAGACAATTGCATGGGTACAAATTACAAAAAGGTGAATAATCTAACTTGTTTTTTCCATAAAAAATATTAAACTATTCCCTTAAGCAGCATTCTGGTACAGTAATCTCAATTAACAGATACACCAACAATCACACACAGCCATTTTGTGGTCTCAATCCACCTCATCAACACATTACAGTTTTGTTCCTTCTCATGATGAAATACAAATGTTCCCATAATTGATGTAGACCCTGTTGGCAACCATACAGAAAACCAAACATCTAGAAGCAGCTGCAAAATGACCCACAAAATACAAATACAACTGGATCCATCATTAAACTTAAAAACAGCAAGTTTCTTAAGATCTAGGCCTACTATATAGGAAAAAAAATCATATATATTTAAACTAATGGGGGGAGACTAATGAGAGACTAATGCTCATTTGTTTATCACAGTTATTGCAATCACTTTTGCATATCTTCAGAAACAGCAGTAGCATAAAAACCATAATACTATTATTAACCTAACAATAAGTTACTACATAGGACCATAAACAATATAACATGGCATGTCAGTGGCACTTCTTTAACTATAGTCTAATCAGAGTACTGTTCGACGCGTTTGGTTTTAGGCCATGTTAAACTACACTTCAAATAGACATGGCATTATTAGTCTTCAGTGTCCTGCCACCTTGGAATCTGTTGGTTTTGTTAATGCCATTTGCAATGCATGTTAAAATCCAACCCCAGGCACATCACATAAACCAAAAATGTAAGGTTGCCAAATTGTTTCATATCAAGTGTATGCTCAAATTAATTACTCAATATTCAGTGGAGTGCTTAGAGAAGAGGGACAATTTGAATGCCGTATTTATAAAAGCCATACCCTACACCATGAAACTTACAAGATTCAAGTTAAATAGCAAAATGAACTGATGTTACTTCACTAATAGAGGAACATTCAAATTTGGCAAAAGCATACCATATCAACTGAAATTAGACAAACTTACAAAATAACAAGTCACTCGAGTCAAATATGTCAACACTACATTACAGTGGGCTTATAGCAGATGCACTGGAATACTAGAGGCATATAACCATCATATAGTACTTGATGCTTTTTATCCCTTTAACTTTAAATTGAATATATAGCTAGCTGTAAGTCCTACTGTATAACTGCGTGTAAGTACTATACAATTGCATTACTACATATATTCCATTATAGGTACTATGGAATAATGCCCTGACCAATTGTGAAGCTGAAAGAGTATCTGAAAGTCCCTGGGAAGTCCCTATTCACTTCAGAAGGTGTACATTATGGCTGTTCAATTCATTTTCCCACATGACAGACACATAATACGTACAAGGTGAATTCCACATAATCTCTGGCTCGTCATAGCGGATTTAAAGGCATCAAACAAACTATTATTAATATAAAAAGCTCTATTCCCTCCCTCACCAGTAAAATGTTATTTTTAAAAAATTAGTCCATTATTTATGAAAATCATAAAAAATAAGTTAACTACAATCTACATCAAGTATCATCACTATTGGCCAGCCTGTAACTTTACTGCACTGTGAAACAGTCTTAGTGCCATTTTCATTTCAGATACACCTTTATCTTCACGCATGCATCTACAAAATCATCAAATATCACACCAAAATTGATATTTTAAGGGCCTAACTAAGACAATCAAACTTTCAGAGCACCTTCCCAGTTTGCCAGATATGGACCTTTTACCAGGAAACAAATACACGCGAATAACAATCTGCTGTCAATTTTAAATACTGCATTGTTACATTGATTGGCTTTGAATCATCTTATAACTTGCTATAAAAATGCTAACTGAAAATGGAGATGTTTCATATGAGTTCTAAGAATGTAACAAACCTTACATGACAACACTAGGAAACTGAATATGCTACAGTCCCCCTGAGGGGAATATAGTATGTCTTAGTGTTAGGATAGGGGGTCATACATAAAATAGCACCGGCACCTCACCGTGATCATCTAGCTACCCTTGGGGTATGGCTTCTTCGGATTTTGCTTACAGTTTACTGGCGTCTCGTTTGTTAGTTTAACAAAAAGAAAAGTGCAATCAATGGCTTATTTTTCCCCTTTTCTGAAAGTATCTAGCAATTTCATGAACGTCATTCACAATGGGCCACAGTCTTTGTCTGTTCCAAAACTGCAGCATTAAAATAAGTTCTAGGTTGTACAAATGTGTCTAAACTGGACAGATAAGGTATTGTGGTAAGATATCCTTCTTTCAGGCATTTAAACTTAAATACATATTTTGCACTGAATTTTGTTTTACGAAACATTTGTTCAAAAGTATCACAAATTTCCCTGACGGTGGGTTTAATGTGATTGATTCCTAAACAACTTTCCTGACTTTTCCTTGATGATTTTCCAAGGATCAAATCCTTTCCAACTGGACTGTGGAACCCTGGAATGGGATGCCTGAGGTTGTGGGATGGCCAAGTATGGTCGACTACAAAACGGGCTGCCAGATTGCGTCCCAGATGGCACCATATTCCCTACATAGAGCACTACTTTTGGCCAGAGCCTATGGCCATAGGCCCGTTTAAGGAATGGGGTTCCATTTGGGCCGCAGTCCCAGAGAGAGAACCTTACAGTTAGTTAGTCAGCCAGCCAATCAACCAGACAGTCAGTCAGTTAGTTCCACATACACAGGGATGAAGTTGAACAGTAGAAGACACAGAGTTACCACTAAGCTGGAGGAACTGGAGCAAGGGTCTGGAAGAGAGGCAAAAAGCTTCCTTAGTACCAAGAGGTCTATATAATGTACATAGTTATATAATGTGAGTGTGCACATGTATGTGGAAAGGACGGTAGGAGGTAGGAAAGACAGGCAAGGGAACTCACCAATAGGAATTCTCTTGGTGGTATTGAGGGGCGGGAGCTGTTGTGGTAGAGGGCAGGCGCTACAGAAGTCTGAGCAGACAGGACAGACGAGAACCCCATTGTATACCCAGTCATTAACACGCACACTGACGCTCAGCAGCTGACCCATACGCACACACTGGTACGCAGTGTCCTCCACCCACACCGTCAGACCCTGGGTAGAGCAAGAGATCTGGAAACATCAACAATATAACATTTAAGTATGAGTTTTTTGTTGTATGGGTCACTTCAAAATGTATATATCTGCCTGTCGCACATCTATAATAGGGTTACATTAACCCACAACACAAAAATGTAATTTAACTGAATTTGTGATTTTGTAAGCTCATATGATAAAAGCATGAGACTTAACGGTTGTAAACGTTATTAAGAAGACTTGTATTATATGGATGAAGCATCAAAACATAGATTACAGAGATATCTAAAGATTGTTACTTATTCTGCATTACCTTATAGCAGCCACTTCCCCAGTCAGGGTAGGTCATGCGTCTGGTACACTGCTCCATGACGAAGGCAGTCTTCTGGTACAAACACACTGAGTCTGGACCATACTGCTCAGCTCCGTAGTTCCTCCACCATTCTGGAAACAGTGTGTCAGGTAGCATACTAGTAAGTAGGGTTGCAACATTTTCAAAACTTTCCTGAAACAAAATTCCCAGATTTTCCAGAAATCCCAGTTGGAAGATTCCCAGGATTGGGATGGAATAAGCAGAAAGGGAACAGGGAATTCTCCAAATGGGATTTCTGGAAAACCTAGGAAAATATCCTGAATTTTGCAAACCTTCAAGTGAGTTAACAGCCTCCGAGTACATGAACCAAGGCCTGAGGAACCAAGAGGCAACAACAACGCAAGAAGGGAAAGGATATTACCGGGCTGGTTCTCCTGGACCCTGCAGTAGGAGTTGCGTTGGTACTCTCCACTCAGGTGCCAGCTAAACTCCTGGCTGAAGGGACAGTAGTCAGCGATCTCCACGGCTCCACCGTAGGAGGCCAGATCCATCACAGAGACTTCAGGGATATGGTCAAAGTACTGCCGGAGAGGAGGGGGAAGAGATTTACTGTATGGGGTGTACTTAACACTATGCTGGTCACAATTGGTCAACATCTTAAAATAAAGACCATTTCAAATTTTTGTCGAAAAGGTACAAACTTTGCTTGGGTGCATGTGCTTAGTAAATTCTTGACATACACTTGTAATATTTATCTATAATCCTCTGTAGTGGTCCAATAGGTTTCTGACAGAGTCTTGCTCGCGTCATGTTATCATCACTGGGTTTATTGTCATAGCCTCGATTTCTAGGTTTTGTGACTATGAAGGATGGCATTGCGAGACTTGCAATTTACCTGGTAGTCCAGGGGTAGGTCCTGAGGGTACTTCTGCAGGTTGCAGACGGCCACTGCCAGCTGGTCCTGCCTGCAGGTGAGCTGGAGGGGTGTGGCTCGCACTGTGTCACAGTAAAGGGTCACCACTTTACGACTGAAAATCAATAACTCATGAGGGTTAGGTCAGGTTGAGCCACAGTTTCTAATTTAAAATGTTTTTATTGTTGTTGGTTACAGTGAATTTCTAATTGAGTTTAAGCGTCAAATGGCTTGATGTTTGTGTTCACAGAAATGTCGACATATGAGTTGTTCCATTTGATTGCAGTCATTTTTAGACTGCACGCCTTTTGATTGGAACAAAACTTTCCATACACATTTGCCCATGGTAGAAATGGTCAGAAAGGGACTTCGGGGGACCTGAATGCAAAAAACATTTAGGAGACACAGGTGCTCAAAGTTGATCCATTTTGAATTCCCCACTCTACCATGAGACATCCACATCTTTATCACTGTTGAGTTTGATATAATTTAAAAGCTTATAAAACAGGGTTGTCAAACTATTTTACATTTCTTGATAAAAAAAAATTACTAAAGTAATTTATTAACCTTTAACGTCAATTGTCACAAAATGCGTAAACTACACTCGGCCGTGGCTTGCTATATAAAGCAGGCAGACAGGCATCCAGTTACTGTTTGATTGAATGTTAGAATTGGCCAAACGAGTGACCTAAGCAACTTTGAGCATGGTATGAACGTCGGTGCTATTTGGCAGAATTCAGTATCTAAGAAACGGCCGCCCTCCTGGACTTTTCAAGCATGACGGTGTCTAGGGTTTACAGAGAATGGTGAGACAAACAAAAAAGCATCCAGTTAGCGGCAGTGTTGTGGCCAAAAACAACTTGTTGATGAGAGAGGTCGAAGGAAAATGGCAAGAATAATGCAAGCTAACAGGCAGGCCACAAACAAATAACGGTGCAGTACAACAGTGGTGTGCAGAACGGCATCTCGGAACGCAAAACTCGTTGATCTTTGTCATGAATGGGCTATGGCAGCAGACGACCACACCGGGTTATCAGCTAAAATTAAGAAGGAGCGGCTCCAGTGGGCACGCGATCATCAACACTGGACAATTGAGGAGTGGAAAAACATTCTCCTTAGCAATCTCACTGAAATAAAGACCTCCATTCCTGCCATTATTGAAAAAGAAATTGTGATATCTCACATCTCAAAATAGGGCTACTTAATGTTAGATCCCTCACTTCCAAGGTAGTTATAGTCAATGAACTAATCACTGATCATAATCTTGATGTGATTGGCCTGACTGAAAGATGGCTTAAGCCTGATGAATTTACTGTGTTAAATGAGGCTTCACCTCCAGGTTACACTAGTGACCATATCCCTCGCGCATCTCGCAAAAGGTGGAGGTGTTGCTAACATTTATGATAGCAAATAGAAATTTACAACAAAAAAAATGTTAAAACTATGTTTTCGTCTTTTGAGCTTCTAGTGATGAAATCTATGCAGCCTACTCAATCACTTTTTATGGCTACTGTTTACAGGCCTCCTGGGCCATATACAGCGTTCATCACTGAGTTCCCTGAATTTCTATCGGACCTTGTAGTCATGGCAGATAATATTCACATTTTTGGTGACTTTAATATTCACATGGAAAAGTCCACAAACCCACTCCAAAAGGCTTTCGGAGTTATCGTCGACTCAGTGGGTTTTGTCCAACATGTTTCCGGACCTACTCACTGCCATAGTCATACTCTGGACCTAGTTTTGTCCCGTGGAATTAATGTTGTGGATCTTAATGGTTTTCCTCATAATCCTGGACTATCGGACCACCATTTTATTACGTTTGCAATCGCAACAAATAATCTGCTCAGACCCCAACCAAGGATCATCAAAAGCAGTGCTATAAATTCTCAGACAACCCAAAGATTCCTAGATGCCCTTCCAGACTCCCTCCGCCTACCCAGGGACATCAGAGTACAAAAATCAGTTAACCACCTAACTGAAGAACTCAATTTAACCTTGCGCAATACCCTAGATGCAGTCGCACCCCTATAAACAAAAACCATTTGTCATAAGAAACTAGCTCCCTGGTATACAGAAAATACCCGAGCTCTGAAGCAAGCTTCCAGAAAATTGGAACGGAAATGGCGCCACACCAAACTGGAAGTCTTCTAACTAGCTTGGAAAGACAGTACCGTGCAGTATTGAAGAGCCTGCTGCTCGAGCAGCCTATTTTTCAACTTAATTGAGTAAAATAAGAACAATCCTAAATGTATTTTTTGATACTGTCGCAAAGCTAACTAAAAAGCAGCATTCCCTAAGGGAGGATGGCTTTTACTTCAGCAGTAATAAATTCATGAACTTTTGAGGAAAAGATCATGATCATTAGAAAGCAAATGACATACTCCTCTTAAAAACTAGGTATTCCTCCAAAGCTCAGATGTCCCGAGTCTGCACAACTCTGCCAGGACCTAGGATCAAGGGAGACACTCAAGTTTTTTTGTATTATATCTCGACACATTGATGAAAATAATCATGGCCTCTAAACCTTCAAGCTGCATACTGGACCCTATTCCAACTAAACTACTGAAAGCTGCTTCCTGTGCTTGGCCCTCCTATGTTGAACATAATAAACAGCTCTCTATCCACCGGATGTGTACCAAACTCACTAAAAGTGGCAGTAATAAAGACTCTTGAAAAAGCCAAACCTTGACCCAGAAAATATAAAAAAAACATCAGCCTGTATATCGAATCTCCCATTCCTCTCAAACATTTTAGAAAAAGCTGTTGCGCAGCAACTCACTGCCTTCCTGAAGACAAACAATGTATACGAAACGCTTCAGTCTGGTTTTAGACCCCATCATAGCACTGAGACTGCACTGAAAGTGGTAAATTACCTTTTAATGGCGTGAGACCGAGGATCTGCATCTCTCCTCGTGCTCCTAGACCTTAGTGCTGTTTTTGATACCGTCGATCACCACATTCTTTGGAGAGACTGGAAACCCAAATTGGTCTACACGGACAAGTTCTGGCCTGGTTTAGATCTTATCTGTTGGAAAGATATCAGTTTGTCTCTGTGGATTGTTTGTCCTCTGACAAATCAACTGCAAATTTCGGTGGTCCTCAAGGTTCCGTTTTAGGACCACTATTGATTTCACTATATATATTTTACATCTTGGTGATGTCATTCGGAAACATAATGTTAACTTTCATTGCTATGCGGATGACACACAGCTGTACATTTCGATGAAACATAGTGAGGCCCCAAAATTGCCCTCCCTGGAAGTCTGTGTTTCATACATAAGGAAGTGGATGGCTGCACATTTTCTACTTTTAAACTCGGACAAAACAGAGATGCTTGTTCTAGGTCCCAAGAAACAAAGAGATATTCTGTTAAATCTGACAATTAATCTTGATGGTTGTACAGTCGTCTCAAATAAAACTGAAGGACCTTGGCGCTACTCTGGACCCTGATCTCTCTTTTGACGAACATATCAAGACTGTTTCAAGGACAGCCTTTTTCCATCTATGTAACATTGCAAAAATCAGAAACTTTCTGTCCAAAAATTATGCAGAAAAATGAATCCATGCTTTTGTCACTTCTAGGCAATGCTCTACTTTCCGGCTACCCGGATAAAGCACTAAAACTTCAGTTAGTGCTAAACACGGCTGCAAGAATCTTAACTAGATCCCAAAAATATGATCATATTACTCCAGTGCTAGCCTCTCAACACAGGCTTCCTGTTAAGGCAAGGGCTAATTTCAAGGTTTTACTGCTAACCTACAAAGCATTACATGGGCTTGCTCCAACCTATCTTTCCGATTTGGTCCTGCCGTACATACCTACACGTAGAAGATATCCCTCTAGTGGTGTGGGGGCTGTGCTTTGGTAAAGTGGGTGGGGTTACAGCCTGCCTGTTTGGCCCTGTCCGGGGGTATCGTCAGATGGGGCCACAGTGTCTCCCGACCCCTCCTGTCTCAGCCTCCAGTATTTATGTCGTTTGTGTCGGGGGGCTAGGGTCAGTCTGTTATATTTTGAGTATTTCTCCTGTCTTATCTGATGTCCTGTGTGAATTTAAGTATGCTCTGTCTCGGAGGACCTGAGCCCTAGGACCATGCCTCAGGACTACCTGGCATGATGACTCCTTGCTGTCCTCAGTTCACCTGGCCGTGCTGCTGCTCCAATTTCAACTGTTCTGCCTGCGGCTATGGAACCCTGACCTGTTCACCGGACGTGCTACCTGTCCCAGATCTGCTGTTTTCAACTCTTTAGAGACAGCAGGAGCAGCAGAGATACTCAATGATCGTCTATGAAAAGCCAACTGACATTTACTCCTGAGGTGCACCCTCGACAACCACTGTGATTATTATTATTTGACCCTGCTGGTCATCTATGAACATTTAAACATCTTGGCCATGTTCTGTTATCTCCACCCAGCACAGCCAGAGGAGGACTGGCAACCCCTCATAGCCTGGTTCCTCCTCTAGGATTCTTCCTAGGTTCTGGCCTTTCTAGGGAGTTTTTCCTAGCCACCGTGCTTCTACACCTGCATTGCTTGCTGTTTGGGGTTTTAGGCTGGGTTTCTGTACTTGGCTCATTGTGATCTAGCGACTCCTTGTGGTGGGCCGGGCGCCTTCTGGCCGACTTCGGTCGTCAGTTGAATGGTTATTTATATAGGATTTTAAAACAATTCCAATCCCCAAAGAATTTACGCTGTTCCGTACTAGATGGGCGTACCTAATAAACTGTCTGACTGTATATTTCTATGATTTCAAGTAGGTTTCCTGTGGAAGATTGACAGTATAATTTAAAACTGATCTTTCCATTCGAGTCAACATTCTCTGATGTGTGGGCCTCCAACCATCTTTGTGCTACCATTTGAAAGTTGAAATGTAAAGTTGTTTTCCCATTTTAGTACATTTATCAGCCAAAACATGACGCCTACCCTGTACTCAAAAGCATACTGTGTCTTAACCAAACAACACAAACACCTCAGGTTATGTCAAATAAGGTCTAAACTACAACATATGCTAAAATGGGAAAAGTTAATGCCTTTTTAGATAATTAATGTTAAAGGGTAAAAAAGGAAATGTATATAAAAAATAAAAAAATGCAAATAGTTTCACAACCCTGTTTATAACCTTTTAAATAATACCAACTGTAATACCAACTGTATCTTCTCAAGTGATGAAGAACTTGATGTCTGGTGGTAGGGTGGGGTATGCAAAAATGGGAAAACTTTGAGCACCTCTATCTCCTAAATGTTTTAGCATTCAGGTCCCACTTCTACCATGGGCAAATATGTATAGAAGGTTTCGTTCAAATCAAATGGGTGCGTGAAAGTGATTGAAATCAAATGGAATGACCCATATGAGACAAGGGTGTGTCGGCTAGTAATACTTTAAATTGGTTTAGGGGCATGCTATGTTCCTAGACGTTTAGATGTTTCAGTCAGTTGTGTATATTAAGAAACCTAAACTCAGATTAGATACCCCCTTACCTCTGACGTTGCCTTTCAATCCAGAATTTACAGCTCTTCATCACAAAGTCACAGCCCAGGCCTTTGCCCCAGTCCAGCCTCTCTGCCATGCTGTAGTTGGCTCTGTACCAACTAGAGAAAACATAGATGATGGGTAACATTGTACATCAAGTCAGGTAAACTCTTGAACTTCAATACAAATCATATGTCAAAGTCAAGTACCTTCAATCACACCAATGCACACCAATTCCCATTAAAAAAGAGCCTTCAAGTTGTTTAATAGTCAAAGCTCTTGAAATGACATAAAAGGTCAAAGTCATTATTTTCTTGTATTCCATATAACAGTCTGCAACCCTACCCTGTGTCTTCCATGATGGCCAAGGTGAGCCTTGAAAACACTCTGGGTGTGAGATCCAGTCATTGCTTCATTCTGTTATCAATACAAACAGGGTAAGTATTTATTATTATGAATAGATTCATAAATTAACCTATAGGGGCACATACACGGAGTGTACAAAACATTAGTAATACCTTCATAATATTGTGTTGCATCTCCTTTTGCCCTCAGAGCAGCCTCAATTCATGGACTCTACAAGGTGTCAAGCATTCCAAAGGGATGCTGGCCCATGTTTACTCTAATACTTCCCAAAGTTGTGCCAAGTTAACTGGATGTCCTTTAGTGGTGGACTATTCCTGATACACACAGGAAACCGTTAAGCATGAAAAACCCAGCAGCGTTGCAGTTCTTGACACACTCAAACCGGTGCGCCTGGCACCTACTACCATACCCCGTTCAAAAGGTAGTTAAACTTTCCGGTAAATTTCTGGAAATTTTACATGGGAAGTTAAGCTCGGGAATTTTGGGAATTTTGCAAAAAATAAAGTTAGCTTATAACAGTGAACCTTTTTTGTGGGATACTCTTTTTGTACATAATGTTGCCGCTACCTTCTCTTATGACCGAAAATACTTTCTAGACATCAGGACTGCAATTACTCACCACAGACTAGCAGAACCCTTTTTCTTCTTTCACGACTGATGAGCCCGAGGATATACGGCTCCCTCGGGAACAGGCCCCGAGCCCCGTGATTTGCATGAAGAGAAGGCGCAGAAAGAGAGGCCGGAGAGCGGGATGCCTGCTGAGAAGTCGGAGGCGATCGAATAAACCCCCACTTCCTCAATTCTGCTAGCAAACATGCAATCTTTGGACAATAAAATGGACAAGTTATTGGGAAGATACCAACATGTTTTAAGCAGACCACAATAGTGCCTGTGCCCAAGAACACTAAGGTAACCTGCCTAAATGACTACCAACCTGTAGCACTCACGTCTGTAGCCATGAAGTGCTTTGAAAGGCAAGTCATGGCTCACATCAACACCATCATCCCAGAAACCCTAGACCCACTCCAATTTGCATACTGCCCCAACAGATCCACAGATGATGCAATCTCTATTGCACTCCACTGCCCTTTCCCACCTGGACACCTGTGAGAATGCAATTTGTTGACTATAGCTCAGCATTCAACACCATAAGCTAAGGACTAAACACCTCCCTCTGCAACTGGATCCTGGACTTCCTGACGGGCCGCCCCCAGGTGATAAAGGTAGGTAACAACACATCCGCCGCGCTGATCCTCAACACAGGGGCCGCTTAGGGGTGCGAGCTCAGCCTCCTCCTCCTGTACTCCCTGTTCACTCAGGACTGCACGGACAGGCACGACTCCAACACCATCATTTAATTTGCCGATGACACAACAGTGGTAGGCCGCATCACCGACAACAACGAGACAGCCTATAGGGAGGAGGTCAGAGTGCCAGTGTAACAGTACAACTTCAGACCGTCCCCTCGCCCATACCCGGGCGCGAACCAGGGACCCTCTGCACACAACAACAGTCACCCACGAAGCGTCGTTACCCATCGCTCCACAAAAGCCGCGGCCCTTGCAGAGCAAGGGGAACTACTACTTCAAGGTCTCAGAGAAAGTGACGTCACCGATTGAAACGCTATTTAGCGCGCACCGCTAACTAAGCTAGACGTTTCACATCCGTTACACCAGGACAACAACCTCTCCCTCAACGTGATCAAGACAAAGGAGATTGTGGACTACAGGAAAAAGAGGACCAAGTATGCCACCATTCTCATCAACGGGGCTGCAGTGGAGCAGGTTGAGAGCTTCAAGTTCCTTGGTGTCCACATCACCAACAAGCTAACATGGTCCAAGCACACCATGACAGTCGTGAAGCGGGCACGACAAAACCTATTCCCCCTCAGGAGACAAAAGATTTGGCATGGGTCCTCAGATCCTCAAAAGGTTCTACAGCTGCACCGTCGAGAGCATGGTCGCATCACTACCTGGTATGGCAACTGCTCGGCCTCTGACCGAGGCACTACAGAGGGTAGTGGAAATGGCCCAGTCCATTACTCGGGCCAAGCTTCCTGCCATCCAGGATCTCTATACCAGGCGATGTCAGAGGGAGGCCCTAAAAATTGTCAAAGACTCCAGGCCCTAAAAATTGTCAAAGACTCCAGCCACCCTAGTCTTAGACTGTTCCCTCTACTTCCACACAGCAAGCGGTACCAGAGCACCAAGTGTAGGTTCAAGAGGCTTCTAAACAGCTTTTACCCCCAAGCCATAAGACTCCTGAACATCTAGTCAAATGGCTACCCAGACTATTTGCATTGCCCCCCTACACACCACTGCCACTCTCTGTTGTTATCTATGCATAGTCACTTTAACTCTACCTACATGTACATACCACCTCAACTAACCGGTTACCCCGCACATTGACTATGTACTGGCACCATCTTGTATACATTGTTATTTTTTTTACTGCTGCTCTTTATTTACTTTCATCTCTTATTCTTATCCATTTTTTTTGAAAAACTGCACTGTTGGTTATGGGCTTCGTAAGTAACAACTGTGGTGCATGTGACTAATCAAATTTGAATCGATTTGACATACGGCAATTCTAGATCTTGTGGCATATTTTGGTTAAACCATCCCCAATTCAATGGAATGCAACCCTCTGCATAAACGGTGCATTCTTCCATCACATGTACAGCTGATTCTCAAGATCTTGCACACTAATGAGATGCTATTGAGCCCACACTACTACACTGTCTGAGCCAAGGACTACATGCTTTCTGGTAAGTTTTGATTACAATACTGTGTGGGGTGAATATATTTTATACGACATACATTTTGTTAACTATTTTGTTAACTAGTAAATAGTAGCCTACAGCAAAGTGTGTATTTCTAACTTAACAATTTCTGCTAGTTTGTTTTTGCTACCATGTGGGTTTTAGCTTGCTTGTTGAGCCTGCTAACTGAGGAGTGTTAATTCACCAGTTTCCATACATGTTTCATTTTAAAACGTTTAGCTTACAAAAGGAGATGTTTAATCTAACTGCTTTTCTATTTATCTGTACATGGAATTGTATTTGTTTTTTTTACTAATTTTTTTCTAATCTTTACAGGAAAATGCCACGGGCACCATCTGATGTTTGGAGACATTTCACTGCAGCTAATGCAGAAGGAAAAGCTGTGTACATTTGCAAATACTGTGCCAAATCATATGAATGACGAATGCAACAAAGATGCATAATCATCTGGCCAAGTGCATAAAGTTCCCTCAGCGCTCACAACAAGCAACCTCTGACAAAAGTCCCTCTACTTCTTTGAGGTGAAAATGATGAATCAGACACCTTATCGATAGCAACAGCTCATGGTACTCCTGGAATCAGAAGTTTTTTTGACTCAATGAAGGAACGTAGTCAAATAAATACTGATGAATGTCTTGCTTGAGCTGTGTATGCAACTGGTTCACCGCTGATGCTCACAGGCAATGTGTATTGGAAGAGATTTCTGAATGTTCTTCACCCAGCATACACCCCTCCAACCAGACATGCTTTATCTACTCATTTGCTGGAGGCAGAGTTCAACAGAGTTAAAGTGAAGGTCAAGCAAATCATAGAGAAAGCAGACTGTATTGCAATCATCTCTGATGGGTGGTCGAATGTTTGTGGGCAAGGAATAATTAACTATATCATCTCCACTCCTCAACCAGAATTCTACAAGAGCGGGACAACAGACACACCGGTCTCTACATTGCAGATGAGCTGAAGGCAGTCATCAATGACCTTGGACCACAGAAGGTATTTGCACTAGTGACAGACAATGATGCGAACATGACGGCTGCTTGGTCTAAAATGGAGGAGTCCTACCCTCACATCACAATCATTGGCTGTGCTGCTCATGCATTGAATCTGCTCCTCAAGGACATCATGGTACTGAAAACAATGGATACACTCTACAAGAGAGCCAAGGAAATGGTTAGGTATGTGAAGGGTCATCAAGTTCTAGCAGCAATCTACCTCACCAAGCAAAGTAAGAAGAATACGAACACCACATTGAAGATGCCCAGCAACAACGTTGGGGTGGTGTTGTCATCATGTTTGACAGTCTCCTGGAGGGGAAGGTCTGTCTCCAAGAAATGGCCATATCACAGTCTGCCAATATGGACAGCCCCATCAAGAGGATCCTCCTAGATTATGTATTTTGGGAGAGAGTGGTAAGCAGCCTGAAACTCCTGAAACCTATAGCAGTAGCCATTGCACGGATTGAGGGAGACAATGCCATCCTGTCTGATGTTCAGACTCTGCTTGCAGATGTACGAGAAGAAATCCATACTGATCTGCCCACTTCACTGTTGCTCCAAGCAGAGGAAACTGCAGTTCTGAAATACATCAAAAAGCGTGAAGACTTCTGCCTGAAGCCCATTCATGCCGCAGCGTACATGTTGGAACCCAAGTATGCATCAAGAGCATCCTGTCTGGCGCAGAGATCAACAAGGCCTATGGTGTCATCACTACAGTGTCTCGCCACCTTGGCCTGGATTAGGGCAAGGTTCTTGGCAGTCTGTCGAAGTACACTTCCAAGCAAGGGCTTTGGGATGGAGATGCAATATGGCAGTCGTGCCAACATATCTCAACAGCCACCTGGTGGAAGGGACTTTGTGGATCTGAGGCTCTTTCCCCTGTTGCCTCCATCACCCTCCAAATCCCACCAACATCAGCCACCTCAGAGTGCAACTGGCCCTTGTTTGGGAACACACACACCAAAGCACGCAACAGGCTGACCAATACAAGGATTGAAAAATTGGTGGCCATCCGGGCAAATTTGAGGCTTTTTGAGCCTGACAACGAGCCATCCTCAACAAGGTTGGAAAGTGACAGTGAAGATGAGGCCTCAGAGATTGATGTTCAAGAGGTGGATATTGAGGAGGTCCAGGGAGAAGACATGGAAGCCTGAGAGGAAGACAACCAAAGCTTTAGTCTCCAGACTATCATTTTACAGATGTATATTGAAAATGTTTTTGGGAGATGCGATGGATCATTGGGGATCATTCAATATTCCCTTTATTTTGTTGTTCAGTGAAATCATCCCATGTGAACTCATTTAATGAAAGTTCAATTCGTAACAAATGTTTTGTTTTTTTTCTATTGGAAGGATTTAATCATTTGCAATTGTCTACTTATGATCAGGTAAAAGGTTTATGTTTCCGTATGATATGGTAAATATATCCTATGCAAAAAACATCTACATTTAAATGATATTAATTTGCATATATTTCCGTTAACTCCCGTGGGAATTAACAGGAATACATGGAAAGTTTCCACCTTTAAATATTCCCCAAAATGTGCAACCCTAGGTGACATCAATAAGGGATCATAGTGTTCACTGTGATTCACTTGATCAGTCTGTGTCTTGGGAAGATCCGGTGTTCCTAATGATTTGTACACGCAGTGTAAATGCTGATGATGAGTAATGAACTATTGCTAAGAAATGCATGCAGAATTCACAATAGCTATAAAGACTATGAAACTGAGTGAAAGGGTAATTACATTTACATTTTAGTCATTTAGCAGACGCTCTTATCCAGAGACATACAGTAGTGAGTGCATACATTTTAATACATTTTTCCTACTGGCCACCGTGGGAAT
This sequence comes from Oncorhynchus clarkii lewisi, assembly GCF_045791955.1. Taxonomy (NCBI): domain Eukaryota; kingdom Metazoa; phylum Chordata; class Actinopteri; order Salmoniformes; family Salmonidae; genus Oncorhynchus; species Oncorhynchus clarkii. Next base: position 65,796,472 of record NC_092149.1, read on the forward strand.
CGAACCCACGACCCTGGCGCTGCAAGCGCCATGCTCTACCAACTGAGCGATAAGGATATGGTGTGGTTAGGTCTATAATCAGGAATTCCAGTTCAGACACCAGTTCCAGTAGGCTAAGTAAAGCTATAACACAAATGTAGGCTGCACATACTGTACAGAAAGGAATCATTTCACATAACAGTAAAAACTAAACACAGTACAATGCAAACTGCAGCCCTTCTGTTACCTCTAGTAGCCTCTTCTCCCAGTGGTTCAGCTCAGTACCCATCCCTCCCTGGTTCTCCAGCTCCATACCCTCCAGGATGGGACAGCCAAAATGTCTCCTCGCCTCTTCCTGCAAACACATGCAGTGGTACAAGACGCGAACATTAACCACATTACAGGACAGGGCAGGACAAAGTGGGGCAGTGCAGCACAACAATAACACATTAGCATAACACCGCACAGCACAACACAGCAGAGCACAGCATAGCCTCTACAACAGCACATATAGACCAATGACAAATACATGTAAATACATGATTCAACAGGGAGGAGTTTAAAAGCAGGATTTTTACCACAACACGCGGTGTCACTAGTAGGTGCACTTCATGTCGGACCATCACGCCACCACGGATGTCCCATAATCGAGTCACTTTACGTATCACTGCATCACTCCACTGATACAAGCCTAAACTATAATAGAAAGCAAAAGTTCTCAAACATCAACATGATTTTAGAAACATATAATCATTTTTCTGTTGTGCATCGTATTATCGTCTAGGCCTGGTGCTTACTACAAAAAGCGCAATTCTAAAAACACAGCCTGACAGTGGAGGATAATGATTAAGTATACATACCTCTCGTTGAATGCTGGTAGTCCACTTGCAAACCGAGGTGTCAGAGGCTTGCCATCATCACCGTGATAAAATGCAAACAGCCCTGCAGAAAAACCCTGTTGGACACACGTTAAAGAAAATAATGAAATCACATTACTCAATCAATAATGAAATCTGTGTTGAACATGTTTAATTCATTATTCATTGAAGTTATTCATGACCAGCTTCACCCCAATAGGAATAAAAAGTAGATTGTTTCCAATGCACTCACCAGGGCGTGTATGACTTCGTGTTTGACGGTTGACAGCATAACCTCAAACTCCTGAGGTTGGGTGGATATCATATTGGGGCACAGGTTGGCATATCCAGCAATGGGTCTAAAAAGGTAAAGAAAGTGAAACGGACATAAAAAAAATAATTGTGTTAAAAGACCTATTCATGGGCTACCATGTCACCTACCAGACCCAATCAGTAGCTACGGCAATCTGGAATAGCCTAAGATGCCATTATACGCCTGTAAAATATATTCAAAGGGTTAACCAGGTGTTGCTAAAGAGTGTACAGAGTTGGAGGCTTACCTGTCCAGCTCAGACTCCAGCTGACAGTATGCAGCATAGGCCACGATGTTCTCCTGTCCACAGCGTTCTGTAGTCACCCCACTGACATAGAGGACAAAGTCAGCCCCCTCCACCCCCTTCCCATCCAGAGGCCCTGCTGAGCCACACGATCTCCCTGTCTCGCTGCACACCTTGCATTGCTGGAAATCACATATACATAATTACATTTTTATTTAAAACAGGAAAATCGCATTGAAGCCCAGGTCTCATTTACAGGTAAGTCCTGAATCTACAGGTGAGCCATGAAATACTTTACCTTGCATTGCTGGAAATCACACAATGGACGTAATACAGTAAAATCCTCAAACTACAGAACTCAAGAACACCATCAGCCAACATTTCTATAGGCCTACCAGTTGAGTGGGAGAGTGAGAGTGAGAGAGATACATACACACACTTGAAGTCAGAAGTGTACATACACTTAGGTTGGAGTCATTAAAACTTGTTTTTCAACCACTCCACAAATTTCTTGATAAAGTCGGTTAGGACATCTACTTTGTGCATGACACAAGTAATTTTTCCAACAATTGGTTACAGACAGATTATTTCACTGTATCACAATTCCAGTGGGTCAGAAGCTTACATACACTAAGTTGACTGTGCCTTTAAACAGCTTGGAAAATTCCAGAAAATGATGTCATGGCTTTAGAAGCTTCTGATAGGCTAATTGACTTCATTTGAGTCAATTGGAGGTGTACCTGTGGATGTATTTCAAGGCCTACCTTCAAACTCAGTGCCTCTTTACTTGACATCATGGGAAAATCAAAAGAAATCAGCCAAGACCTCAGAAAATTAATTGTAGACCTCCGCAAGTCTGGTTCATCCTTGTGAGCAATTTCCAAACACCTGAAGGTACCACGTTCATCTGTTCAAACAACAGTGCGCAAGTATAAACACCATGGGACCACACAGCCATTATACCGCTCAGAAAGGAGACGCGTTCTGTCTCCTAGAGATGAACGTACTTTGGTGCAAAAAGAGCAAATCAATCCCAGAAATATAGCAAAGGACTTTGTGAAGATGCTGGAAGAAACAGGTACAAAAGTATCTATATTCACTGTAAAACAAGTTCTATATCGAAAGGCTGCTCGGCAAGGAAGAAGCCACTGCTCCAAAACCGCCATAAAAAAGCCAGACTACGGTTTGCAACTGCACATGGGGACAAAGATCGTACTTTTTGGAGAAATGTCCTCTGGTCTGATTAAACAAAAATAGAACTGTTTGGCCATTATGACCATCGTTATGTTTGGTGGAAAAAAGGGGATGCTTGCAAGCCAAAGACCATCATCCCAACCGTGAAGCACGGGGGTGGCAGCATCATGTTGTGGGGGTGCTTTGCTGCAGAAGGGACTGGTGCACTTCACAAAATAGATGCCATCATGAGGATACTGAAGCAACATCTCATGACATTAGTCAGGATGTTAAAGTTTGGTCGCAAATGGGTCTTCCAAATGGACAATGACCCCAAGCATACTTCCAAAGTTGTGGCAAAATGGCTTAAGGACAACAATGTCAAGGTATTGGCCATCACAAAGCCTCAATCCCATAGAAAATGTGTGATTTGTTGGCAGAACTGAAAAAGCGTGTACAAGCAAGGAGGCCTACAAACCTGACTCAGTTACACCAGCTCTGTCAGGAGGAACGGGCCAAAATCCACCCAAGTTAAATCCACCCAACTACCCGAAATGTTTGACAAGTTAAACAATTTAAAGGCAATGGTACCAAATACTAATTGAGTGTATGTAAACTTCTGACCCACTGGGAATGTGATGAAAGAAATAAAAGCTGAAAGAAATCAAAGTTGAAATAAATCACTCTATTATTCTGACATTTCACATTCTTAAAATAAAGTGGTGATCCTAACTGACCTAAGACAGGGAATTTTTACTAGGATTAAATGTCAGGAATTGTGAAAAATGGAGTTTAAATGTATTTGGCTACGGTGTATGTAAACTTCTGACTTCAACTGTATGAGGTTTTTTTAATGTTTTATTGCTAGGACTAAACGGAATGAGCAGGGGGAGACAGGGGAAGGGTGTGAAGACCGATGTGGCTGGAATTCGAATCCCACGCAGACAGTTGGATCATGTGCGTGTTGAGGACGGTTTCAGTTTAACCTTGTTTAGTCTCATTGAGATAATCTCTTTTACAAGAGAGACCTATTGAAGATAGCAGCAGCAGGAGGCAATGGTACCAAGCCAGGTGAGTAGATAATATATAGAGGAAACCGAGTGGAGCATGTAAACATGGAGGCTAACTATTATGTCTTCAGGCTAAGTCAAATAATACTATATTTAAAGTGATTAAATAGATGTCTAAAAGAACAATAACATCGCTGGTTAAAAGGGCCAAGCTTAAAAAGGTGAGTAACAAGCAATAGAGGTAGTTTAGAAGACAAAAGCTTCTGGACAGTCTTAAACGACCCATGAACCGGAAGTGCTAATCTTGTTTGAGGCTGTCAGGTCAGTTCTGCACACAACCTCAAAGTGGGACAATAGGCACTCCAACCGAAGGCCTATCATAATTCAAATTTCACTGAACTGGCGTAGGCTGCATTAGCTAATCCCATAACTACAGAATGGTCCACGGGTGCCTGGTGGTACATTGTCCCTATGCGTAGAGGAACAGTGGAAGGACTGGCACCTATAATTTTTTATTTGAATTCTTTTTTATTTCACCTTTATTTAACCAGGTAGGCAAGTTGAGAACAAGTTCTCATTTACAATTGCGACCTGGCCAAGATAAAGCAAAGCAGTTCGACACATTCAACGACAGAGTTACACATGGAGTAAAACAAACATACAGTCAATAATACAGTATAAACAAGTCTATATACAATGTGAGCAAATGAGATGAGGTAAAGGCAAAAAAGGCCATGGTGGCAAAGTAAATACAATATAGCAAGTAAAACACTGGAATGGTAGATTTGCAGTGGAAGAATGTGCAAAGTAGAAATAAAAATAATGGGGTGCAAAGGAGCAAAATAAATAAATAAATACAGTAGGGAAAGAGGTAGTTGTTTGGGCTAAATTATAGGTGGGCTATGTACAGGTGCAGTAATCTGTGAGCTGCTCTGACAGTGCTTAAAGCTAGTGAGGGAGATAAGTGTTTCCAGTTTCAGAGATTTTTGTAGTTCGTTCCAGTCATTGGCAGCAGAGAACTGGAAGGAGAGGCGGCCAAAGAAATAATTGGTTTTGGGGGTGACTAGAGAGATATACCTGCTGGAGCGCGTGCTACAGGTGGGTGATGCTATGGTGACCAGCAAGCTGAGATAAGGGGGGACTTTACCTAGCAGGGTCTTGTTGATGACATGGAGCCAGTGGGTTTGGCGACGAGTATGAAGCGAGGGCCAGCCAACAAGAGCGTACAGGTCGCAATGGTGGGTAGTATATGGGGCTTTGGTGACAAAACGGATGGCACTGTGATAGACTGCATCCAATTTGTTGAGTAGGGTATTGGAGGCTATTTTGTAAATGACATCGCCGAAGTCGAGGATTGGTAGGATGGTCAGTTTTACAAGGGTATGTTTGGCAACATGAGTGAAGGATGCTTTTTGCGAAATAGGAAGCCAATTCTATATTTAACTTTGGATTGGAGGTGTTTGATGTGGGTCTGGAAGGAGAGTTTACAGTCTAACCAGACACCTAGGTATTTGTAGTTGTCCTGTATTCTAAGTCAGAGCCGTCCAGAGTAGTAATGTTGGACAGGCGGGCAGGTGCAGGCAGCGATCGGTTGAAGAGCATGCATTTAGTTTTACTTGTATTTAAGAGCAATTGGAGGCCACGGAAGGAGTGTTGTATGGCATTGAAGCTTGCCTGGAGGGTTGTTAACACAGTGTCCAAAGAAGGGCCAGAAGTATACAGAATAGTGTCGTCTGCGTAGAGGTGGATCAGAGACTCACCAGCAGCAAGAGCGACATCATTGATGTATACAGAGAAGAGAGTCGGTCCAAGAATTGAACCCTGTGGCACCCCCATAGAGACTGCCAGAGGTCCGGACAGCAGACCCTTCCGATTTGACACACTGAACTCTATCTGAGAAGTAGTTGGTGAACCAGGCTAGGCAATCATTTGAGATACCAAAGCTGTAGAGTCTGCCGATGAGGATGTGGAGATTGACAGAGTCGAAAGCCTTGGCCAGATCAATGAATACGGCTGCACAGTAATGTTTCTTATCGATGGCGGTTAAGATATCATTTAGGACCTTGAGCGTGGCTGAGGTGCACCCATGACCAGCTCTGAAACCAGATTGCATAGAAGAGAAGGTATGGTGAGATTCGAAATGGTTGGTAATCGGTTTGTTGACTTGGCTTTCGAAGACCTTAGAAAGGCAGGGTAGGATAGATATAGATCTGTAGCAGTTTGGGTCAAGTGTGTCCCCCTGCTTTGAAGAGGGGGATGACCGCAGCTGCTTTCCAATCTTTGGGAATCTCATACGACACAAAAGAGAGGTTAAACAGGCTAGTAATAGGGGTGGCAACAATTCCGGCAGATAATTTTAGAAAGAAAGGGTCCAGATTGTCTAGCCCGGCTGATTTGTAGGGGTCCAGATTTTGCAGCTCTTTCAGAACATCAGCTGACTGGATTTGGGAGAAGGAGAAATGGGGAAGGCTTGGGCGAGTTGCTGTGGGGGGTGCAGTGCTGTTGACCGGGGTAGGAGTAACCAGGTGGAAAGCATGGCCAGCCGTAGAAAAATGCTTATTGAAATTCTCAATTATAGGTGATTTATCAGTGGTGACAGTGTTTCCTATCTTCAGTGCAGTGGGCAGCTGGGAGGAGGTGTTCTTATTCTCCATGGACTTTAGTGTCCCAGAACTTTTTTGAGTTAGTGTTGCAGGAAGCAAATTTCTGCTTGAAAAAGCTAGCCTTGGCTTTTCTAACTGCCCGTGTATAATGGTTTCTAGCTTCCCTGAACAGCTGCATATCACGGGGACTGTTTGATGCTAATGCAGAACGCCATAGGATGTTTTTTGTATTGGTTAAGGGCAGTCAGGTCTATATCTGTTCCTGGTTCTAAATTTCTTGAATGGGGCATGCTTATTTTTTTTAAATAACCAGGCATCCTCTACTGACGGGATGAGATCAATATCCTTCCAGGATACCCCGGCCAGGTCGATTAGAAAGGCCTGCTCGCTGAATTGTTTCAGGGAGCGTTTGACAGTGATGAGTAGAGGCCGTTTGACCGCTGACCCATTACGGATGCAGGCAATGAGGCAGTGATCGCTGAGATCTTGGTTGAAGACAGCAGAGGTGTATTTAGAGGGCAAGTTGGTTAGGATGATATCTATGAGGGTGCCCGTGTTTAAGGCTTTGGGGAGGTACCTGGTAGGTTCATTGCTAATTTGTGTGAGATTGAGGGCATCAAACTTAGATTGTAGGATGGCTGGGGTGTTAAGCATGTTCCAGTTTAGGTCGCCTAGCAGCACGAGCTCTGAAGATAGATGGGGGGCAATCAGTTCACATATGGTGTCCAGAGCACAGCTGGGGGCAGAGGGTGGTCTATAGCAGGTGGCAACGGTGAGAGACTTGTTTTTAGAGAGGTGGATTTTTAAAAGTAGAAGTTCAAATTGTTTGGGTACAGACCTGGATAGTAGGACAGAACTCTGCAGGCTATCTTTGCAGTAGATTGCAACACCGCCCCCTTTGGCAGTTCTATCTTGTCTGAAAATGTTGTAGTTTGGGATGAAAATGTTAGCATTTTTGGTGGTCTTCCTAAGCCAGGATTCAAATACAGCTAGAACATCCGGGTTGGCAGAGTGTGCTAAAGCAGTGAATAAAACAAACTTTGGGAGGAGGCTTCTAATGTTAACATGCATGAAACCAAGGCTATTACAGTTACAGAAGTCATCAAAAGAGAGCGCCTGGGGAATAGGAGTGGAGCTAGGCACTGCCGGGCCTGGATTCACCTCTACATTGTTCCTCTGGCAGAGGAGGAGTAGGATAAGGTTACGGCTAAAAGCAATAAGAATTGGTCGTCTAGAACGTCTGGAACAAAGAGTAAAAGGAGGTTTCTGGGGGCGATAAAATAGCTTCAAGGTATAATGTACAGACAAAGGTATGGTAGGATGTGAATACAGTGGAGGTAAACCTAGGTATTGAGTGATGATGAGAGAGATATTGTCTCTAGAAACATCATTGAAACCAGGAGATGTCATCGCATGTGTGGGTGGTGGAACTAATAGGTTGGATAAGGCAGGACTAGAGGCTCTACAGTGAAATAAGCCAATAAACACTAACCAGAACAGCAATGGACAAGGCATATTGACATTAAGGAGAGGCATGCTTAGTCGAGTGATCAAAAGGGTCCTGTGAGTAGTGAGGTTGGTTGGGGTCACAGCGATTTAGACAGCTAGCCGGGCCATCGGTAGCAAGCTAGCATAGGATGGAGGTCTGTTATTAGCCACATCGCGCGTTTAGGATTAGTGGGGTTCCGTGTGGTAGAGGGGATGAATCCAATTCGCAAAAAAACAAACAATAGATATAGTTATAGAGGCCCAAGAAAAAATCAAATTAAAAAATGAATTGTCCGATAGGTCTATTCAGATAGCAGCCGATAAGACAGCTAACGATTAGCGGACCGCAGATGGGCGTTCAGGTAACGTCGCGACGGAGGAGCCAGCCGGATAACTCCCTCGGGTAGATAACGTCGGTAGTCCAGTTGTGAAGGCCCGGTGGGGCTCCGCGTTGGCAGTAAAACAGGTGATTGCAGCCCAGGAGTGACTGATGGAACTCTTCAGCTGGCTAGCTCCGGAATAATTGATGTTTGCTCCGGAATCGACGAAAGCCGATAGTCACACTGATAGCAGCTAGCTAACTGCGAGATCCAGGTATAAATGTCCAGAGTTAGCGGTTGAAATCCGGGGACATGGAAAGAAAAATAGGTCCGGTATGTTCCGGTCCGAGCCGTACAAAACTGGCGATAGATTTTCGAGCTAAAGGATAGCTGATGACCACAAACCGTGGTTAGCTGAATACTAACGATTAGCCAGTAAAGAAGCTAACTAGCTTCTCATTAGCTTCAGGCTAGCTTCTGGATTAGCTTCTGGATAGCTTCTATGGAGGATTACAGATTTGAGGTAAATAATAAATATATATATATATATATATATATATATATATATATATATATATATATATATATATATATATATATATATATTTTTTTTTTTTAAATATAAATTGGTGAGGCGGGTTGCAGGAGTGTTTTGAAGATGAGTTTATGGAAAATAAAAAATATATATATAAAGGTATGCGAAGAAAGTTGTAAGTAAGTAAGTAAGTAAATAAATAAATAAATAAATAAATAAATAAATAAATAAATAAATAAATAAATAAATAAATAATAAATATATATATATATATATAGGACACGACAAGACGAGGACAAAAGACGTCTGAACTGCTATGCCATCTTGGAGCACTGATAGTGACGATGTACTTTCCATGTTTTATTAATAACAAATCATTACCAGAAATCACATGTTAATAACAGCGACCAATAACAGTGCCCAACACTGACTAAGTAAGTTACTTGAGACCTGGTATTACTAATAACTAGTCTATCAACCAACCTACTTTGTCACTACACCTCATGTTCCAATTTCCGTGGCGTAGACTGACCTGCAGATGATGCTCAGGAACAATGACAGGTCCACACTTAGTGATGTCTGCACATGCTCCCTGGCAGTAGCGGTGAGGGTCATCTTTCTTCCTCAGATACTGATTGGTCACACATTGTCTGAACAGAAACACATTTTATAATGCAAGAGAAAGATGCATGGACTGAACGTCTTGACTGATCGAGCCTTGCATTAATGACTTGACATAGCTTAGTGTGCTCTTTAGATACTCAATATATGAGAAGCATTCAGTATTTTTGGCCTATTCAATAATATAGATTATCTAGAAACATCTTAAAATGCTACACTCACTACCCCAACTGAATTACAAACATGAAACTATTTTATTGTCTTATTGAAATGAGAACATGTTCCTGGACCGCGTTGGAGGGTGACCATGTCAGTGGACCGCGTTGGAGGGTGACCATGTCAGTGGACCGCGTTGGAGGGTGACCATGGTCCTGGACCGCGTTGGAGGGTGACCATGTCAGTGGACCGCGTTGGAGGGTGACCATGTCAGTGGACCGCGTTGGAGGGTGACCATGTCAGTGGACCGCGTTGGAGGGTGACCATGGTCCTGGACCGCGTTGGAGGGTGACCATGGTCCTGGACCGCGTTGGAGGCTGACCATGTCAGTGGACCGCGGTGGAGGGTGACCATGTCAGTGGACCGCGGTGGAGGGTGACCATGTCAGTGGACCGCGGTGGAGGGTGACCATGTCAGTGGACCGCGGTGGAGGGTGACCATGGTCCTGGACCGCGTTGGAGGGTGACCATGTCAGTGGACCGCGTTGGAGGGTGACCATGTCAGTGGACCGCGTTGGAGGGTGACCATGTCAGTGGACCGCATTGGAGGGTGACCATGTCAGTGGACCGCGTTGGAGGGTGACCATGGTCCTGGACCGCGTTGGAGGGTGACCATGTCAGTGGACCGTGTTGGAGGGTGATCATGTTCTTAGACTGTATCAGAGGGTGATCATGTTCTTGGACTGTATCAGAGGGTGATCATGTTCTTGGACTGTATCAGAGGGTGATCAGGTTAATGGACTGTACTGGATGGAGGGTGATGGGAGGTGAGAACTTTACCTGCTGAGTAATACAGGTCCTGCTTGCCGGCGAACCTGAAATGCCTTCTGTAGATAATCAATTGCTTGTGAAAACAGTTTATCCTGTAGAAAACAAAAAGGCAGTGTTTATTAACCAGCATCCAGCTAAAAAGGATACACAACATAATATTACCCAGCAGCAACAAAACTTCACAAAGGTAACATTGTCATAGTCGTGATAGACATGCCAATACCTATTGTCCTGTATGTTAATAGAAAATATCTCTGACCTCATTCACAAAAACATACCTTCACAAGTCTTCTTTTATTTGAAGTTAACCTTTGGAAGAAGACAACATGTATTTATAATAACCAGCTAACAGTAAAGCCTGGCACACACATATTACAAACTGACAATTCTATAGTAAGAAAAAAAAATGTACTTACTTGTCCACACTTGAATCATAAATTATCGTTATCTTCAATTGTTGATCAGAGCTTCTTTTGGTTAATCTTTCAGACTTCAGGTACACTTTATGGACAACCTACAAGAAACATTGTTTAAAGAAAAGTAGCGGTAGTAATGTATTATCATGTAGAAAGTATTTGAGGTCCGTGTTATATTAGCTTTATTTTGATACAGCGCTCTTCGTGTAAATAATAAATGTAATTGCAATTAACAAATTAGTTAACCTTGGTGTAATGTAACATTTTCACAGCCCCCAAAATACCCATCACCCCTACTCGGTACCTTTTAACAATATACCTGATACGCCCCTATAGCCATGGCTCGAGCCGCCACGCAAAGTACCTCAGCTATGCATCGATTCCATACGAGAAAATAACTGGTAAGCAAGCGATAACGACACTCACCTCCAACAGAGAAGGAACTTGATGTTTACACGTTTGACAATGCACAAACAGAAATAGAAGGGAGAAGGTGCAGATACGGCTCAATGACCCAAGCTTCCAAAAGCGTATCAGCTCTGTCGCCATCTTATGTCCAGCGAAGCTGACACCAGTAGTGATTGAACTCCTGTTTCATAACAACAGCGCACAGAGAGAACTTTGCCCCTCCACCACTATGTTAATGATTGGTATATAACTTATTAGGCCGGCGAAACCAATGCAATTTGCCCGTGTGTTGCTAGCTTTAGGCTTTAGTTTAGCTGCTAGTGCTTAGTCTTACATCATCACTTCCGGGTCGTCAGATTTCCCCGAAAAAAGCTTCACAACAAAAGTTGTCCATCTTAACAATACATGGAAAGCTGCATGCTCGACATTTACTGGGGAGCTGGACCAACTCAAGGTGTTATATAAAACCCATATTTCCGATATTAAAAATATTTTCACATAACCCCACCCCTTGTACTGTAAACCAAACAAAGCATACCGACTTCGAGCGCTTCCATATCATGGTTTGCGTTTTCAACACCACAATAGACCAGGTCAATCTTGACAAACAGAAAATATATCCCTCCCTACATTATAAACCTACCAGGAATTGAAGGCTTGGCTTGACAATCTCCAAAAGTCATTAAACCTTTTGATGTTTTGTTTCAGATGTCTCTTTCCAGTCATGAAATGGCTGCTATACAGTTTGGATTGATATATTTTGCTTGTCAGTAAATACATACATACATACACACACACACACACACACACACACACACACACACAGTACCAGTAAAAAGTTTGGACACACCTTTTCATTCAAAAGTTTCTTTATTTTTACTATTTTCGACATTGTATAATAATAGTGAAGACATCAAAACTATGAAATAACACTCATGGAATCATGTTAAACAAATCAAAATATATTTTATATTTGAGATTCTTCCAAGTAGCCACCCTTTGCCTTGACAGCTTTGCACACTCTTGGCATTTTCTCAACCAATTTCACCTGGAATGCTTTTCCAACAGTCTTGAAGGAGTTCCCACAAATGCTGAGAACTTGTTGGCTGCCTTTCCTTCACTCTGCGGTCCAACTCATCCCAAACCATCTCAATTGGGTTGAGGTTGGGTGATTGTGGAGGCCAGGTCATCTGATGCAGCACTCGATCACTCTCCTTCTTGGTCAAATAGCCCTTACACGGCCTGGAGGTGTGTTGGGTCATTGTCCTGTTGAAAAACAAATGATAGTCCCACTAAGCGTAAACCAGGGGGGATGGCATGTTGCAGCAGAATGCTGTGGTAGCCATGCTGGTTAAGTGTGCCTGGAATTCCAAATAAATCACAAACAGTGTCACCAGCAAAGCACCCCCACACCATCACACCTCCTCCATGCTTCATGGTGTGAACCACACAGGCGGAGATCATCCGTTCACCTACTCTGTCTCACAAAGACATGGAAGTTGGAAACAAAAATCTCAAATTTGGACTAAAGAACAGATTTCCACCGGTCTAATGTCCATTGTTCATGTTTCTTGGCCCAAGCAAGTATTTTCTTCTCATTGGTGTCCTTTAGTAGTGGTTTATTTGCAGCATTTCGACCATGAAGTCCTGATTCCACACTCCTCTGATTCTACACTCCTCCTCGGAACAGTTGATGTTGAGATGTGTCTGTTACTTGAACTCTGTGAAGCATTTATTTGGGCTGCAATTTCTGAGGCTGGTAACTCTAATGAACGTATCCTCTGCAGCAGAGGTAACTCTGGGTCTTCCTTTCCTGTGGCAGTACTCATGAGAGCCAGTTGCATCATAGCGCTTGATGGTTTTTGCGACAACATTTGAAGAAACGTTCAAAGTTCTTGAAATTTTACGATTGACTGAACTGCATATCTTAAAGTAATGATGGACTGTTGTTTCTCTTTGCTTATTTGAGCTGTTCTTGCCATAATATGGACTGTATTTTACCAAATATGGGCTATCTTCTGTACACCACCCCTACCTTGTCACAACACAAATGATTGACTCGAACGCATTAAGAAGGAAAGAAATTCCACAAATTAACTTTTGACAAGGCACACCTGTTATTTGAAATGCATTCCCGGTGACTACCTCATGAAGCATATTGAGAGAATGCCAAGAGTGTGCAAAGCTGTCATCAATGTGAAGGGTGGCTACTTTTAAGAATCTCAAATAAATACAAATATTTAGATTTGTTTAACACTTTTTTAGTTATTACAAGATTCCATATGTGTTATTTCATAGTTTTGATGTCTTCACTATTATTCTACAATGTAGAAAATTGTTTTAAAAAAGAAAGGCCCTTGAATGAATGTGTGTCCAAACTTTTGACTCGTACTGTTGTATGCTATTCCTGCAGCTGCAATCTTCAGTTGCTGCTACATCCATTTATTGACAGTTAAATTAATGACATATAGCTATTGATTCTTGAAGAATATAACTTGTCTTGTGAGCTTAGATCAACTGTCGCACCCCATCAGAACCCGAAATATAAGCTTGTTTTACTCCAATGTTTGTAAACAATGTCAATGTTAAAACTATAATTTTGATGACCTCATGGATGGTCAGTCCTTGCATCCATAGCTCTTGTCTTTGAATTTGAAAATGTAAAAGTGGTGGAATCATTGATAAGAAAAGAAAACTGAACAACACATGTAATTGAGGCAAAGAAACAGTAATTCACTAGTGCTGAAATACTGCTTTATTAAATCGGTAACATAAAACTCAAGGATGAATATAGTAGTGATTCTACATCAATAGACTCAGTTAAATCAAAGTGCAGGGCATTATTAGTAATGCATTTTGCTTTCTTTGTTTCACAGTAGATGGTATCCCCGTGGTACATTCACTTGATGGTTACCCTGACTACTGACAAGGTGAAATTCTAAAACATTAAACACACTCACCAAATATTACCTAGCAATCCTCCTAGAGGTGGCACTGCTTCTGCAACAAAGTACTTGAATTGACGTTTGTTTTTTAATGGCCAGGTGATGTTATGTTTTAAAAAGCCGATTCAACTGTCAATTGCCAGAAACAGTGCACTTAAAAATAGCACACAAAGTGCAAGCTGCTCACATGTTGAGCATGTCATCAAAATGGTGGTTGAGTCAGTCAGAACACAATACCTAGTTGTCCTGCTTACATGAGGGTTTATGCAAACAGCACTTAGTCTTATGATCCTGTTACAATTCATAGGAGTTTTTGTAAAATTGCACACAGATGCACAGTGCATAACAGTGCATAGTCAACTTCATCAAGGAGCCTCTCTAATTGTTGAGGGAATCTTAAGACTTAAGACAGAGTTTAGTTTCAGGTTTAACAGGGTATTAGTTTAATGTGAAACTTTCTCCTGTTAAAACATTTAGTTATTTTTGTTTCAGTTAATATTGTCATAAATAGCAATGCATACATTTTCCATAACCGTTAAATTCAGCTATATACATTATGTACATGTCACAGAAAAGTGCTTAAAAAAAAAGTCATAATTATCTGGTGACCTAGAGTCATAATTATCCAATATGGCACATTTTATAACAACTTTAGACTTAGTCAAGTTTGGTATATATAAAAATTTTTTTTACAAGAACATAAATCCAGGTCTTTATCAAGTAAAGATTAATTTTGATAATTAAATAAATAAAAAGGTACTGGAGGGGGGAAAATGGGGGATAGAAATGATTAAAGTATTGTTTTTACATGGATGGAATATGAATGTTGACAGTTGCCATGGCAGATCCAAGGTCGTTGGACAGTTTGAGGGTGTACGCTTCGGCATCGTTTTCCTTCACACAGGGGATGACGAGGGTGGTGAGGTCCTCGGTGGCCTCAATGTGAAACGCTCTTCATCACACTGTTTCCCTGAGCGGACCCACTCGATCTCAGGTGTTGGGTGTCCAGAGAAAGCACAGGACACGCTCAGTCTTTCTTGGCTCAATGCTGATATCCTCTGGAAGAGATTTGATTTTGGGAGCTAGAAGCAATGATAAAAAAAGAAAGGAATTAATTAATACCATGTCATCTTCTCTACTTGTCATTTAAAGCAGAAGAACAACAAACTCAAGACTATACTAATTCTAGATACAGTACACTATATGGGCAAGGGAAATGCATCTCACCTTTGCCGCCACCATGAATAAGAGCGCTCATTGAGGAGCCATGAGTTGAAATAGCATGACTTGTCATCATTTCACTGGACATTTCCGTGATACTGCTGAAGCTCATGGATACCATTGATTCAGATGTTATGGCGGATGTGCTAGCAGCAGACATGCTTTCAAATTGGCTTTGGAAAGAGCCTTCTTGCGTCATTGATGCTTCAGCCACATGGACTGATGTGGCTGAGAAACTGTCACTGTGCAAGCTGGCTTATAACCATTTTGGCAGGTTCTTGAACAAGAGCTGTGCGAACAACGCAAATGATGAAGTACATGGCTAAATGGTCAATTCTCAATGGAGATATTCAAGACCATCTGTATGAATATAAACAAATAACACATGGAAAATGAAATCTTAGTCTTTAATTTAAGCTATTAGTAAAATGTACCGACTCAAGTTGAATTTTTCATAAATCTTGGGAAAGCTTTGCTTTGTACTGTAAGCTTTTAATTAAACAATGTATTGATAATTTACTGGTGATGTTGAGAGATGATGTTCCAGAGCACTGTCCATATTTTGTTTTTTTCTTTGATGGTGTATTTGCCACTGTCTGCAACTGTGGCCTAAATAATCTCCAGAGTGTATACACTTTTTGAACAGCTCAGTTTCCTGTTTGAGGTTGTAGATACCTGTAAGGAGAGAGACCGAATTAAAGTATTAGTTTGTGTTTTTTATTATTCAAGTATCTAGTGATATTTGTAACCGGACTTGCTTTTTCTGATTGCCCCTGATGGGATGAATACAGTTCTGTTGTATTGAATTGAAGAAATCAAATCAAACATTATTTACAAAACTCTTTGTAGCCTACTCACCATGATGTTGTCTTTAAGACACTCAATTTCAGGGGCGGGTTCTCACATGTCAACTTGATGTTCTGTCCTTTGTTGACATTCTTAATGTTTTTTTTTTTTTTAAATGTTATTTTAATTTTACCCCCTTTTTTTCCCCAATTTCGTGGTATCCAATTGTTAGTAGCTACTATCTTGTCTCATCGCTACAACTCCCGTACGGGCTCGGGAGAGACGAAGGTCGAAAGCCATGCGTCCTCTGAAACACAACCCAACCAAGCTGCACTGCTTCTTAACTTTAGCATGCTGACCGCATGGCACACAATGGGAACGCAACCTCACAGTGACTCATGGGGTATGGTCAAAGCTGAAGGGCTGCATACTCCTTCCTTTCTACTGAACTCCTCTTGGATCTCAGAATGGCTTTTCTTGACTCATACCTTGCCAGGTAGTCAACTTTGGCCACCTGCACGGTCTCCACCTGGAGGCTGATCTGGCAGTAGCAACAGGTCTAGGGGAACGTGGACAGGTTTTTTCAGGGGTGGGTGACCTTCTCCCCTTAGTTGCCACATTTTTTAAATGTATTTTATTTAACTAGGAAAGTCAGTTAAGAACAAATTCTTATTTACAATGATGGCCTAGGAACAGTGGGTTAACTGTGGGTTAACCCACTGGGTTAACTGCCTTGTTCAGGGGCAGAACAACAGCTCAGGGATTCGATCTAGCAACCTTTCGGTTACTGGCCCAACACTCTAACCACTAGACTACCTGCCACTTGGGAAGTTGTAGTTCTCTCTTTCCTCACGGTTCTAGTTTTTTCTTCAAACTCAATGCGTTTCAGTTCACTCTTGATAAAGTCTAATGCTTCAACAGTAGGCACCTTGAAGGTTTCGTCGTCGTAACTGTACTCAGCATTTGAGATGTTGTCAATCATCTGCTGAGGAGTCTCGGCAGTAAATGGATTGAGTCCACTGAATAGGACATAGACTTGAACACCAACTGGCCATATCTGTAACACTGCTGACCATGTCATTCTGGTGAATCTCAGGGGCAGCATACTCAGCTGTAGTGTACTGAACCTTGATCTGGTCCCCAGGAGTCAGGTGTCTTGCCTGTCCTAGCTCAATGATCTTGACTTTACTGCCCTTTCTTGTGGTGTACACAATATTCTCAGGCCTGATGTCAGTGACCCTGACTCTTGTTGTGGAAGAACTCAAGAGCTTCACATACTTGTCTGATGTAGTTGCCAATTTCACGCTCATTCAGTTCGAAGTTTCCTGTGCCGAAGCATTCAAAGATGTCTTGACCTGAGACGAAGTCATAGATCATGACTAATTCCTCAGTGCTGTCGAAGGACTCATGAAGACACAAGACGTTGTTGTGTCTGGCCAGGTTCAGTGTTGCAATTTCTTTCTTGATGAATGCTTGATCTGCACCCCTCACTTTGACAAATTTGGCCATGTATGTCCTCTCAGAGCTGGTCTCAACACAACGGTGAACAATACCAAACTGGCCACGTCCCAGTTTCTCAGCAAACATGTACTTGTTATGCACATTCTTGGCACTTGAATGGGGAGCCTTTGGCTTGGGAACATCTCTGTCACTAACCTCGCTGTCATAGCCAAGGACTCCTTTGTTGTAACGGGACCGCTTGCTTCACATGGTTGACTTTGACCAAATTTGTTTTAGGCTATGACTCTGAACTGGTACCTGGTTCCTCTGAACAGGTGATAGTGTAGTGAGTATAACGAGCCTGGGCAACACGTTCCCATCGGTCAGCTGTTGTGGGACACTTCTCCACAACGTAGCTGGTTTCTCTGCTTCCACCATCATTAGCAGGTACTTTCCAACTCAGAGAGACTGAGTCTCTTGAAACATCACTTACTTTGACACCACGTGGTGGGTCGGCCACGTCTGCAACATCCAGTTCAACTGTCTGTTGGTCAATGCCAAATCTGTTCTTGGCACAAACGATGTAGAAACCAGCATCCTTCCTATCAACTCCGTTGGGGAACACGAGCGATGTGAATGACCTTGTGATGATGACTTGGTAGTATCTGTTGTTATCGATGAGGTCTTGTCCCTTCTGCCAGTTGATGACAGGGTTTGCCACTGAATGGAATCTTGATATTCAAAATCTCTCCACTGGGGAGACAGGTTAAAGGATTTTTAAGCCTTGAGACAATTGAGACATGAATTGTGTATGTGTGTCAGGGTGAATGGGCAAGAGAAAAAATGTAAGTGCCTTTGGTAGTAGGTGCCAGACGCACCGGTATCAAGGATGGTCCACCGCCCAAAGGACATCCATTTGTGGGAAGAATTGGAGTCAACATGGGCCAGCATCACTATGGAACGCTGTTGACACCTTGTAGAGTCAATGCCCCAACGAATTGAGGCTGTTCTGAGGACAGATGGTGGGGGGTTCAACTCAATATTTGGAAGATGTTCCTAATGTCTGGTATACTCAGTGTATACCCCTTGATTATGGCTTATGCCTTAATTGTAGTAACGTAAGTGTGTTATATCATAACTAGAACAATAATAAACTATTACTGGATATAGTCTTTGGGATAGTTTCTGTTGTCATGGGAGACTTTTAAAACAAATTATGTGGCTGGCCACCCTCGGTGTGGCTGGCCACAACTCGGAAGGCATGGTTTTGCAGATATTAAAAGTGAAAAGACAGTTTCAGTAAGCGATTGCCCTCAAACAACTAGTTTCAAGGTGATATCAAGAAGAAAACCTAAATCCTCAGTTTTGAGTTACAGCAGCTGACAATCTGCAGTGGATGTTGTTTATTTAATGCATAATGCACCCATCAACTCAGTGGCCTTGGGGTTACTGTCGGCCCTGAGATTGGAAGGTTTGGTTCGATCCCCAGTTTAGTCGTACCAAAGACTTTAAAAAGCGCGACCCAATGCATCTCTGCTTGGCAGCAGATGGATTCAGGGTAAGGCACTGCGATACGCATCACAGATATGTCAAAGAAAAAAAATCATATTTGCATTGGAAAATGTGTAGCTTTTGCTCCATTCTGTTAACAGATTGTGTATTTTTAATGGAACTTTTTATGACTAACTCTTTTCTTTTTTCAGGCTGAGTACATGATGTGCCAGTATGACCCGTAAGCAGTGTCATTGGTCAGGTACATGCTCTGGCCTTGCACACCCCGCCAGCCTCAGGCTACAGTGGTCTGCTCACTACTCAAGCAGATAACCAGCCTGCAGCTTGAGAGTGGTGTTTCACTGAGGGCCATGTACCTACCTGTCATTCAATTATCCTCATAGGAAAGTAAGTAATCACTTTTATATTCTGATTCTATAATGTGTCTACTTTGTCTGCAAAAGTTCATAACCATATTCCTGTTTTGATAAACAGATCTGTCATAGAAACCACATCCTACTTGTATGTGAAGATGCATTTGCTGTATGTGTTGATGGCCTACTCTGATGGAATGCAGTAATGAATCAGAGTGCCTTTAAGTGACTGTTCATTAATTTCAGGTAAGAGACTTGTATACTGCCCTGACAAATGAGGCCTATGTGGAGTTCCGACATGTTGGAACTTGATATGTGGCACTGTAACGAGTGCGCTGAGAGTCGGGAAGCAAGTTCAGGGAGTGAGTGTTTTAATAAATAAACGTAACATAATCCAAAACAAGAAAACACGAACAACACACAGACAAGACACAGAAACAATGACGCCTGGGGAAGGAACCAACAGGAGTGACATATACAGGGAAGGTAATCAGGGAGGTGATGGAGTCTAGGTGAGTCTAATGACGCCTATGTGTGTAACGATGATGTCAGGTGTGCGCCATAATGAGCAGCCTGGTGACCTAGAGTGCCAGAGAGAGAGCATACATGACGGTACCCCCCTCCCTGGTGCGTTCTGCTGCAGGACACCAACCAAAGGGGCGATCTCGGGGACCAGGAGCATGGGAATCCAACAAACCGGCTGAGGCCTCCCAGGTAGCTCCGGTTCTAACACCCGGACCCAACATCCAACACAAAAACAAACAAAAAACACTCCCTGATGCTTCCCTTTGGTGAGGTGTCATTCTGTAAATGAGTGCACTGCGAGTCGGGTGGCAAGTTCAGGGAGTGAGTGTTTTAATAAATAAACTTAACATAATCCAAAATAAGAAAACACGAACAACACACAGACAAGACAAAGAAACAATGACACCTGGGGAAGGAACCAAAGGGAGTGACATATATAGGGCAGGTAATCAAGGAGGTGATGAAATCCAGGTGAGTCTGATGACACGCAGGTGCGTGTAACGATGGTGACAGGTGTGTGCCATAACGAGCAGCCTGGTGACCTAGAGACCGGAGAGAGAGCACACGTGACATGCACTGTCTGGCCCCAGAAACTGCAGATGGAACTCAGTGCCCATTCTGTCCCAAGGTTTGTTGTATTTTTTTGTTGTTGGCCTATTTAATTTTTAATCACCCCCAAAAAACACATCAAAGCATAAGATGTCAATTATAAACAAAATGTATCTATTAGAAACATCTCTGTTACATTTTTATCAAACAATTGTACTGTCACGCCCTGACCGAAGAGAGATTTTTATGTCTCTATTATGGTTTGATCAGGGTGTAATTTGGGTGAGCATTCTACGTTATTTTTTCTATGTTTTTGTATTTCTCTGTTTTGGCCGGGTATGGTTCTCAATCAGGGACAGCTGTCTATCGTTGTCTCTAATTGGGAACCATACTTAGGTAGCTTTTTGCCACAGGGTTTTTGTGGGTAGTTAATTTCTGTTTAGTGTTTTGCACCTTACAGGGCTGTTTCAGTTTCGGTTATTCTCTTTGTTATTTTTGTTATTTGTGTTCAGTTCCAATAAAAAGCATGAACACTTACCACGCTTCGCTTTGGTCCGATGATTCCTCTTCTTCAGATGACGAATACCGTTACATGTACAGACTAACAGACTTAGCCTTTCATTTTATTTGTTTATTGGGATCCCCATGATCTGTTCCCGGGGTCCAAAAACGATTAAGTTGTACCAAGTATATTAGACATCTCTTCACAGGACAATGGAACAGTGGTGGCAGCAGTAGATGGACTTTTTGGTTTGCCTAGGAAAAAGTTGTCAGGATCAAGTTACGAGCAACCAAAACATGAGGAAAAGTACTTTGCAAGCCAAGCTGATGTGGATCGATTTGCTTGTAAGCCCATACCACCAATGGGTAAAGTGATAACATTATCCCTGAATGTAATATGCTGTGCATTTTAACGATAACTATATTATCTTATGCACAAGTCTTTCATTATTTGAACTCATTGCCAATAATTCATATTTAAATGATGCAGTTGTCCCTCCACTTCATCTGTTTGACTCATTGGTCTTAAGGTTGGAGATGGTATGTTGGTATTGTATATGTTGAATGTAATATGTTGAATGTAATATTATTGGTAATCTCATACAACATCCATTTAGGCACTGATCACTGTGTTTGATCTGCTTCAGGCAACAGCTCAGTATGTTATACCTGTACTGTACTTGATATTTAAAATAATTGTTGGGTTGCCAGGGATTTTAAACAGGCAACGCCATCAAGTCCAAACCCAAAACAACAAAATTGTACGAGACAAGCGTGTTGGGGGGGAGTTGGTTTTAGTATTGTTTGCGGTGTTAGATGAATTTAGTATGCAAATAATGATGTATCTTCTCTGTAGTTTGTCAAATGCAGTGTACCTGCTCCAAGATGAAGGGGATGAGGTAAGAACATGAATCTCATCTTCATGTATTACATTGCATGAAGATTTGCAACCACATGTGCAAGACACGATCAGGACACGCAGGTTGAAATATCACTGCCGGCTGTCTTCTTCTCGTTTAGCACCGGAGGTGGGGCCATCGGTGATATCGCCAAGCTGAGTCTCAGACCGGTCGTGTTCCAGGACAGGGAGCTGTGTGGATCAGGATATCCCCCTACAGACCGTGAGCTCAGCCCTGTTCGTTTTATCGTCCAATCAAAGTTGTCTCTTTGTCTGTGTAAAAGCTCTTAATGTTTTCATCCTCCCTGTAAGGGTTTTCATCCTCTTCATCTGAAGAGGAGAGGCGAGAAGGATCGGAGGACCAATATGCGGCGTGGTAAGTGTCCATGGTTGTTTATTAAACACATAAACTGAACACTCTATACAAAACAATAAACATACCGTGAATAACGAAAACCGAAAACAGTACCGTGTGGTGTAAAACACAGACACGGAAACAATCACCCACAAAACAACAGTGAAACCCAGGCTACCTAAGTATGATTCTCAATCAGAGACAACTAACGACACCTGCCTCTGATTGAGAACCATACTAGGCCGAACACAGAAAAACAACCTAGACACACAAAACATAGAATGCCCACCCAACTCCTGACCAACTAAAACAAACAATTAAAACAATAACTAGGGTCAGAACGTGACAGTACCCCCCTCCCAAGGTGCGGACTCCGGCCGCAAAACCTGAACCTATAGGGGAGGGTCTGGGTGGGCATCTGTCCGTGGTGGCGGCTCTGGCGTTGGACGTGGACCCCACTCCACCATAGTCTTAGTCCGCCTCTGTGGTCTCCTAGAAACGGCGACCCTTGCCACAGACCCTGACCTGGGAACCCTAAACAACAGGCCCACCGGACTCAGGGACACCTCTGGACTTAAAGGGTAGCTCAGGACTGAGGGGTAGCTCAGGACTGAGGGGTAGCTCAGGACTGAGGGGTAGCTCAGGACTGAGGGGTAGCTCAGGACTGAGGGGTAGCTCAGGACTGAGAGGTAGCTCAGGACTGAGGGGTAACTCAGGACTGAGGGGTAGCTCGGGACTGAGGGGTAGTCCTGAGGGGTAGCTCGGGACTGAGGGGTAGCTCGGGACTGAGGGGTAGCTCGGGACTGAGGGGTAGCTCGGGACTGAGGGGTAGCTCGGGACTGAGGGGTAGCTCAGGACTGAGGGGTAACACAGGACTGAGGAGTAACTCAGGACTGAGGGGTAGCTTAGGACTGAGAGATAACTCAGGACTGAGGGGTAGCTCAGGACTGAGAAGCAGCTCAGGCTGGTTGACGGCTCTGGCAGCTCCTGGCTGGCTGACGGCTCTGGCAGCTCCTGGCTGGCTGACGGCTCTGGCAGCTCCTGGCTGGCTGACGGCTCTGGCAGCTCCTGGCTGGCTGACGGCTCTGGCAGCTCCTGGCTGGCTGACGGCTCTGGCAGCTCCTGGCTGGCTGACGGTGCTGGCAGCTCCTGGCTGGCTGACGGCGCTGGCAGCTCCTGGCTGGATGACGGCTCTGGCAGCTCCTGGCTGGCTGACGGCTCTGGCAGCTCCTGGCTGGCAGACGGCTCTGGCAGCTCCTGGCTGGCTGACGGCGCTGGCAGCTCCTGACTGGCGGGCGGCTCTAGCAGGTCCTGACTGGAGGCTCATATGGCGCTGGGCAGACAGGCGGCTCAGATGGCGCTGGGCAGACGGGCGGCTCAGATGGCGCTGGGCAGACGGGCGGCTCAGGCGGCGCTGGGCAGACGGGCAGCTCAGGTGGCGCTGGGCAGACTGGAGACTCCGACAGCGCTGGAGAGGAGGAAGGCTCTGGCAGCGCTGGACAGAGGGGCTCTGGCGCCTCTGGACTGAGGGGCGGAAGCTCTGGCAGCGCCAGACAGGCGGGAGACTCCGGCAGCGCAGGAGAGGAGGAAGGCTCTGGCAGCGCTGGACAGAGGGACTCTGGCGCCTCTGGACTGAGGGGCGGAAACTCTGGCAGCGCCGGACAGGCGGGAGACTCCGGCAGCGCTGGAGAGGAGGAAGGCTCTGGCAGCGCCGGACAGAGGAGCTCTGGCGCCTCTGGACCGAGGGGCGGAAACTCTGGTAGCTCCGGACAGGCGATGGGACGGAGAGACAGCCTGGTGCGGGGTGCCGGCACTGGTGGTACCAGGCTGGGGACACAGGCGGCTCAGATGGCGCTGGGCAGACGGGCGGCTCAGATGGCGCTGGGCAGACGGGCGGCTCAGATGGCGCTGGGTAGATGGGCGGCTCAGATGGCGCTGGGCAGACGGGCGGCTCAGGCGGCGCTGGGCAGACGGGCAGCTCAGGTGGCGCTGGGCAGACTGGAGACTCCGACAGCGCTGGAGAGGAGGAAGGCTCTGGCAGCGCTGGACAGAGGGGCTCTGGCGCCTCTGGACTGAGGGGCGGAAGCTCTGGCAGCGCCAGACAGGCGGGAGACTCCGGCAGCGCAGGAGAGGAGGAAGGCTCTGGCAGCGCTGGACAGAGGGACTCTGGCGCCTCTGGACTGAGGGGCGGAAACTCTGGCAGCGCCGGACAGGCGGGAGACTCCGGCAGCGCTGGAGAGGAGGAAGGCTCTGGCAGCGCCGGACAGAGGAGCTCTGGCGCCTCTGGACCGAGGGGCGGAAACTCTGGTAGCTCCGGACAGGCGATGGGACGGAGAGACAGCCTGGTGCGGGGTGCCGGCACTGGTGGTACCAGGCTGGGGACACGCACCTCAGGGCGAATGCCTTGCATACTACGCCAAATCAACAGCTCTCTCTCTTCACTCACTTCCAATTCTATTAACAACTCCTCGAGTGTCTCCTCATCTCCCATCCGTTCACTCTCCTCCAATCTGTCCAATAACTCCTCGACCCTCTCAGACTCAGCCCTCAGCTTCGCCGACAGCTCCAAGTGCCCCCCCCCCCCCAATACATTTTTGGGGCTGCCTCTCGGGCTTCCTTGCCAGTCGCGTTCCCTCGTATTGATGGCTCCTCTCTCCAGCTGCCTCTGCTCTCCTCAATGCCTCCACCTGTTCCCATGGTAGGCGATCCCTACCAGCCTGGATCTCCTCCCATGTGTAGCAACCCTTGCCATCACAAACATCATCCCATGTCTCGGAATCCTGACATTTTTGCTGCTGCTGCTGCTGCTGCTTCTTATGCTTCTGTTGCTTCTCCTGCTGCTGCTTTTGCTCCTCTGATTGAGAGGCCGAACACAGAAAAACAACCTAAACACACAAAACATAGAATGCCCACCCAACTCATGTCCTGACCAACTAAAACAAACAATTAACACAATAACTAGGGTCAGAACGTGACACTCCCTAGAATATGACCTGATTATAACACAAATCTGGCAACATCATAGCCCATATAAACACATGTTTTACATCTAATTTATTACTATGTAATATGCTACAACTAGGGTCAGGAGTTGGTCAGGTTAGCCTACTACCAGATCAGGAAAAACTCTGGGCCCCAGGAAAACAATCCCCCCCACCACTCTGGGACCTGTGGTGCCACCTCTGAAATCACCACACAGTGTTACAAATGAAGGGGAAAAAACATATCCTATTTGTATTATCTACATTTGACATGTTTTTGGTGGTGGAGATGAGCTTCCATAATATTTCATGGCTCAGTGCAGCCGGCAGCTACTGCGACAATTTCAGAATATAATAGGCTGTTACTGCAATTTCAGGTAAAAACTCAATAAATCAAGTCTAAAATATTAGAGAAATGTCTATACATTTCAAATGTTTCAAAAACATTGCTCTGCTGTTACCATTTATACTGTAGGAGTGTTGACTCAAAGAGACAATTCTGTTTAAACTGCACAGCTTCAAGGGCTAGCAACAGTCGGGTGTGTCGTGCACTACCTCCGGAGGTAGCGGTCGAGACATAACAAGTACACAAGTTTACATTTTAGTAATATGTGTAGCCGACTGTATTTTTACGAACAGTGTAGTAAGTGTGGAGAGGCTCATAGATCCTACATTCATAGGTGGTGAAAGGCTTTCAGAGATATCACACACCCCTTCAAAGGAGTTACAAAGAGGCTACCCTCACCCTGAATGTTCTGGAAAGTGCAATACATGATCAAAGGCCCATAGGAGATGAAGTGTTGTTTCCTGAAAGTTTGGGCACAGCCATACAATTTGAAACTATTTATCTTACCCCTGAATCGTATGAGACGTGTTCCTTTTTCTGTATGTTTGCACACCTACCCCTACCAATGAAACTAGGAGACTGAATCTTTGTAGGCCAACCTCTCAGTGAAAATATCAATTTTGGCATCTTCTTTTGTCCAAAGTGTCCTTATGTTCTTCTGTGTAGGTATTTGTCAAGCATGGAATTGACTTTTTAAACATAGAATTGTTGCATCTTCATGAAGGTATTCTCTTCAGCAGTCATGCTTAGGCCCATATTACATTGTGCTACGTTCTGCCAGCGCATATCTGTATTTAGCCAGAATCCAAAAGGAATACATTTAGCATTGATGAGTGGATATACCCTGCACTGACTTTATCAGTTCCAACACTACACATGGCTATTAGGTAATAGCGTATACAAATAGATTATACATATGGTCTTTACAGACTCATTGTCTGAATTATTTTACATCTTGCATTCAAAATGTATTTGGAAAATGATGTACTTGACGCTTTAAAAATAATAAAAATAAAAAAATAAAGGGAACACTTAAACAACACAATGTAACTCCAAGTCAATCACACTGATTGACAATAAATTTCACATGCTGTTGTGCAAATGGAGTAGACAACAGGTGGAAATTATAGGCAATTAGCAAGACACCCCCAATAAAGGAGTGGTTCTGCAGGTGGTGACCACAGACCACTTCTCAGTTCCTATGCTTCCTGGCTGATGTTTTGGTCACTTTTGAATGCTGGCGGTGCTTTCACTCTAGTGGTAGCATGAGACGGAGTCTACAACCCACACAAGTTGCTCAGGTAGTGCAGCTCATCCAGGACGACACATCAATGCGAGCTGGTGCAAGAAGGTTTGCTGTGTCTGTCAGCGTAGTGTCCAGAGCATGGAGGCGCTACCAGGAGACAGGCCAGTACATCAGGAGACTTGGAGAACGTAGGAGGGAAACAACCCAGCAGCAGGACCGCTACTTCCGCCTTTGTGCAAGGAGGAGCAGGAGGAGCACTGCCAGAGCCCTGCAAAATGACCTCCAGCAGGCCACAAATGTGCATGTGTCTGCTCAAACGGTCAGAAACAGACTCCATGAGGGTGGTATGAGGGCCCGACGTTCACAGGTGGGGGTTGTGCTTACAGCCCAACACCATGCAGGGCGTTTTTCATTTGCCAGAGAACACCAAGATTGGCAAATTCGCCACTGGCGCCCTGTGCTCTTCACAGATGAAAGCAGGTTCACACTGAGCACATGTGACAGACGTAACAGTCTGGAGATGCCGTGGAGAACGTTCTGCTGCCTGCAACATCCTCCAGCATGACCGGTTTGGCGGTGGGTCAGTCATGGTGTGGGGTGGCATTTCTTTGGGGGGCCGCACAGCCCTCCATGTGCTCGCCAGAGGTAGCCTGACTGCCAATAGGTACCGAGATGAGATCCTCAGACCCCTTGTGAGACCATATGCTGGTGCGGTTGGCCCTGGGTTCCTCCTAATGCAAGACAATGCTAGACCTCATGTGGCTGGAGTGTGTCAGCAGTTCCTGCAAGAGGAAGGCATTGATGCTATGGACTGGCCCACCCGTTCCCCAGACCTGAATCCAATTGAGCACATCTGGGACATCATGTCTCGCTCCATCCACCAACGCCACGTTGCACCACAGACTGTCCAGGAGTTGGCGGATGCTTTAGTCCAGGTCTGGGAGGAGATACCTCAGGAGACCATCCGCCACCTCATCAGGAGCATGCCCAGGCGTTGTAGGGAGGTCATATAGGCACGTGGAGGCCACACACACTACTGAGTCTCATTTTGACTTGTTTTAAGGACATTACATGGACCAAAGTTCTGTAAGGCAAATAAACTATACAGAAAACATCTACCCACAAAACACAGGTGGGAAAAAGGCTGCATAAGTATGATTCCCAATCAGAGACAACGATAGACAGCTGCCTCTGATTGGGAACCACACTCGGCCAAAAACAAAGAAATAGAAAACATAGAAATAAAGAAACTAGAATGCCCACCTGAGTCACAGCCTGGCCTAACCAAAATAAAGAATAAAAACCTCTCTATGGCCAGGGCGTGACAGTACCCCCCCCCCCCCCCCACTTCGTCCGCAAAACCTGACTCTAAAGGGGAGGGTCCGGGTGGGCATCTCTTCACAGCGGCGGCTCCGGTGCGGGATGTAGACCCCTCTCCGCCGCAGATCCCTTCGCTTTGGTGGCGGCCCTAGTGCATGGACCTTCACTGGAGAAACCGGGCCGCAGATCATCGCAGGAGGAACCCGACCACTGATCATCGCCAGAGGCTCTGGACTGGGGACCATCGCTGCAGGCTCCGGACTGGGGACCGTCGCTGGAGGCTCCGGACTGGGGATCGTCGCTGGAGACTCCGGACTGGGGACCGTCGCTGGAGGCTTCGGACTGCGGATCAACGCTGGAGGCTTCGGACTGCGGATCAACGCTGGAGGCTTCGGGCCATGGATCATCACTGGAGGCTCCGGGCCATGGATCATCACTGGAGGCTTCGTGCCATGGATCATCACTGGAGGCTTCTTACGTGGAGCCGGAACAGGTCTCACCGGACTGAGGAGGCGTACTGGCAGCCTAGTGAGTAGAGCTGCCTCAACACGTCCTGGTTGGATACCCCCCTTAGCCCGGCAAGTGATAGAGCTGGAACAGGCCACACTGGGCTTTCCTGGCGAACCGGGGACAATGTGCGTAGAGCTGGCACAGGATAACCTGGGCTGAAAAGATGCACCGGAGACCAGGAACGCTGAGCCGGCACAATCCGTCCTGGCTGAATGCTCATTCTCGCACGGCCACTGCGGGGAGCTTGCACAGAGCGTACCAGGCTGTGGATGCGCACTGAAGGCATGGTGCGCAGAACCGGATAACATGGTGCTTGACCGGTCACTTGCTCCCCACGGTAAGCACGAGGACTTGGCTCAGGTCTGAACCCTGACTCTCCCACTTTCTCCGTGTGCCCCCCCTCAATTTTTGGGGGGGATGCCTCTCGTGCTTTCCTCATTGCCGTGACTCCTGGTATCGCCGCCGTTCCTCCCTTGCTGTTTTCACCTGTTTCCATGGCAGGGTCTTGTCCCCTGCCATAACCTCCTCCCATGTCCATGAGGTCCTCCACTCACTCTTCTCCCGGGCCCAGGATCCCTGCTCCTTCTGGCCACCTTGCTTGGTCCTTTGGTGGTGGGTAGTTCTGTTACGTCTCTCGTCAGAAGGCATGGACCAAAGAGCAGCATGGTAAGTGTTCATGATTATTTTTTACTCAAAAAACACTCTAACAAAATATCAAAGAGAAAAACGGACAGTTCTGTAAGGCAAATAAACTATACAGAAAACAACTACCCACAAAACACAGGTGGGAAAAAGGCTGCATAAGTATGATTCCCAATCAGAGACAATGATAGACAGCTGCCTCGGATTAGGAACCACACTCGGCCAAAAACAAAGGAATAGAAAACATAGAAATAAAGAAACTAGAATGCCCACCCAAGTCACACCCTGGCCTAACCAAAATAGAGAATAAAAACCTCTCTATGGCCAGGGCGTGACAGCAGCCTTATGTTCACCTTCCAGCAGGACAATGACCCTAAGCGTATTGCTAAAGCAACACTTGAGTGGTTTAAGGGGAAACATTTCAAATCAAATCAAATTTTATTTGTCACATACACATGGTTAGCAGATGTTAATGCGAGTGTAGCGAAATGCTTGGAATGTCTTGGAATGGCCTAGTCAAAGCCCAGACCTGAATCCAATTGAGAATCTGTGGTATAACTTAAAGATTGCTGTACACCAGCGGAACCCATCCAACTTGAAGGAGATGAAGCAGTTTTGCCTTGAAGAATGGGCAAAAATCCCACTGGCTAGATGTGTCAAGCTTATAGAGACATACCCCAAAAGGTTTGCAGCTGTAATTGCTGCAAAAGGTGGCTCTACAAAGTATTGACTTCGGAGGGGGAAGAGTTATGCACGCTCAACTTTTCAGTTTTTTTGGTATTATTTCTTGTTTGTTTCACAATAAAACATATTTTGCATCTTCAAACTGGTAGGCATGTTGGGTAAATCAAATGATACCACCCCCCCCCCCCCCCCCCCCAGCCAAATACATTTTAATTACAATTTGTAAGCCAACAAAATAGGAAAAATGCCAAGCGGGGTGAATACTTTTGCAAGCCACTGTAAGAGAATTGTATTTTGTACAAATCATTCCTGAAAATCTAGACCTCAGCTGAATCTGGTAATGAATCGTGTGGCTGTTAAGCAAGTTGAGGGGACTAAATTACTTGACGTCACCTTAGATTGTAAACTGTCATTGTCAAACCATATACAGTTTAAGTTGGAAGTTTACATACACCTTAGCCAAATACATTTAAACGCAGTTTTTCAGAATTCCTGACATTTAATCCATTTAGTCTTAGGTCAGTTAGGATCACCACTTTATTTTAAGAATGTGAAATGTCAGAATAATAGTAGAGAGAATGATTTATTTCATATTTTATTTATTTAATCACATTCCCAGTGGGTCAGAAGTTTACATACACTCAATTTGTATTTGGTAGCATTGCCTTTAAATAGTTTAACCTGGGTTAAACATTTCGGGTAGCCTTCCACAAGCTTCCCACAATAAGTTGGGTGAATGTTGGCCCATTGCTCCTGACAGAGCTGGTGTAACTGAGTTAGATTTGTAGGCCTCCTTGCTCGCACACGCTTTTTCAGTTCTACCCACAAGTTTTCTATAACATTGAGGTCAGAGCTTTGTGATGGCCACTCCAAGACCTTGACTTTGTTGTCCTTAAGCCATTTTGCCACAAATTTGGAAGTGTGCTTGGAGTCATTGTCCATTTGGAAGACCCATTTGCAACCAAGCTTTAACTTCCTGACTGATGTCTTGAGATGTTGCTTCAATATATCCACATAATTTTCCAGTCTCAAGATTCCATCTATTTTGTGAAGTGCACGAGTCCGTCCTGCAGCAAAGCACCCCCACAACATGATGCTGCCACCCCGTGCTTCACGATTGGGATGGTGTTTCTCAGCTTGCAAGCCTCCCCCATTTTTCCTCCGAACATAAAGATGGTCTCTACGGCCAAACTGATTTTTGTTTCATTTTTCCAAAAAGTACGATCTTTGTCCCCATGTGCAGTTTCAAACCGTAGTCTGGCTTTTTTATGGCGGTTTTGGAGCAGTGGCTTCTTCCTTGCTGAGCAGCCTTTCAGGTTATGTCGATATAGGACTCGTTTTTACTGTGGATATAGATACTTCTGTACCTGTTTCCTCCAGCATCTTAACAAGGTCCTTTGCTGTTGTTCTGGGATTGATTTGCACTCTTCGCACCAAAGTACGTTAATCTCTAGGAGACAGAACGTGTCTTCTTCCTGAGCGGTATGACAGCTGTGTGGTCCCATGGTGTTTATACTTGCCTACTATTGTTTGTACAGATGAACGTGGTACCTTCAGGTGTTTGGAAATTACTCCCAAAAATGAACCAGACTTGTGGAGGTCTTGGCTGATTTTCTTTTGATTTTCCCATGACGTCAAACAAAGAGGTACTGAGTTTGAAGGTAGGCCTTGAAATACATCCACAGGTACACCTCCAATTGACTCAAATGAAGCTTCTAACGCCATGACATCATTTTCTGGAATTTTCCACGCTGTTTAAAGGCACAGCCACCTTAGTGTATGTAAACTTCTGACCCACTGGAATTGTGATACAGTGAATTATAAATTAAATCATCTGTCAGTAAACAATTGTTTGAAACATTACTTGTGTCATGCACATAGATGTCCTAACCAACTTGCCAAAACTATAGTTTGTTAATTAACAAGATATTTGTGGAGTGGCTGAAAAATGAGTTTTAATGAAACCAACCTAAGTGTATGTAAACTTGTAGATTCAATGGTTGTAAAGATGGGTAGAGGTCTGGCTGTAATAAAAATATGCTCTGCTTTTTTGACACCACACTCCAAAAAGCAAGTTCTACTGGCTCTAGTTTTATATAATCTTGATTATTGTTCAGTCGTGTGGTTCAGTGCTGCAAGGAAATACCTAGTTACGCTGCAGCTGGCCCAGAACAGAGCGGCATGTTTTGCTCTTAATTGTAATCAGAGGACTGATATAAATACTATGCATGCCAGTCTCTCTTGGCTAAGAGTTGATGAGAGACTGACTGCATCACTTCTTCTTTTTATAAGAAACATTAATGTGTTGAAAATCCCAAATGGTTTGCATAGTCAATTTACACACAGCTCTGATACACACAATTATCCCACCAGACATGCCACAATGGGTCTTTTCACAGTCCCCAAATCCAGAACAAATTCAAGAAATCATACATTATTATATAGAGCTCTTATTGCATGGAACTTCCTTCCATCTCATATTGCTCAAATAAACAGCAAACCTGGTTTCAAAAAACAGATAAAGCAACACCTCGTGGCACAACGCCTCTCCCCTATTTGACCTAGATAGTTTGTGTGTATGCATTGATATGTATGCTACGTGTGCCTTTAAAAAACATGTATGTAGTTCTGTCCTTGAGCTGTTCTTGTCTAATGATGTTCTGTATTATGTCATTCTGTATTATGTTTCATGTTTTGTGTGGAACCCAGGAAGAGTAGCTGCTGCTTTTGCAACAGCTAATGGGGATCCTAAGAAAATACCAAATACCAAAATACCTTGTCACAACACAACTGATTGGCTCAAACAAATTAAGAAATTCCACAAATGAACTTTTAAAAAGGCACACCTGGTAATTGAAATGCGTTCCAGGTGACTACCTCATGATGCTGGTTGAGAGAATTGCAAGCGTGTGCAAAGCTGTCATCAACGCAAAGGAGGGCTACTTTGAAGAATCTAAAATATTTTGGGATTTGTATAACACTTTTTGGCTACTTCATGATTCCATATGTGTTATTTCATAATTTTGATGTCTTCACTATTATTCTACAATGTAGAAAATAGTACAAACAAATATGAACCCTTGAATTCAGTAGGTGTGTCCAAACTTTTGACTGGTACTGTATATATATATATATATGTTACATACATACAGTACATGCAAATGAAGAACACAATCAGAAAACACCTGAGACATTTTAGTGCTGATATCATGCTTTATTAAATCAATACTAAACTCAGGGAGGTTGCATATAATTATATAATTCTAATTTAAATCAAACAAAAGTGCAGGGCAGAACAGCTAATACATTTTGTTTTCTTTTAACACAGCAGGTGGTGTCACTGTGGTACACTTGCTTGATGTTTGCCTGACAACTGAACTGGTGAAATTCTAAAGCTAACACACAAAAATAAGGCACACAAGCAAACCTCCAAGAGATGGCTCTGCTTCTGCAAAATAAGTGCAGGGTGGACTTTCAATTTTTTATGGCCAGGTTGATGTTGTTCGGAAAATCAATTAAGCAGTCATTTGCCAGAAACAGAGCACAAAAAAAAATATTTCAGCTCAAGTGCAGGCCGCTTGCACGTTGAACATGTCATTTAAATGGTGGTTATGACATAGTCAGTCCAGAACACAAGGCCTAGTTGTCCTGCTTACATGAGGGTTTATGCAAACAGCACTCAGGGTCTTATGATCATGTTACAATTCATAGGAGTTTGATAATAACACTGCAGGTAATAACATACAGCGTCAAACAGCTCATCTCTCTGATTTAGTCAACTTCAACAGGGAGCCTCTCTACCTGTTGAGGCAATCTTAAGACATCAACTTTTTGTTGAGGCACAGAGTTTAGTTTCAGGTTTAACAGGGTATTCGTTTCATGTGAAACTTTCTCCTTTTAAACATTTCAGTTTCATTTGTTTCAGTTAATATTGTCATAAATAACAATTCATACATTTTCCATAACCGTTAAATTCGGCTATATACATTATGTACATGTCACAGAAAAAATGGATGAAAAATCCTAAGTCATAATTATCCAATATGGCACATTTTATAACAACTTTAGACTTTAGTCTAGTTTGGCATAAATTAATGTCAAGTTTGGTATAAAAATAGTTCATATTTACAATAACAGAAATCAAGGTCTTTATCAAGTAAGATTATTTTTTGTTCAATTAATACATAAAAAGGCATTAAAGTAGGGAAGGGGGAGGATATAAATTATATTAACTGTTTTTTATGATCGAATGCTTATAGTTACTGTTGCAGTGTCAGATCCAAAGTCGTTGTACAGTTTGAGTGTGTATGCTCCAGCATCCTCTTTTTTCACACTGGTGATGATGAGTGTAGTGAGGTCCTCTGAGGTCTCGATGTGGAACCTACCGCCATGCTCCTCACCGGGCAGCGTTCTTCCACCGCGGGACCATTCGATGTTAGGGGTGGGCTCTCCGGAGAAAGCACAGGCCACGGTGAGAACCTTTCCAAGTTCAATGGTGATGTCCTCTGGGAGAGCTTCGATTCTTGGTGCCCCTGTCGCACCTGTTAGAAACACAAATAAAAAAAATGCTTAGCAACTGCACTACTACAAATATGGGTAACATTTTACTTAAAGCCTGAAGGTTTAATGCATTATGATGTAGCTATAATGCATTGTAAGACTTGTATGTCATAAGCATATACAGTATGAGATACTTACCTAGCATACCCTGTGCAATAGATCTCATGGAGGACCCCTCTAGGTGGGAGTGACTCATCATTTCAGTCATACTGCTGGAGCTCATGGCATGGGAAGATGTCATGGAAGACATGCTAGATAGAGACATGGTTTCCATCTGCATTTCAGCAGCCATGGCAGCCATGCTAGACATACTGGCCATACTGGAACTGCTGAAAGATGTCTCCTGATGCATAGAAGATGAAGAAGCCATGTGGACTGATTGGGAAGAGAAGCTTTCCTTCATGCTGCTAAGAGCAGCACTCTCCCCCATCATCATCATCTGAGCTCCTCCATGGATTTCTTTCTTAACAACCTGTTCTGAACTTGCATGGGAGGCTAAAGCCATAGATGCCTCTTTTTGACTCATTGATACCTGTTCAGTTTTCACTTAAATAGAAGAAAAAAGACAAAGAACCATTAGAAATGTGAATATACAGACTTGTATAGAATTCGTACAGAATTTTGTTTTATCAAGAGGTTTGCTTTTTACAGCAAAACGTACCTTTCATGGCCATGTGCTGCTGCACATAAGCTGTGACTTTAGTGTAGATGGATTGGAACACTTGGCCAACAAATGAGAATGAAGATTTAGTAGAGACTCCTCCTTCTGCAATGAGCTCACAAGAGTATTCTCCCTGGTCGTTCTCAGAGAGGTCATGGATAATGAGAGAACAATGTCCATCCACAGACATATGGAACTCATAGTGGCTGCTCTGTGTCAGTTTCATTCCATTCCTGTACCACACAACTTCTCTCACGCTGCTTTCAGATACACAGGACATTCTCACTGTGTCTTCTGAGGCTTTGGCTGTGAGTTGGTGGATAATCTTTGGAGCTTTAGGAGTTGGGGATTTCACTGTTAGTGGAGATTTTACTCTCTTAGGTGAGGTGACTTGGGGAGGTGACTTCACTCCTTTTGGTTCAGGAGACTTGACTTGGGGAGGTGACTTCACTCCTTTTGGTTCAGGAGATTTGACTTGAGGAGGTGACTTCACTCCTTTTGGTTCAGGAGATTTTACTTGAGGAGGTGACTTCACACCCTTTGGTTCGGGAGACTTGACTTGGGGAGGTGGTTTCACTACCTTTGGTGAAGCGATTGGTTCAGGAGCCTTGGCTGGGGGAGGGGATTTCACCCTTGGAGGCGAGACAACTGGTTCAGGAGACTTGACTCTGGGAGGTGATTTTACTCCCTTAGGCAACATGATTGGCTCAGGAGACTTGACTGGAGGAGGCGACTTCACCCTTAGAGGGGAGGAGATTGGTTCAGGAGACTTGACAGGAGGAGGGGACTTCACTCTTGGAGGCGAGGTGATTGGTTCAGGAGACTTGACTGGGGGAGGGGACTTCACCCTTGGAGGCGAGGTGATTGGTTCATGAGACTTGACAGGAGGAGGGGACTTCACCTTTGGAGGCGAGGTGATTGGTTCAGGAGACTTGACTGGTGGAGGGGACTTCACCCTTGGAGGCGAGGTGATTGGTTCATGAGACTTGACAGGAGGAGGGGACTTCACCCTAGGAGGTGAGGTGATTGGTTCAGGAGACTTGATTAATGGGGTTGGGGTTTGGGGAACACTGGTAGGTGAAGCTACTCGTTCAGGAGACTTGAATCCAGGCTCTGGTGACTTTATTGAGACAAAAACCTCCTCTTCGACAATTGCTCGGAAAATGGTCAGACTAAACTGAGTCTCTTGTCTGCCCTCAGCATTCTCAACCAGCAGTGTGTAGCTGCCTTCATCAGACGATTGTACAGAGGAAATTTCAAACGTAGACTTGTACTGCGTGGTAGATACCATAAGACGATGAGAGGATACAATTACTCGTCCCTCATGCAACCATGTAACACTTGGTGCTGGTTCGCCATCAATGTCGCAAGTGAATCGAGCAGTCTCTCCTTCATTGACTGTTGCAGACTGTGGTTTAGTCAGTATTCTGGCTGCCAGAGTTGACTTAACTTTATGAACAGTCACTTGCTCAACTTCTGACGCCTCCATAGCCCTCATTTTTGTTTCAGTTGAAGAAAATGTTTCAGATCTTTCAGACGATGCATGTCTTTCACCCGACACGTATCTTTCAGTCAATCGAAACTTATCAGATGATGCTGATGATAAGGATGCTGCAGATGATAAGTATTCAGTTGATGCATACTTCGCGGATGCGGCATATTTTTCAGATGCAGAAATAAATCGTTCAGATGAATCATATCTGTCATATGTTTCACGTGATTCAGTTAACTTTGATTTACTTTCTTTCACTTCCATATGTGTTGCTGAGGAGGAAGCTGCCTTGAAGGATGATATGTGGTAATGGTCTGTCTTTGTGATATCAGGAACAAATGGTTGTGGAGCATCCTCATCTTTACGACGTGATGTATATGTGGAGAATTCACCTCCAGAAACATCAAGGATACCATAGTCGGACGCTTCTCCCTTTGAGTTTGAACAAACAGCACGATACGTGCCACTGTCCTCTGCCTGACAATCACGGATCTGGATAGACAGCACTCCACTCATGTTTGTGAAGCGTAACTTCTCACTTTCTTGAATCAGTTGTCCGTTATGAAACCACTGGATCTCAGCAACAGGCTTCGCTTGGACATTCAGAGTGAACTTCGTATTCTGACCACATGGGACACGATGGGAACGCATTCTCACAGTCACACGTGGGGCGTGGTCGAGGCTAAAGGGTGTTTGGGTCACCGTCTGGTACTTGCGCTCAGATTTCAGTGCAGCCTTTCTTGACTCGTATCTGGACATGATGTCAAATCTGGCTGACCTCTCAAATCTTGAGGATGAGC
Source organism: Oncorhynchus clarkii lewisi (assembly GCF_045791955.1). Taxonomy (NCBI): domain Eukaryota; kingdom Metazoa; phylum Chordata; class Actinopteri; order Salmoniformes; family Salmonidae; genus Oncorhynchus; species Oncorhynchus clarkii. The sequence goes on from NC_092149.1 coordinate 65,833,752, forward strand.
GGGAGGATCTCTCAGCTGAAGCTGGGGGGCTGGGGGAGCGTGGACGCGTCCTCTCAGGGGTGGGGGATCTCCTTTCGATGATCTCCTCTGGCTCCAGAGGACGTGGGCGAGGAGTTCTTATAAGCTCGGAAACAGGGCGCATCAGCTCAATGTATGTAGGAGACAGTGATCTTCTCCTCCTCAAGAACTGTGAAACTTTTGTTCTCTTGATCTTGTGCTCGGTTACTTGTGATACTTCTCTTCTTGCTAAATGTTTACTTTCTTTATGACGCAGAGCAGACAACTCGAACCGGACAGGGCTGCCTTGTGGGGAGGCAGAGAAGCCAAGTTCAAGCTCCTCCTCAAGTTGGAGCCTTTCTTGTTCAGTTTTCTTCATTGACAGGTAATCATCAATGGGCTGCAGAAGCTCTTCATCACTCATATCACAAAGGGAGCATCTTCTTGACCTGAAGGATGCCTCGGATCCAAGAGAAGGTGATCGTCTTGCTGGTCTTACTGTTTCCAAGTCATCTTGCGTGAGCTTCGGGATACGCCATCTTGGCCTGTACTGGTCAGTAATTCTAGGAAGGGGCATGACATAGAATTGCTCCCACCTGGAGAGACGAATTCGTTTCTGTCTCTTCTGTACAATCTTCTCCATCCGCTCAGGCATTTCATACTGATCTCTAAGTTTCTTGTACCACTTCATGTCAGACAAAGGTACAAAGTGTTTAATCAACAGGTCTTCATCCAGAGCACTTGCATCATGGACACGTGACTCAGGAATTTCATATGGCATGCGAAGTTTCCTTTCCTCGATATGTACAAATGGTTTTTCTTCTGTGATATCAAATTCACCCTCACAGTGTTTGGTGCTCACTGCCGGCTTGTATATGTCTGCAGCGTGTTTCAAAGCCTCTTGAGCCGCTGGGTTGAGTCCAGTAACTTCAGTGGTGGAAAGGCGTTGCGCCATTTTCAGTGTCTTGTCAATTTGTTGTTGAACATATTTCTGTTGTTCAACCTCACTCTTATATTCTCTCCTCTTGTATGTAATGCGGTCCACCTTCAGTGTAGCCTGGCAACTCACTGATCCAACACAGTTTGTTGCGGTAACTTTGTAAAGACCTGAATCCTCAACAAGAGTTTCTCTGACATGCAGAACGTGATAGTCTACATCCTCTTGAACAACTGTGATTTGTTGGTTGAATTCCAGTGGCCTGCCATCCTTCTCCCACTTCAAGATTGGTGCAGGTGTTCCCGAGACTCTCAAGTCAAAGTGGACACTATGGCCCTCTACACACTCCACGTTAGCCAACAGCCGTTTGAACATTGGCCTCATGGTGTCTTCACTAACAGGGTGAGGTGTCACTGTAAGACGTGCTGTGCAACTGTCTTCACCAAACTTGTTGTGGGCCATAACAGTATATTCAGCATCGTCATCAAGGTCAAGATTGTGGATCATCAATTGATAAAGACCCTTGTCACTAATGAAAGTGTACTTCTTATCATCTCGTTTGATTTTCTGACCAGCCTTCAGCCAAGTTACTGTTGGCTCTGGGTGCACTGTTATGGTTACACCGAAACGAACATCTTCACCGATGTAAGCAGCGCGGTTGTACAGAGGCAGAGTGAAGTCTGGTGGTCTCTGCATAATTCTTTGCTTATCAAGCTTCCTCTTCTTTGTGAGTGAGCGTCCAATGAAGTGTTCACGGTAGCATCTCACAGTTTCAACAAAGAGTTCTCCATAGGCATTATCTTCATCGTCCTGACTGATGACTTTGCATCTGTAGACACCATCGTCAGATGTTTCAATTTCCTTGACATAGATGCTAGCAACTCCATTGATGTAGCTGATTTCATATTTGTGACTTGCTGTTAACTGGCGGGTGCCAAAGTACCAAGTTGCTTTTGTGGTTTCATCATAATGTTCAATGTTGCAAACAAATCTGACATGTCCACCCTCCTCTGAAGATCCATGCATGACTGGACCGGCTCTCAGACCTTCTGTAGGGTGCGCAATCTTGACTTTGCCAACTGCATAACCTCTGTAACTTCTGAAGCCACCACCGAAAGCAACGCGAGCTGATGAGACAATTGTCTCTCTCTCTTTCTTCACCAACGTCTGGTAGTATCTTCTGTGTCTCAATGTCTTGATAGTTTTTTTGCTGAGGTGCTCCAGCTTCAATCTAAGCCAAGGATGTTCCAGAGCTTCATGAGCAGTCATACGTTTCTTCAGATCTTTACAAAGAAGTCTGTCACAGAAGTCCATACCTTCGAGGCTGGTCTCTTTGAAAGCCTCACTGTCGAAGATGTACTCTGCATTTGAGATATTCTCAATCATTTTTGTGGTTGATTCTGCTGCAAAGGGGTTAAGTCCACTAAGGAGTACATATGTTAGTACACCAACTGACCACATGTCAGTTGCAGTGCTGACAAGTCCATGACGGTGGACTTCAGGTGCACAATACTCTGGTGCAGTGAAATTGATTCTGATATTTTCTCCAGGAGTCAGTAATCTAGCCTGGCCCATTTCAATAATTTTGATATTTGTACTCTTTCTTGTGGTGTAGACAATGTTGTCAGGTTTGATTTCAAAATGAGCATAGTTGAGTTTGTGCAAGAACTTCAGAGCTGAGCACACCTGTCTCAGGTATCTAACAATCTCCAGTTCTGAGAGCTCAAAGTTGCCTGTGCCAAGTCGTTCAAAGATGTCTACACCTGAGATGAACTCATAGATCAAGACCATTTCTTCCAAACTGTCAAAAGACTCATGTAAGTATATGAAGTTCTTGTGTTTAGAGAGATTGAGTGTCTCAATTTCCCTAGTAACTAGCTCCTGATCAGTACATTTGATCTTGATAAACTTGGCCATGAATGTCTTCTTGGACTTGTTTTCAACACAGCGATGAACAACGCCAAATGTTCCGGCACGTGCCAGCTCTTCAGAAATTGTGTACTGGGCAGCCACCATCTTGATCTTTGATGAATGTGGTGCCTCTTCTTTGGTGATTTCTCTAGCTTCATCAACTTCTTCATCGTAGTTTCTGATAACGGATTTATCTTCTATTGTTGTAACAGGCTCAGTTGGTTCAGAATGATCGCTCAGACCAAACTGGTTCTCTGCAATGACACGGAACTGGTATTTCGTCTTGCCAAACAGAGCGATCATGGTGTATTTAGGCTCGTTGGTTTGGCCTGCGCGGATCCACCTGTCACCTGATGTGGGGCACTTCTGAATAATGTAGTTAATGATAGGGCTTCCGCCATCTTTTTCTGGAGGACTCCAGGTTAGAGTGATGGAATCTCTAGTGATTTCACTGACTTTAATGCCCTTAGGAGGATCTGGTACATCTGCCACGGCAACTTCAATGGTCTGTTTGTCAACTCCGAATCTGTTCTTGGCAGTGATTACATAGTAACCTGTATCCTTCTTCTGAACTCCTTTGGGGAAGACAAGTGAAGTAAATGATCTTGTGACAATCACTTGAGTGTGAGCAGATGATCCCATGATCTCTGGTCCCTTCTGCCATTGTATTTGAGGGTCGGGCTTGCCACTGATTGGAATCTTAATGGTAACCACTTCACCCTTTACAGCATGAACTGCTCCCATGCCTTGCAGTTCTTGAGGTAGGTGGATCTTGGCAGGAACTGGAGGAGAAAAGAAAGAATATAAATGAAATGAGTATATCAATACTTATATATATTCTAAATTCTAAATGACCTACATTTTTTATAACATGTAAGGGAATTCAAACTTGTTTTATTATCAAAAGACGTATGTTTAACACAAAATGTCCTCTTAAAATACTTTTCATCAGCCTATCAAAAATGTTTACCTTCAACAGTCAGATTCACTGTTGTAGAGATGGATCCTCCTTGGTTTGTTGCCCTGACTTGATAGACACCTGCGTCGCTGTCCTCGGCATTAGCAATAACAAGTTGGTAATAACCTCCCTTGAATTCTTGCAATTTGAGTTTGGTACCATCTGCAACAATTTCTTTGCCATTCTTATACCATTTCACAGCAGGGATGGGATGTCCAACAATTTTGGTGACAAATGTAGCATTGGATCTAAACTTCACAATCATTTCTGGTCTCATTTCTTCTCTGAAGACAGGAGGTTTCATTGTGAGACCTGATTTGGGAATGATGGCCTCTGACACCTCACTCCAATCACTTTCACCACCCATGTTTTCACATTTCACACGGAACTCATACTCAAAGCCCTCAAGAAGGCCTTTTACAGCGAAATGTGTCTCATGGATTTTATTGGATGTACAAGTGATCCATTTGTTCTGTTTCTTCTCTCGTTTTTCAAGGAAATAGTTCTTTATCTTTGCACCTCCATCGTCTTTTGGTGGTTTCCAGAACACAAGACAAGAATCGTTGGTCACTTCTGTGACAACAGGCTGCACGGGAATTCCAGGTTTTTCTGAGGAACAGACAATGAGAGCGATGTCATAGAAGTGCATTATTCTCCTAACCGTTACAGTAAACATGATCTATGTGATATATTTATCATTGTCAACAAGCATACTTACCGAATGGACTTTTGATAATGAGAACACCAGGAACTTCAAGTGCCTCACTGACTCCATATTGGTTCTGAGCAGAAACACGAAAGTAGTATCCAGCACTTTCAATCAGATTTTGAATCCTGCAAGTGTTTCCTGAGACTGATGATGACACCAGATGCCACTCCTCGCCTTCCTTTGCTTCTCGTTTTTCCACAATGTAGTTGGTGATCATTGATCCACCATCATCCTTTGGTGGTTTCCAGCTGATGATCACTGCACTCTTCAACACAGCATCAACAACAATAGGTCCCTCAGGTTTGGTAGGTTTATCTGGGGAAAAAAAGTAAAAATCAACATTTAGATAACAAATTCTCTGTTGGTCATGCACAACAGTGGTTATGTTGATAAAATAAGCAATTATATTATTGCAATAATAGTAAAAAAACAAATTGTTACCTTGAATTTCAACCTTGAGTGTGGTTTCAACAGTTCCAAATTTGTTGGTCAATTGCACCTTGTATCTTCCAGCATTTGTTTTGCGCTGTACATTCCTTATAACCAGATGAGTGTAACTCTCAGTGTTTTCAATTATCACATTTTCAGACGCGTTGAGCGGCTTCTTTGCATAGAACCACATGATTTGTGGAATTGGACGTCCAATGTAGACAACATGGAGACGAAGACTTGTTCCACACCCTGCAGTGTATTTCTCCTTCAATGGGAATCCAGGGTGGAAAGCAGGTGCGGCCTGCAAGCGCAGCTTGCCGCTGGACTCTGTTTCACCGGCTTCATTGGCGGCTCTGCAAGTGTATATGCCCTCATCTTCCTGTTCATCTGTGGCCACTGTCAATGAATGGTTGCGACCATCAGAACTCATCTTGTACTTGCGGCTCTGGATCAGCTCCTTGCCATATCTGTACCATCTGATGTCAGGAAGGGGACGTCCAATAATCTGGCATGTCAGAGTTCCTGATTCACCAAGTTTTGTGATGACATCTGCCATGTCTTCCTTGAGACTAGGAGCCTCTCCCACTGTTGAAACATAAACAGAGCATGAACATTATTTCTAATGAATAGCAATGATAATTTTTAATCAATGATTTTTGTAATCTAAGGCGCTTAGAGTATTTTATGAAAATATTATGCCAACGTACAGCTCAGTTTAGTCTTGATGCCCATGGCGGTCCTGCGAGGTCTACTCATTCCTGTTTCATTTTCTGCAAGGATTCTGAACTCGTACTCTGTAGCCTCCATCAGACCACCCATGGTGAACTGTCTGTCCTTGGAACGCTCCTTGTTGCATTTCTTCCAGGCACTTTCACCTGCCTGTCTGAACTCAATCCAGTAACCCAGGATCTCTTTGCCACCATCGCATTCTGGGCGCAGCCAGTGAATAGTGATGCAGTCTTTGGCAACGGAGATTATATCAATCTCACCTGGTTGACTGGGTTTGTCTATTCAAAGAGAGAGAGAGAAGTAACCATGCATTTACAAAAAATAATCTTATTTAAGTATTGTATTATTTATAATATTTATATGTATTATTAAAGGTGCAATATGCAGAAATCGCCATTTCCTGTTTGCTAAAATTCTAATAGTTCGCCTAATTTCAGTTTTTGACAAAACAAGACGTCATTGTGTAGAAAATCATTGTACCATCTAAACCGCTGTGAAATATCTGTTCCATAACCAAATATATTGTAATTTCAGCTGTTTGAAACTGAACGTAAAAGACACAAAAACAAAACTTAAGAACAGGAAGCATATAATTAGCACACATAGAACAGATCTACCACTTCTTATACTTCCTTTCAATGAGATTGACAGATATATAACTATAATTTCTATGTTCATTTTGTCGGGTCACCCAAAAAGTTACATATTGCAGCTTTAAATATATAATCGAAAAGCCTATTAAATACATACCGAATGGATCTTTGCATATAACATTTTCAGATACTGGTCCAGGTTCACTCTGACCGATGTCGTTTTGTGCCACGACACGGAACAGATATTCAGCGTCAGGGATGAGTCCAGTGAGAGTGTACATTGTAGTGGTGATGTGTGTCTTGTTGTGACGCACCCACTTCTCTGTGGACACCTCTCTCCTCTCAACGTAGTATCCTGTAATGCGGGCGCCACCATCATCTTTTGGTCTGCCCCAAGATAGAGCAACAGTGCTCTTTGTGACATCCATAACTTCTGGTGGGTTGATTGGAGGTTCTGGTGGAGCTGTTGTATAGAAATGAGAATTGCATAATTGTAAATAGAAGAACTGAGGAGTGATAACACAAGAAAACACATTTTATATTTGCAGAACAATAATTATGAACATTCAAAAATACTTACACAGCGGTGTCTTTGGAGTGACACATTCATCTGATTTGAGAGATCTGCTCACACCAAACTGGTTTTCAGCAGTGATCTTGAAATGGTATTCAACATTCTCTTTCAGCCCCTTGACCACCAGAGCTGTGTCCACCACTCTTGAGTCCACAGTGTACCATGCTACCTTTGATACCTCTCGCCTTTCAACGATGTAACCCAGGATATCAGAGCCACCGTCTTCAGAGGGAGGTCTCCAGCTGACTCTTACAGAGCGAGCCTGGATATCATCAAACTCAAGGGGACCTTCCGGTGTGTCTGGACGTCCAATCACTTTAACATTGATGTAGACAGCCTTCCTGCCACATTTGTTCTCCAGGACCAGGTCATATGTGCCAGTGTCATCTCTGTGGGCTTCTTTGATCACAAGTTCAGTGATATCATCATTGGTGGCAATCATAGCTCTGTGAGAGATATCTCGGCCTTCCTTTGTCCACTTGCAAATAGGGACTGGTTTACCCTTGATGGGCACAGACAGCCTGATGACTCCTCCCTGTCTGACCACATAGCCTTCCTCATATTTGAGGTCCAGTTCATAATCGGGATAGTCTGAAATGAAGCATACAGACATTGTTAAGTTAGTTCACATTTGACACAAGCTTCAAAAGCAAAATACAAAATACAGCTCTTCCTGGTACGCTATACACATATGTTTATCCCTTACCAAGCATTTCTGTAACCTTGACGATTCCTGGGATCTCGACTGGCTCTCCGGGTCCACCAGCGTTGCAGGCCATCACACGGAACTTGTACTCAGCTCCCTGAGGCATGTGCGTCAGAGTGTATTCACAGATCTTTATGGGTGTTGTGTTGCACATGGTCCATTCCACCTGATCCACCTTCTGCATCTCAATCAGGTAACCAGTGATGACAGAACCACCCTCTTCCTCTGGAGGACTCCAGGCCAGAGACACAGACGTCCTGGTTGTGTCTGTGACCATGGGGAACTGTGGTGCACTAGGAGGCTCTGTTTAGATAAAGACAAATATAATAGTTTTGGTCATACACACAAGTTTGAAAATGGTAGAAACTAAGTTGCAAGGACATTTTGACCCATAAATCATTGAGTTGAATAACACATTACAAAAAAGTTAAACATAGTAATTACATAATTTACTGCTTATTTAAATGTTTCTAATATGGGACACAACAACTAAGGACAGGATTACAGAGGCATACCGATGGGATCCATGGCGATAGCTGGTTTAGATGCCATACTGGGTTTGCTCGAGCCTCTGGAGTTGAGGGCGATCACGCGGAACTCATACTCATTGCCTTCGCACAGACCTGATGATCTGTATCTGGTCATGGTGACTGGGTTCTTAACAATGCTCATCCACCTTTCAGATCTGACCTCCTTGCGCTCAATTATATATCCAGACACTTGGGAGCCTCCATCTTCTTCTGGTGGCTGCCATGTGATGGTCATTCCCTCATGAGTCACATCCAGTACATCAGGTCGGTTTGGTGCACTGGGTACGGCTGTGGAGAGATTAGAGATTTCAAATGAGATCAGTTATAGCCACCATCATCCCTTTTCTTTAACTTCCTCCAAATGAAGTACACTGTTTTTGTGTTTTAATTATAGTGTATAATACATTTTGTCAAAAGGTGAAATGTACTGTGTTTTAGGATTTATGATGACTTACTCTTGAGACTCTTGCATTCAACAACTTCAGACTGCAAGAATCCCCCAATGCCAAAGCGGTTTGTTGCAGCCACACGGAACACGTATTCAGTTCCCTCAGACAATCTGGTGAACTTGAATGTGGGTCTTGTGACAGATTCGGACACTGGTAGCCATCCGGGGCGGTGAGCGTCACGCTGCTCAACAACATAGCCACTAACGTTGGAGCCGCCATCCTTCTCTGGTGGCTCCCAGCTGACCATTACAGATGTGGCATCAACGGCATCAACTGTGATCGGTCCAATAGGTATTCCAGGTTTATCTAGACAGAAATAAGCAGACGGTTGTATTTAGAATATTCCAATACAAAAACATAAGAACACACAAACCAAAACACACACACTTACCAAGAATGATAATTTTAAGTATCTCTGTCGCAGTTCCTACAGAATTCTTTACTTGAAGAGTGTAGCTACCAGTGTCATCAATGGTTGTCTCACGGACAGTCAGTTTGGTGTATTTTCCATTAGACACAATCTTAACCCGGTCAAGACTATCCTTCATTTTAGCACCATTGAAGGACCAGGTGCAAACTGGAGCAGGTCTGGCCTTTATAGGAATATTGAGGTCGATTGGTTTGCCGGCTGGCACATGGACAACCTTCTGTGGAATGCCGGTCAGATCAATATAGGGCGCCACTGTAAAAGGAAATATTTTTGGGGAAAATTAGACCATCTGAAGGTGTATCAAACCTTTCATTTTTAAATAGATTAACTGCCATGTGTGTAGCATAAGAATCAGAATATAACATACGTAGTTGTTCCTGAATGACCACAGGTCCTGTAATCTCCCTAGGCTCGCTAACTCCTCTGGTGTTGGTAGCTCTGATTCTGAAGAGATAAGTCTCCTTCTCGGTCAGACCAGTGACGGTATGCTGGGACATGGACTGTTTAACGGTGGCCACTGCACTCCATCTGTCTGATCCAACGATGTTAGCTTCAATGACGTAGCCCGTCAGTCTGCTTCCACCATCATGAAGAGGTTTCTCCCAGTTAAGTATGGCAGAGGACTTTCCAATATCCACAATGTGCAGATCTTGAGGAAGGCTGGGTACTTCACAGACCAACACTGATTCAGGGGTTTCACATGGTTCTCCAACACCATATATATTCTCTGGTAACACTCTGAAGAAGTAGTGTACTGATTCCTCCAGGCCAGTAATTCTGAATAAGGTCTTCCTGCATTCTGTTGTAATTGTTTTGTAGGATTTCATTGAAGCTTCACGTTTCTCAATGATGTAGTTGTTCACAGGGGCTCCACCGTCAATAGTTGGTACGTCCCATGTAATGACGACAGACTCCTTTGTGTAGTCTTTGACTCTAACTGAACCAGGTGGTCCAGGAGTGTCTGGAAAATACAGAAAGGATTAACTGACTGTTCACAGCACATGACGATTCACTATTCTATATGTAATTATATGGTTCACAGATAGTTCCTAATCATTTAACCATCTTAAGTATGTCAACGTAACCGATAACATACCATAAACCTTGACGAGAATAGTTGCTGACTTCTTGCCAGATGGATTTTCAGCCTCAATTGTGTATTTGCCGGCATCGTAACGATGGACCTTCTCAACAATTAGTTGAGTATAACTATCAGTTGTATCAATGAACCCACGGCTCTGCAGGTCAATGCCAGGTTTCCTCCAGGTCAGTACAGGAGCCGGTCTTCCAGCCACATTGACGAACAGCCTAAGAGTGTTACCAGCTCTCAGACACACAATCTTCTTCAGATCATCAGGGAGCTCAAGATCAGGGATTGCTGTTGTGACAAAAAATTACAGCACGTTTACAACATAATAACAGCACATATACCAACTATAAGTCTAAAAAGAGGGTCATTGATTCAATGTAGACATTGGTTTAAACTGCAGTTATACCAGGTTAACCCTTTACATACAAAAATGCTGCCATTGTGAAATATTGACAGTAAAAGCATAAGAACAAACGTACAGAGTTTCTCAACAGGCTCAATTTCCACACTAGGTTCGCTGAATTCCCCAGTGCCATTGCTATTGACTCCTGCGACACGGAAACTGTACTTCTTGTTGCTTTGAAGTCCAGTGGCAACAAACGAATTGTTCTTTAAAGTCTTCTGGGTGGCCCTGTACCACTGCTCGGTTCCTTCCTCAAGCACCTCCACCACGTAGCCAACAACATCAGCGCCACCATCATACATGGGTCTGGTCCATTGCAAGCTAATGCTATGCTTGGTGGAATCTACCACTCGTGGAATTGAAGGAGGGGCTGGAGTGTCTGGAAAACACAAAATACAGTATGAGTCATTCAGCAGCAGCAGTGTTTCAGTGTTTCAGAAGTCAACCATAAGTTAATGGTAAGATTATAAAGATGGACCTCATATGGTTACTAAAATCTAGACTATGACTTTTTGATCACGTACATGTTGGCTCTCTACAGTAGGCATACTGAGAGGCTTCACTGGGCTGGCTGTTTCCAGCTGTATTCACAGCTGTAACACGGAACTGGTAGTCACTGCCTTCCAGCAAACCAGAGATCTTCAGGCGGATGTCATAGATGGTAAAGGTCTTATTGACCCTGGTCCATCTGGAACTGCTCTTCTCACGTTTGTCCACCAGGTAATTCTTGATCTCACTTCCACCATCACTTTCAGGTTTCATCCATTCAATGATGACGTGCTCCTTTCCTACAGCCGTGACTTCTGGTGCTCCAGGTTGTGATGGGACAGCTGCAATGATAAAGGAAAATAAAACATGTTTAATAAGGTTTGGGCTTTGAATAAGACAACAATTGTATTGCATCTATTAAAAGGACATGGCCACTGAATGCATGCTTACTGTATGCGTTTCTGGCGATGACAGGCTCGGACTCCAAAGGCACACCAGGTCCGAACTTGTTTACTCCTCTGACACGGAAGACGTACTCGTTGTTCTTGATCAGTTTGGAGCTGACACAGGACAGAGTCTTGCACTCGGTCTCCATGATCACCCAGTTGAGTCTGCTGGTCTCACGTCTATCAACAATGTAATGAGTGACAAGATCTCCACCGTCCTCCAGAGGGATCTTCCAAGACACAGTGCACTTCTCCTCCGTCACCCTGGTGATTGTGACCTTTTCCTCAGGAGGCCCTGGTGTATCTGGAATTACAGAGTGAAACATTAAATTGTGTTATTATAACAGTGTAGGCTCTTCAGAGGAGTAAGAGGTGTACCATCCTCCACAGTGAATTTCATGAAAATGTAATTGTGAAACATAAAAAAAAACGTTATCCTTTTAAGATAAAACTGTACTATACTAAATATATTCACGTCACCAAATAATTGACCAAAATACACTGTTTTGCAATGAAGGTATACAGTAGCCTCAATAGCACCATGGTATAGCCAGAGAACAGCTAGTTTCTGTCCTCCTCTGGGTATATTGACTTCAATACAAAACCTAGGAGGCTCATGGTTCTCACCCCCTTCTGTAGACTGCAGTGCATAAAATGTGGTGAGTAGTTGACTCAAGGAGAGAGAAAGACAATAGTTGAACAGTTTTGAACACAACAATTTCTTCAAAAATGAAGGAGAAGCAAGAGAGAGAGCTAGCTAGCTGTGCCACTAGAGATTCTGGGTTTGAGTCCAGGCTTTGTCGCAGCCGGCCGCGACCGGGAGACTCATGGGGTGGCGCACAATTGGCCCAGCGTCGTCCTGTTTAGGGGAGGGTTTGGCCGGAAGTGATGTCCTTGTCCCATCGCGTACTAGTGACTCCTGTGGCGGGCCGGGCGCAGTGCACGCTGACACAGTCGCAAGGTGTACGGTATTTCCTCCGACACATTGGTGCGGCTGGCTTCCGGGTTAAGTGGGCATTGTGTCAAGAAGCAGTTCGGCTTGGTTGGGTTGAGTTTCTGAAGAAGTGGTGTACTGATTCCCCCAGGCCAGTAATTTTGAACAAGGTCTTCCTGCATTTTGTTGTAACTGTTTTGTAGGATTTCATTGAAGCTTCACGTTTCTCAATAATGTAGTTGTTCACAGGGGCTCCACCGTCAATAGTTGGTACGTCCCATGTAATGACGACAGACTCCTTTGTGTAGTCTTTGACTCTAACTGAACCAGGTGTTCCAGGAGTGTCTGGAAAATACAGAAATTATTAACGGACTGTTCACGGCTCTCGACCTTCGCCTCTCCCGAGTCCATACGGGGTTTGCAGCGATGAGACAAGACTGTAACTACCAATTAGATACCACACAATTGTGGAGAAAAAGGGCTAAAAAAAAAGAATACAAAAAAAGAGAGAGAGCTATGTATATATATATATTTATTTTTTCACTTTAATTTACTTAGCCTGCGAATGTTCTCTCTGCTACCGCACGGCAAGCGGTACCGGTGCTCCAAAGTCTAGGTCCGAGAAGCTTCTAAACAGCTTCCACCCCAAAGTCAAAAGACTCTTGAGTATCTAATCAAAGGGTTACCCAGACTATTTGCATTGCCCCCTCCCCCCACTTTACACTGCTGCTACTCTCTGTTGTTATCTATGCATAGTCACTTTAATAACTCTACCTACATGTACATATTACCTCAACTAACCGGTGCCAGAGCGCGTAGATGCAAGAAGGAATTATAGCTACAACTATCAAAGTGATCATGTATGTGGCTGCTATGAAAGTTAACTGTGTTTGCGTGTGATCAGGGGTGTAGTCATTCAGCCAATTCTTAAATGGAGGAAAACAGAACATAACGGGGAAAACATGCCTGAACTCTTGTTTGCAACTATTGGACTAATGATTACACCCTAGATCAGCTAGATGCAGGGAAGAGTGTTCAAGGCAGTATTGAATGTGTTACTCAAATTTCTGTCAACCAGTGTACCTATGTTGTAAACTTCCATTCATAGGCTACGTTGTAGCAATCTCATGATCGGTATAGGGAAAATGAGCTGGGTGAATGGAATATGAATGAGAGTCATCCAACATGCTGTAATAGAAATACAGTAAGACCATGCTCATTTAAAAAAAAAACATTGTCCTCCCTCATCTTAAACGGCACCAACCACCACTGTATTATAGTAATATAGTAACATTTAGTTGAAAACTATTTTGTTTCCATGTCATTGCAAGTGTATATGTCTTTGTATCTACTTTATGTTCTTACCAAGTACTTTAACGTTGACAGACGCTGTCTTGGTTCCACTGGCGTTCTTCACGGTCAGAACGTATCTTCCTGTGTCGTTTCTGTTGCAGGACTTGATGATGGCCATGGCTCTTGAACTGGTGTATGTCAGGGAGTATTTCTCTCCCAGCTCCAGCACCTTGTCACCTTTGGCCCACCATACTATGGGTTCGGGTTTACCACCAATTACACCATCAAGGACCAGGTCTGATCCAGCCCGGATAGTGACATGCTCTCCAACAAGAGAGCTGTCAAGTTCAGCCTTGGGAGGAGCTATAAGACAAAAATAAAATATAAATTATGAAATAATACATATATATATTAATAAACTTAACAGTAACGTAACATTATCTAACAGTAGTATCTTACTGTATTCGTCCTTGCAGGTGATCGGTCCTGTTGTTTCAGATGGTGCACTGTGAACTCCAGCTCCATTTTTGGCAATGACACGGAATTCAAAGATTTCTGCTTCACCCAGTCCTCCAACTGTGAAGTGAGTCTCTGTGATGGTGGTGTAGTTACATTTCAACCAACGGGCGTTATCCCACTCATCATCACTCCACGGCTTGCGCTCCACGATGTATCCGACAATCTTGCTGCCACCATCATTGAATGGTATACCCCATGCAATAGTTACTGAGGACCTTGTGACATCAGTCACCTCAGGTTTAACAGGAGGATCTACATGGAGACAAAATGAGAATGTACAATCAGTGCAAAGGTCAACGGTCAACATGGAACATTCCAGAGAGTCCAAATATTTAGAAAAATGTCCTTTGAATGTTGCACTTACCGACTGGGTTCAAAGCCACTACTGGTCTTGAGGCCTCACTGGCTTTGCTGAGACCAGAAATATTCATAGCATAAACTCTGAACTGGTACTCCAGGCCTTCAATGAGACTAGAGACTTTGTATTGGGTATCCAGGCATGGAAGTTTGTTCTCCCTGACCCAAAGAATGGTGTTTCTCTCCTTCTTCTCTATCCAGTATCCAGTCACCTTACTGCCGCCATCAGCGTATGGCAGATCCCACTTGATGCCAATAGCCGTAGCAGATACTGACACCACATCTGGGCGAGTTGGTGGACTTGGTGGAACTGATATTGAGAATAAGACAAAACAATTAATTATTAGTGTCTTCACATTTTCAAATCATTAAAGCAAATATTAAATTGATTTTACACATGAACTTACCAAATGGATGCTCAATGACAACAGCTGAAGACTCAATGGACTTGCTCACGCCATACTTGCTCTCAGCAGAGACACGGAAGGTGTACTCCATGTATTTGGTCAGATGGCTTACTTTGATCGTGGTGCGTTTACAACTTGAGTTCACCACTTGCCAGGATGTAGATCCAGATTCACGTTTCTCAACAATGTAGTTGTCGATATCTGTTCCACCGTCATCCTCTGGTGCTGTCCAAGCCAATGAGCAGCCCTCTGATGACACTTCAGAGATTTCAATGGGTCCTACTGGTGGAGTGGGTCTTCCAACAACGTTGACAGTAACAGCAAATGTCTTTAGTCCGGCGGCATTGTCCAAAGTGAGGTAGTATTTTCCACTGTCTCCTCTCTTGCTGTCTTTTACCAACAGGGTGGTCCTTTCTGTAGTAGTCTTGATGATCACTCTATCAGTCTCTTTTAGCTTCATCTCCTCCAGTTTCCAGGTGGCCTTTGGAGCTGGTCTGCCACTGATGGGGATATCAATGGTGAATGCATTGTGAGTCTTGCATGTGATGAGCTGGTTATTTATGCCACTGAGATCTGCTGTGGGCTCAATCTTGGGCTCCTTGATGACAACGGATGCTAAGGCATCTCTTGGGACACTGATACCAGCCTCATTGATAGCCTTGACGCGGAAGTCATATTCTGTGTTCTCAATCAAGCCGTCAATGACTAACTTTAGGTGTTTGGTTTGACCGCCAACAATCCAGCGATCAGAGCCCTTTGCTTTGGCCTCAGCAATGTAACCTGTGATGCGGCTGCCACCGTCGTGTTCAGGTTTCAGCCAGGCCAAGATAGCAGTAGAATTAGTAGTGTCAATGACGTCAAGACTCTTGGGTGGAGCAGGGACCTCAGTTGCAGTGATCGGTTCACTCATCTCACAGGGTTCTCCCCTGCCATACGTATTTTCAGCAATGACTCTGAACAGGTAAGGTACACCTATTTCTAGGTTGGTCATTCTGATCATTTGGCGTGAGGATTTTTCGCTGACTGACTTCCAGCTGAGACGACTAGCCTCACGCTTTTCTACGATGTAGTGCTGAATGCGGGCTCCACCGTCGTTGGCTGGAGCGTCCCACAGCATTGTCAGAGCTCCCCTGGTCACATCCTTGAAGCTGATAGCTCCTGGAGGTCCAGGTGTATCAAGCACCTTCACGGTCAATGTGATAGATTTGCGGCCCCCATTGTTCTCAAGCAACAAGGTGTATTTTCCAGAGTCAAATCTGGTACAGCTCTCAATGGTCAAGGTACTGTATGTGTCAGTTGTGTTGACATCTGCCATAACACCAAGTTCTCCACCTGCCTTGGTCCATGTAGCCAGCGGAGTTGGTTTACCACAGAAGGCAATATGAAGAGTGACGGTGGCCCCGTTCTTCACAACGTGTGTCTGTTTGAAGTCTGCATCAAGGATGATTTCTGGTGATGTCAATCTATCAACAGCTTGCACTGGATTAGGAACTGCACATGCTTCTCCTTTTCCAGACCCATTCACTGCACGCACACGGAACCTATATTCCTCACCAGCCGTTAAACCTTTAGCGGTGTATCTTGTGTTGATGCAAGTTGCTCTGTTGACTTGGTGCCATTCATTAAGGCTTGCCTTGCACATCTCAATGACGTAGCCAATGATCTCCATACCACCGTCAAACACAGGCTTGATCCATTCCAGGGTGACAGACGACTTTGTGGAGTCGGTGACCTTCACCAGAGAAGGAGCACTTGGTGCACTTGTAGGCTCTCTGCACTTAAAGAGTCTTGATGTGCTGCTTGCTGGTCCGATTCCGGCACCGTTTTCAGCCATGACACGGAATTCATATTCATTACCTTCGTTCAGGTGTGTCACTCTGTGTCTGAGCTCAGTGATTGGTCTCTTGGATGAAACCTTCACCCATTGCAAGCTCTTCTTCTCACGTCTCTCCAGGATGTAGTGTTTGATCTCATTTCCACCATCTGATCTGGGTCTTGTCCAGCCTATTGTGATTGTGTCTCCAGTCACATTTGTGGCGTCTGGTGTTCCTGGGGCTTCTGGAACGGCTGTGAAAGAAAGCATTTGTTTGTTTTAGTTAAACATAACAATTTAAGTTAATAACAAATAATTATGTGTCAGTCATCTCTTTAGATCTTATTGTTTGATGGAACTTACTGAATTGCATCTGTGCAATGAATGGATCAGAGTCGAGAGGACGTCCAACTCCGAACTTATTGACAGCAGAGATACGGAACTGGTACTCGTTGCCCTTGATCAGCTTGGTGGCGTTGAATGAACAAGCTTCACACTTGCTTGTCATCATTGCCCAGGAGATCCTAGATGTTTCTCTCTTTTCCACTGTATAACAGAGGATTGCAGCACATCCATCGTTCTCTGGCGGGTTCCACCAGACAGTTGCCTTTTCTGCAGTGATACCAGTGAAACGCACTGGTCCCTCAGGTGGTCCAGGGGTATCTAAAGAAAGCATATATTGTTAATGGTAAGCATGCATCCACCCACTTGTTGTTAAATCATCTGCATCACAATTTGAGAGAAAATAAATAATGTAACTCTTTTTATCTATAAACCAACCTGAGACTCTGATGTTGACACTCTCTGTCTTAGTTCCAGAGCTGTTCTTGGCTTCCACCATGTACACTCCGCGATGGTTGCGATCAGCATCTCTGATGAACAGGTGGCTGGAGCCGATGTTAGTGGTAATATCAATCAACATCATCTTGTCAATCTCTTTACCGTCCTTGTACCATATGACCTGAGGCACTGGTCGACCCGTGATACTACAGTTTAGTTTGATGTTTTCACCAGCCTTGTACACAAGAGCAGTGTCGGCTCTGAACTCAATGTCGGGAGAAACTAAACAGAGAGACACAAAAACATGACATTAATGATAAATGTAATCACATAGAGACAAACTTAGATAGTCAGATAAAATAAACAGGTTGTATAATGTACAGTATAATGTTTATTTAATATAATGTATAATTACCACTTTCATCTTTTGTCATGACATAGCCCGATGACTGTGAGGGTGGACTGACTGTACCGACAGCATTTCTGGCAATCACTCTGAATTCATAGCGATCACCAGCCGAAAGTCCGGTGATGGTGAATTGCAAATCACTTATGTCGGTGAAGTTGCATCTCAACCATTTGCCTCTACCTTGACGTCTTTCCACACTGTATGCCACAATCTTAAATCCTCCATCTTTCTTGGGTATATCCCATTTGAGAGTGACAGTATCTCTTGTGACATCAATGACGTTAGGAGTACCAGGTGGATCTAGGGGGGAAAGGAAAGGTCAGGTTGCTGAAGTAGTGTATGTTCATAAAGTATGTATGTTCATGATAGCAGACTGTTCATTGAGGAAAAAACAACAAGGTAACACTTTATTGTAGTCCCCGTTATGTATGCATTCATAAAGCCGTTATAACAGCTACACAAGACATTACAACATCTGTCATAGACAGTCATAAATATTTTATACTCACCAACTGGGGAGATTGCGAGGGCATGTTTGCTCTGTTCACTGACGGGACTCAGGCCAGCATTATTCTCTGCATAGACTCTGAAGGAATACTCCAGTCCTTCAATCAACTGAATGATTCTGTAGTCACGGGCAGAGATGATGCTGGAATTTACTTTAGTCCACAGCAGGCTGTTTCTGTCCTTCTTCTCAACATGGTAGCCGGTGATTGGTGAGCCACCATCAAAGCTGGGTGCTTCCCATTGGATAGTCATGCCGTCACTGGTAACGTTGTATGTGACTGGTTTTCCTGGTGCACCTGGTGGCATGTACTGGTGTTGGGCGATCACGTCTGGTGAATTCAAAGGATCGCTCACTCCGTATTTGTTCTCTGCACGTATTCTAAACTGGTACTCTGTGCCCTTGACCAGGTTGGGTATCTTGAACGTTGTCCTCACCACACTGGAGCAAACCATCTTCCAGTTAGCCTGGGCCGCCTCTCGTTTCTCCACACTGTAGCAAGTGATGTCTCCACCTCCATTGTCCTGTGGTTCATCCCAAGATATAATGATGCCCTGTGCTTTGACCTCATCAAATCGGACCGGTCCAACTGGCACAGAGGGGGGTCCGAGAGTGATCACATTGATGTCAAAGAAGTTCTTGATAAGCTTGTTGTTCAGAACCAATGTGTATAGGCCTGCATTCTCTTTCTTTGCGCTTCTGACTGTTATAGACACTTTGTTGTCTGTTTCACGGAAGCGAATCTGTTCACTTTCTTTCAAAGGAATGTTTTCCTTCATCCATCCAACAGATGGCTTTGGTTTACCCTTAAATGGCAATTCAATATGGATGTTTTGACCGACACGAACAAAGAGTTCGCCATTCGGATAATCTATCATGTTGGCCTCAGGTGGAATAATGAACTCCTTTACTGTTATGGGCCCAATCTGAGAGAAGTCACTGATGCCCTTCTCATTCTTAGAAAACACTCTAAAGTTCACAACAGAATTTTCCTTCTGGTTTTTAACTTCACATGTGCAACGCTTGCATGTTGTAGCAACAGTCCAGGATTCTTCCTCTTTAGTTTTCGTCTCAATGACATAGTCTGAAATGTGGCTACCTCCATCATGGTCAGGCTTGGTCCAGTGAAGAGTCACTGATGTCTTAGTAGCGTCTGTCATGACCAGCTCTTTGACTGGTCCGGGGGTCTCAGTGGCCCTGACTGGCTCTGCAGTCTCACATGTATCACCAGTACCATGCTCATTCTCAGCAGACACTCTGAAGAAGTAGGCGATTTCATCTGACAGACCGTCGATCTTGTATGATGTGTTGGGGCACTCTGATGACACGACTGTATACGCTCTGTTGTTGGCGTCTTTCTTCTCCACAATGTAGTTGGTGATTGGGGAACCACCATCGATCAGAGGAGCTTCCCAGCTCAGGGTCAACTTGCCTCTGGTGACATTCTTGATGATCAGTTTTTGGCAAGTGGATGGGGTGTCAAGAACCTTGACAGACACAGTGATGAACTTGGACTCGCCAACACCGTTCTCAATCTCCAGGTAGTATTTGCCACAGTCGTCACGGGTGACCTTTGGAATGACAAGAACTGTTGTACGTTCTGTGCTGGTGATAGTGTATCTTGCATCGCTGGCCATGTTCTTGTCATGTCTTCTCCATGTGCAGTTTGGTGCAGGTCTGCCCTTCAGTGGAATAAACACCTCAATATCCCTTCCTGCCTTGGCGGTGTATTGAGTCGTCATGGGAACATCCAAATCAAGATCGGCCTCCTCTGTTAGACGGATTGGAGAGAAAGAAAAATAGGTAAGAGATTTGGTACTAGTGCAATAGGTACAATGTTAACATATTAATAGAATGTTGTGAATATTTGAATACGAACCAAGAATATCCTTGGATTGAACAGGCTGGTACATCTCGATTGGTTGACTGGGTCCCAGACAGTTGACAGCAGATACACGGAAGAAGTAATAGGTTCCTGGTTTCAGGTGATTCACAACATACTCTGTTGTCCTCACTTCTCCGTTGTGGCTGATGACAGTCCATTCCCTTTCTTCAGAGGTCATCTGCTCAACGATATAGCTGGTGATCTTGCTGCCACCATCATACACTGGCGCCACCCAGCCCAGGGTGATGGATGTTTTGGTGGAGTCGACCACTCTGAGTTTGGTTGGTTCACCTGGTGGGTCTAAAATTAAGAAAAAAATACATTGTCAAATGTAAGAGAAATGTAATGAACAAGTAGTAGAAGAAACATGAAACATGCTATGTTCTGACTGTAAGTTGCTGTGGATAAGAGTGTCTGCCAAATAACCCAAATGTAAATGTTATGTTCCAGGATGGCAATAAGGAGAATAACATACCAACTGCATCAGCAGCTTTGAAGAGGTCAGACTCTTCGGAGTATGGACCAGCTCCAGCTTTATTGACAGCACATACACGATATTGATAGTCCTTTCCAGTGAGCAGGTTGCTGACTTTCTGTCTTGTATCACGAATGGTGTTTTTGATAACCTTGAACCAACGCAAGCTTGTCTTCTCTCGTTTTTCCAGGTAATATCCATCAATGTCACTTCCACCATCAATTCCAGGTCTTTCCCATACCACCGTCATTGAGGAGTGTGTGATCATGGTGACTTGAGGCTTGGAAGGTTGACTTGGAGGAACTGCAAAAAAATATATTCATGTTAGATCACGTTGGGACCCAAATACAATATGTTCAGGTAGCTGGACAGATGTTGCTTGTTTTATCCTTACCAAATGCATTCTTTGCTTCTACGGGTTCAGATTCCAGTGGGTCTCCAACTCCATATTTGTTCACTCCTCGGACTCTGAAGATGTACTCATTGCCTTTGATCAGTCTTGGGACATTCACAATACATTCCGCCCAATTCTCAGAGATAATGGACCATTGAATTCTACTGGCCTCACGTTTCTCCACAATGTAGTGGGTTACCATAGCGCCACCCTCGTCCTCAGGAGGATCCCACATTATGGTGATACTGTTAGCAGTGACCTTTTTGAGCTGAATCTCGCCAGGTGGTGGTCCTGGTTTATCTAATAATGACAAAACATTTGAATAATACTATGTCACTTTGCACATGAATTGTTTTGGTTATTTGCTAATTAGAGATATTGAGTAACTATTGAGTATTGACTATTGACTATTGAGTAACTTTCCATAAGTAACTTTCCATATGATTTTCGATACTGTGCCAACAGTGTAGACATATAGGTACCATATAGGTACCAAAATAAAAATGATAAGGAGCAATACGTACCAAGAATTTGTACTCTGACGTAGGCATATGCTGAGCCCAAAGAGTTTTTGAGCCTCATCTCATATGTTCCAGAGTTGAGACGTGTGGTATCCCTGATGATAAGAGTGGAACTATCAGCAGCGTTCTTCTGTACCAGCTGAGCCTGGGCACCGGACTCAAGTTCCTTTCTGTCCTTGTACCACTCAATTGTCGGTGCTGGTTTGGCAATGATTCCAAATCTAAGCTCGACAGTGGTTCCAGCTTTGTGTTTCACAACCTCGCGATATTCATCAGGAATTTCAATCTCAGGGGCACCTATGATATAACATATAAGATGCATTATATTAACTAATAGTTCAATGGAATGTTCAATGAAATGTTCAATTCCTACTTTTATCATATTTGGAACATAACCCACCATATGTATCCACGCAAGTTGCAGGGCCTGCAATGATGGATGGATTGCTAATTGATCCAACTGCATTCTTTGCCATGACTCTGAATTCATAGGTCTCATCCTGAGTAAGTCCTGTCACAGTATAATGTGTGTCAGAAACATTGGTCAAGTTAGCCTTCGTCCATCTGTCCTTCTGGCCCTCTTTCTTCTCAATCAGGTATCCTGTGATCTTGCTACCGCCATCATAATTGGGTTTCTGCCATGCAATGCTGATGGAAGTCTTTGTGATGTCAGTGATCCTGACATTGGTGGGAGGCTCTGCAAAAACAGATGTGGAGGTTCAGATACCGTAGATGATTTGTAAAGTTTAGGGGACACACAGTAGTATTCAATCACGAAAATGACAGTAACCAAGTCGACTTACCGCAAGCGTCAATTGCAAGTACTGCGTCTGAGATTTTGCTGAGCGGACTGCATCCAGCTGCGTTTTCTGCTGTAACCCTGAACTCATAGATGAGGCCGGCAGCAATGTCTGGCACTTTGTAGTGTGTGGCACGGATAACAGTCTTGTTAACCTTCTGCCAACAGATGCTGTTTCTATCCTTTATTTCAAGGTGGTATCCAAAGACATGGCTTCCTCCATTGGAGGCTGGCTCCTTCCAGGCTACAGTGATGCTCTCTCTGGTTACAGATGTAACCATAGGAGCTGATGGAGCTACAGGGACGGCTAAAATGAAAGAAAATAATATTTTGTATATTCCGTATTTTTTAAATATGCAGATGTATATATACAGTACGAACAGAACACATTAATTAATAGAGTGGTATAAAACTCACTGTAGGGCAGATCTACTCTGACGGTTGGAGAGTCAATGTGCTCACTGACACCGTAGCGATTCTCAGCCCTGATTCTGAACTGGTACTCCAGTCCTGTTGTAAGCTTCATGATTTTCATGGTGCATCTTGCGACGGCCGAGGAGACCTCAGTCCAGTTGGCGTTGGTTGTTTCACGTTTGAGGATGATGTAATTTGAAATGGTGCTTCCACCATCATAACGAGGAGGACACCACTTCAGACTCACACTGTCTTCTGTCACGTCAGTCATTTCCACAGGACCAACTGGGGCGCTTGGTCTATCCAGGACCACAATGTTAACAAAAGACTTGGTGGTTCCACTTGTGTTGGAGGCACAGATGTCATACCTTCCTGAATCAATAGCAATGCTCTCACGAAGAGTAATGATGAGGTATTCAGGAGTTACTTCAGAGTTGAATCTCATAGTTGACTTCAGTGCAACATTGTCCTTTGAAAGAGAAACCTTTGGCATAGGTCTGCCAGTAAGTGGGATCTCACATTTCAGGTTTGATCCTGCTCTGACATAGACTGTATTGTGGGGGAACATCTTCATGTTGATCTCAGGAGGTTCTGTTGAAAGAATATGTATGATTATTAAGGAAAAGTAATAATTATTATCTATTTGAAGATGTCAAATCAAAATGAAACACTCTACATGTAAGAATATGTTTTTTAACCAGCTTTACACACATAATGTAGTACTCTATTGGATTATGCTCAGCAATTTTGTGCCCTCACTAGTTTGTGAAAATAAAATGAATATCAACAAGGTAGTTCTTTACCGCAGCGCCACCTTCATTATCTGGGGTATCCCATGTAACTGTTGCAGAGCTCTTTGTAACATCCTTAAACCCAACATGAGATGGTGGGCCAGGAGAGTCTAGAACCCTTACATTTAATGTACATGCAACTTTTCACTCTAACTGTGCCATTCAGGGGAAAGCCCGTTCCTAATGTTATGTGGGGAAAAACTCACCATGCTGGTCTTTAACTGTTACAGGCAGAATCATGTCTTTAGCATCACTGAACCCAGCGTGGTTTTCAGCACGAACTCTGAAGAAGTATTCAGCATTTTGCGTCAGACCATAGACCACAATGTGGGTGAACTTGGTGACACCAACTTTCACCCATTTATCCTGACCCTTCTCAAGAGCATCAATTTGGTAACTGGTGATTCTGCTACCTCCGTCTTGCTCGGGCTTTCCCCAAGCAAGTG